>NW_028241034.1:0-402802 GCF_964263255.1 Lissotriton vulgaris | reverse complement strand
TGGCTGTCTTACTGGGGGTGGGACAGAAACAAAATGTGGAGTCAGGAAAGTTCTGTATTTGTGACGTTGTTCTAAAATGGTATTAATCAAATCGGTACCTAGGCCTCTCCATCTTTTCAGAAGTAAGTCGTCTAATATATTATATAGGGGACCTGGATCAGAGTGCTGATTTTCATATAGTGTAATGAGATGTTGGATCATGTATATACCAGCTAGTCGCTGTTTGTCTGGGGAAAGGCTCAAAAATGTTTGTGCTACTGAATCATCTTTATATACGCTGTTATTATCAGCCCACTGTACTGCGGACCGTGCTAGTTCTTGTTCATGCATTGTATTAAATTCGTTGCAACCTATTCTTTCTTTTAGTATTTTATCAGTATGTTGAAATACATGTTCAAGAGAACATTGTTCTGGTATGGGGGAAAGGAAACGTTTCTTGTTTTCTAGACGAATGGGTCTGTCAAAAGGTCTGTCTGAAGGATACTGTTTAGGAAGCTTCACTCTACCTACGTACGCCATTGTGCCTTGATTCTCTACTGGACTCTCTATTTCTTCCTCCTCTGAGGATTCATTCTTGTCTGACTCGGCTGCCCTTTCAGCCTTTTGTCTATCATGCATCGTTATTATTTCTTTACGGATCTTTCTGCTCATGGCATCTATGCAATTTTGTTTATCATGTTTACAATCTGCAATATTCTGACTCCACTTTATCAGGGCATCCATCTCTTCTTTGACAGTACCTGGCCGGTCTTGTTCCCTTATCAAACAATTAATCAAGAATCGTAAGATAAAACCTTGTGTCTCAGTCTTTTGATATGCCATGGCCTCACGAATACATTCTGGTCTCTCCCCCGTTCTAATAAAATGATATATGTTGTCTAGATGGTTTGTCATTTCTGGTAATAGCATCAAATAATCTGTAACACGTCGTAGACGTAACGAGGCTAACATCATATCTCCCTCTTTGCCAGGTACTGGATCATATCTACAATCTGTAATATACTGTCTAAGGTTTTCGTATGCAACCGCTTTTGGTGTACGTTGCAATGCTAATTCTCTGATTGTCATCCGTTTCACTTGTGGCGGGGTGCGGAGGTGGCCTCCTACGGCACCTCCTGAAGCGGAAGCGAGGGCATAAACTGACTGAGTTGTAGCTGTTGAGGTCATAGCGGGTATAAGAGGCATATGTAATGGGGGTGGACTCTGGGTTGCAACTGTCGCAAAAGGATTGAGAGGACCAATAGTAGGGGGAACAGTAGTAGGGGGGCCGGTAGCAGTAGCAACAGCAGTAGGGGAAGTGACAACAGGCGCGGGAAGATGGTGACGTGGAGGGGTCGTGGCTTGAACAGCCGAAACAGGCTGTTGTACATTATTAACGGGTGGTACGGGTACATTGGTATATGCTGGAGCTATGCCATCTAAATAGGAAGAAAGGAATATGTCTGCGGCGGTCTGGCGGAGTTTAGTCGGAACCAATGGTGGCGGCAAATTACCTGGCATTTCCAGAGCGGCTTTAGGAAGGCCCTCGGTCAGAAGAGGATACATGCCATTCACAAGTGCATTTCGTTGTCGATCTATTTGTTCTACTCTAACTCGTTCACCTTCTTCTATTAGTTCTTTTTCTCGGTCTTTTCCTGAATCTTCCCTATGTTTTTCTGCTTTTCTAAATTCTTTCTCTGTTCTTCTATGCGATGCTTTACGCCACAATTCTATGGCATCTTTCTGAGATTGTCTGGCTTTCTTTTTCCACAGTGCTTCTTCTACTCTCATGATGCACTCCGCATCCCATGTCCCTGTAACAGGCCATCTATATTTCTCTTCCAGATCTTTGGTGTAGTCCACCCATAAATCTAAGTACAGTATGGCATCTAAGCCATGTTTGTGGTACATAAAATGTCCTGGAGTGTCCCTAGGCGGGACGGGAACTGCTTCTTCGAGTATCCCTTTCCTAGTTCTTATCTGACGTAATTTCGAGAACAGAGGCATGATTACCTCTACTTGAACGCAAACACAATAAACACAGTAATGAAATACAAACAATCATTCATACCACGACATTAAACACATTAAAACATTTCGAACAGATACTGTCTAGTACATAGTAAAACACGATACTAGAAATCTCGAGAGATAATGCTAAAAGACTAGAATACTAGAACACTGAATTACTAGATGCACTGCTAAACAGTACAGATGCACTGCTAAAACAGTACAGACCGGATCTGTGTACCCAGACCCGTCTTGACCGGACGCAAATTAATGCACCCGTCTAGATGCGTCCCCAGCAACGGTACTCACCGGGAAGCAAAAACGGAAGGCCTCGGAAACTCGACTGGACTGGACTGCTACGACGTCTGGTTACTGCTACGCACTACGCATGCGTCTCGACGCTTCGGAACAGGTGGGCCTCTGGACACCTCGGACCTTGCTCTCTCGGCTGGGCTCTGGTCGGGATCCTGCGCACTCCTCACCGCCTCGTCTGGTTGCTGAACCGCAGTCTCCGTCTCCTCCGTGGGCCTGAGGGAGATACAGGAAAACCTGCAGATGCGCATAGGAGTCCGTCACGGCTGTGTGCTGGAAACGTCACAGAAAGTGTCATAGGTGGGTGGATGCATAGAGAAATTCTGCAGGGTCAGCAGAAACCTTTGACATGGGTGCGCGTGCAATTAGTATGACGTGTGATTGACATGGAACTAGGGAGAGCTGGGGGCTTGACTTTAGCACTAGTAGAGGAGACCGAAGTCTGGCAGGTCAGATCGACCTGTTCCTATAACATATCTAATACCTTGTGTTTGGAGGATATTTTATCTGAAGTAAAAGGTCTCTCGGGCAGAGGCTATTCTATACTGTATGCATATGTGTCTAAGTGTAATGCGCGGGGCCATGGGCCTACCATGGTAACGGGAGCAATGAATTACATGAAGGAGACAGGAAGGCTTGGCCCTTTGCTTTGCAGCCGGGAATATGTTTACCTATATCACTAGACTGGAATGTGTTTTCGAGGAGGCTGAACTGATAACTTGAAGGCAAAATACTGTCTTGGCAGGCAGGCCAGGCTGAGCCAGGCACCGCTTCGGTTGGCAGGAAGTAAGGCAGAGGTCAGGGATGCATTTCCATGCTGCAGCTTTCAGAGACAGAAGTGGTTCGAAGTCGGAAATCAGGGCCTAGCTCGGCAGAGCCAGGAAACGTACAAGTATACCATGTAAAGACGTTGGCATGGCATGTTTAAAGACTTAATTATCAATCCATTCATGGTGGATCTGGTAGATGACATGTTAACGTTGGACGCAAATGTATATGCGTCTTCATATTCGGTCATGGAGGGAAATTACATGTACTTTAAGCACGTACATGGAAACGTTGGGGTACACGTTAGGGGACATACTTGACCATAAAAATTTCAATTACCTCACGGGGGCAGGTGTACTGACCTCACATCATCATCAGGGGGTGCAGGGGGCAGGTGTATTGACCTCATACCATCATCAGGGGGTACAGGGGCACTGACCTCACACCATCATCAGGGGGTTCAGGGGGCAGGTGTACTTACCTCACACCATCATCAGGGGGAGCTGGGGGCAGGTATACTGACCTCACACCATCATCAGGGGGTGCAGGGGCACTGACCTCACACCATCATCAGGGGGTGCAGGGGCACTGACCTCACACCATCATCAGGGGGTACAGGGGGCAGGTGTACTGACCTCTCACCATCATAAGGGGGTGCAGGGGGCAGGTGTGCTGACCTCACACCATCATCAGAGGGTGCAGGGGGCAGGTGTACTGACCTCACACCATCATCAGGGGGTGCAGGGGCAGGTGTACTGACCTCACACCATCATCAGGGGGAGGGGGCTGGTGTTCTGACCTCACACCATCATCAGGGGGTGCAGGGGGCAGGTGTACTGACCTCACACCATCATCAGGGGGAGTGGGCAGGTGTACTGACCTCAAACCATCATCAGGGGGTGCAGGGGGCATGTGTACTAACCTCTCACCATCAAAAGGGAGTGCAGGGGGCAGGTGTGCTGACCTCACACCATCATCAGTGGGTACAGGGGGCAGGTGTACTGACCTCATACCATCATCAGGGGGTGTAGAGGGCAGGTGTACTGACCTCACACCATCATCAGGGGGTGTAGAGGGCAGGTGTACTGACCTTACACCATCAACAGGGGGTGCAGGGGGCAGGTGTGCTGACCTCACACCATCATCAGGGGGTGCAGGGGGCAGGTGTACTGACATCACACCATCATCAGGGGGCAGGTGTACTGACCTCACATCATCATCAGGGGATGCAGGGGGCAGGTGTGCTGACCTCACACCATCATCAGGGGGTACAGGGGGCAGGTGTACTGACCTCACACCATCATCAGGGGGTGCAAGGGTCAGGTGTACTGACCTCACACCATCATCAGGGGGTGCAGTGGCACTGACCTCACACCATCATCAGGGGGTACAGGGGGCAGGTGTACTGAGTTGTTAGTGCATGCGTTGTAAATGTAAATTGTAACGTAATACATTCGTCCAAAATGGGTCCGTTTGGAGTTGTTACTCATTTTCATGAATACCTGCTCAGACCTTGTTTTTTAATGTTTGTATTCAGTGGGAGGTTGCCTCTGCAATGGATTAAGAGGTATGCTAGGAGGAAACAAAAGCATATTTTTACAGAACAATATTCGTTTCTTCTCTCAGAATACATGTCTTTATTAAGCACCTTTGTCCACAGTTCTGTACATTGAACCCTTTGATATCCGGACTTTGTTCCCTAAAGTAAGGTGGTTGTTTTATTCATAACTAGCATATGAAGCTGACTTCTAGATCGTTGATATGCTAATAATATTTGGGGCCCGGGCAACACATATTTGGGGCTCCCTATTTGGAATACATTTGAATTTATTACCACTTTTAGGGACATTGAAGTCCGTGTGATATCCCAAAAATATTTAATCGTGTTATACCTTCAGAACCCAGGGCCGGCAAAAGCATCTAAAAGCCCAAGCTGGCTGGAGTCTGTTAGACGGGGACCTGAAGGGTCGGCCGAGTACAGGGGGGAGAGGCCTCCGGTGAGGGTCCTCTCCGGTAATCGTACAGACAGGTAACTTCCCCCCCCACAGATAGACACCACACAGGGACGAGTTCTTCACACTTTTATATATCTTAAGGGCAAGATATTTGACGGTACAGCAGGACCAGAATACGAGGATCCTGTCAATTCTAGTCTCTTTCGGGGAAAGGGTAGCGGGACAGTCTCGGTACCGGATAGGTACGGGGGTAGCAGGTGTGGAGCCCACAATCCTCGAGCTGATGGTTCGCATGTAGGGGCCGCGGCAGCGCCAGCAGGCTTTCCGGATGGTTCACGAAAGGATGAGCCGCGGCAGCGCCGGCAGGCCTTCAAGATGGTTCACGAAAAGATGAGCCGCGGCAGCGCCAGCAGGCCTTCAAGATGGTTCACGAAAAGATGAGCCGCGGCAGCGCCAGCAGGCCTTCAAGATGGTTCACGAAAAGATGAGCCGCGGCAGCGCCAGCAGGCCTTCAAGATGGTTCACGAAAAGATGAGCCGCGGCAGCACCAGCAGGCCTTCAAGATGGTTCACGAAAAGATGAGCCGCGGCAGCGCCAGCAGGCCTTCAAGATGGTTCACGAAAAGGAGCCGCGGCAGCGCCAGCAGGCCTCCAAGGATGAGTTTGTCTCGGTGTCTCTCGACTCCTGGATACAACTGCCTTCCTGCTCTGGAGCTGCCCCAGTTATAGGCCTGGCGCCCTTTGATGTCCGGACCCTCGCACTTGGAGGTCGGGAGGTCCGGGATGAGGGAGTCCAGACACCCAGCAGGGGGGTGGAGCCAGCGCCCAGGGATGCTGGGGGGCGATCGACACCTGGCGGAGGGGAGCCGTTGACACTCCTTCTCCCATTGACCTGCCAAGTGGTCTCTTCACCCCCTGGGTGGATGGTGGTGCCTCGATGTCGGGGCCTGGCTGGGCCCGAGGCTGAGGTCGACCCGAGGCCACGAGGCCTGGTCGAGTAGTGTCCAAAATGGCAGCTGGGCCGGGGACAGGGGTTCTGGAAAGGACCCGGGCCAGTCGATACGGTGGTGTTCAGGAGCCAGGGTTCCGTCGGGGAAGGGCTGGAGGTTGCCCCGGCGGGTTGCAAGGGTGGTTCTTGTCCGGGGAACAGGGGGAGCAGGAGTCCGCGGCCCGCCATGCAGGGAGGGGACAGCTCGGCCACGAGGCCTGTCCAACATGCGTCCCCCCCAGCTGAAGGCAGGGAGAGTCAGCCATCCTCTTGGGTCCTCTCCTCGCCGAGGCGGAAGAAGCGGGACAGGCCGTCTGCGTTGGCGTGATCTTGGCCTGGGCGGTGCTCCACAGTGAAGTCCATTCCCTGCAGGGAGATGGACCAACGCAACAGCTTCGGGTTTTCTCCCCACATCTGCATCAGCCATTGCAGGGGTCGGTGATCTGTTTGTACCCGGAAGTGGGTACCGAAGAGATAGGGCCAGAGCTTCTTGAGGGCCCACACTACGGCGAAGGCCTCCCACTCGATGGTGCTTCAGCGCTGTTCTCGGGCCAGCAGGCGTCGGCTGATGAAGACCACTTGCTGATCGACCCCCTCGGTGTTGAGTTGGGAGAGGGCGGTCCCTATGCCATGATCTGAGGCGTCCGTCTGCACTATGAATTCCCGGCTGTAGTCGGGGGCTTGGAGCACGGGGGCAGTGCACATGGCGGACTTCAGGTTCTCAAAGGCCGCCTGGCATTCCGGCGTCCAGTTGACTTTCTGGGGGTTCTTTTTGGATGTGAGTTCTGTGAGTGGCCCTACAATGCTGCCATAGTCTTTTACGAAGCGCCGGTAGTACCCGGTGAGCCCCAGGAAGGCTCGGACCTCTGTCTGGGTGACCGGGGGCTCCCAGGCTTGGATGGCGGCAATCTTGAGCTGGAGGGGGGCCACCAGGCCACTTCCCACCTGGTGTCCCAGGTAGGTCACGGACCCTTGGCCGATCTGGCACTTGCTGGCCTTGATGGTTAGCCCGGCCTGCCGGAGGGTGTTCAGGACCTCCCGGAGGTGGCGGAGGTGTTCTGCCCAGTGGCGGCTGTACACAGCAATATCGTCCAAATAGGCGGCGCTGAATTCCTCCAGACCCGCCAAGACTTGGTTCACTAGTCTCTGGAAGGTGGCGGGTGCGTTTTTCATTCCGAATGGCATCACCTTGAAGTGGTAGTGGCCGTCTGGGGTGGAGAAGGCGGATCGCTCCTGGGCACCTGGAGTGAGGCCGATCTGCCAATAGCCCGCGGTTAAATCGAAGATGCTCAGGTAGCGGGCGGCCCCCATGCGGTCGATCAGCTCATCTGCCCGGGGAATGGGGTGAGCGTCGGTCCTGGTGACGGCGTTCAGACCCCGATAGTCTACACAGAACCTGAGCTCGGGGGCGACGCCCGGGGCAGCGGCCTTAAGGACTAACACGACGGGGCTGGCCCAGGGGCTGTCGGACGGCTCGATCACTCCCAGAGCTAGCATCTTGGAGACTTCCGACTGGATGCAGGCTCGTACTCGATCAGGCACCCTGTACGCCCTGTGTCGGATAGGGGGGCAATCCCCGGTGTCAACGTCGTGGAGGCACCAGGGGGTGACCCCAGGGATGAGGGAGAACAGGTCGGCAAACTGTAGAAGCAGTTCTCGGCAGTCTTGGCGTTGCGCTGGGGACAGGGCCTCGGAGAGGTGGACTCCCTCCACGGAGCCATCTTTCTCGAGCGTTTTCAGGAGATCGGGGAGTGGCTCGGAGTCTTCTTCAGCCCCACTGTCGGTAGCCATCAGGAGGCTAAGTTCAGAGCGTACAAAGTGGGGCTTGAGTCTGTTGGCGTGGAGGACCCGCAGGGGGTTTCGGGGGGACTCCAGGTCCACCAGGTAGGTGACGGGGCCCTTGCGCTCCACCACTTTGAAGGGTCCTGTCCATTTGTCTTGGAGGGCGCAAGGTTCAACCGGGGACATCACCCAGACCTGTTGTCCCAGCTCGAACTCGATGGATGAGGCATTCTGATCATACCAGCGCTTCATGTCCTCTTGGCTGGCTTCGAGGTTGGCTTTGGCGAGTTCCCTGAACCGCCGGGTCTGGTTACGGAGAGTTAAGAGGTACTTGTATACATCAGGGGGAGTCTTCTGAGGGGCCACCTCCCATCCTTCCTTGACTAGGCTGAGGGGGCCCCGGACGGGGTGTCAATACAAGAGTTCGGACGGACTGAAGCCCAGGGATTTCTGGGGGACCTCCCTGTAAGCGAACAGGAGGCACGGGAGCAGCACGTCCCATTGGCGACGTAGGGGTTCCTCCAGGCCCATGATCATCCCTTTGAGGGTGCGGTTAAATCGTTCTACTAGTCCGTTCCCTTGCGGGTGATAGGGGGTCGTGAATTTGTAGGTGACCCCGCACTGTTGCCATAGGGACTTCATGTACTTGGAGATAAAGTTCGTGCCCCTGTCACTAACGACTTCTCGGGGGAAGCCCACCCGCGAGAAGATCCCCATCAGGGCTCGGCCCACCACGGGCGCCGTTACGGTCCGGAGAGGTATGGCATCGGGATAGCGGGTGGCATGGTCCACCAGGACAAGGATGAACCGGTGTCCCTGTGCTGTCCGGGGCTCCAGGGGCCCCACAATGTCTATTCCCACCCGCTCAAAAGGGGTGGTGACGATGGGAAAGGGTTGCAGGGGGACCTTAAGTTTTCGACTGCTTTTCCCGCTAGCCTGGCAGGTGGGGCAGACCCGGCAGGGGTTCGCTACATCGTTCCGCATCTTCGGCCAGTAGAAGTGGGTCACCAGGCGGCTGTACGTCTTGTCCTGCCCCAGGTGCCCGGCAAGAGGCACATCATGTGCCAAGTTCAATAGGAAGTCTCTGAATCGGAGGGGGACCACCAGCACCCGGCTGGCTCCCAGTTCGGCAATCTTCTGCTCACTGTAGAGCAGCTCTTTGTCCCAGTAGATCCAGTGGGCCCCCGACGTATCCCCTGCGCTCTGGGCTATGGCTTGTTGTCGGAGGCCCTCGAGGGAGGGACACATTCTTTGTTCCTGGCGGAACTGTTCCCGAGTGGGGCCGCCTTCTTGGCGCCACTGGGCCAGCTCCGGGAGGTCTTGGGGTTGATCCCGTTCTTCGTTGTCGGACCCTGGAGGACCAGGCTCAGGGGTGGTTTCTTCGGTGACAATCGGTGGGGGAGGCTCGGGCCACTCGGGTTCCTCTTGGCTGGGGATGGCGCGGGCGGCCATGGATCGGGTCGTTACGCAGACCCATTCAGGGAGACCAAGCATCCCCAGGTGCTCCCTCCACTCAACGGCGGACCAGGGGGAGCTTTCGAGGTCGTTCCCCAGAAGGCAGTCCACCGGGGCGTCATCGCGGACAGTTACTTTTAGCAGGCCGGACCCCCCACTCGAAGGGGATGCGGGCCATCTGGCACAGGCTTTCGGACTTGTCTGCCGACCGCACTGGTCAAAGTACATTTGGTAGGATCTGGTCAGGGGTCACCAGGTGGCAGCGGACTGCGGTCACACTGGCCCCTGTGTCACGGAGGGCTTCCGCCCGGCGTCCATTGATTGTGACCCACTGGCTGTATTTCTGCGTGTTGGCGGGGATGGGCGCCCGCGGGACCATGTCCCTCTCTCCTAGACAGACCAGGGACATGGCAGCTGGTTCCCACTCGGGCTGGTACGGCTCGTACTCTTCGGCGTCTTCTTGACCTGGCTCTTCTCCCAGAGCGGCGGCGGTGATCTGGCGGTTCATGGGACTCTGATTTTTCGGGCAGTTGGGATCATTGGCGTAGTGGCCGGGTCGCTGGCATTTGTGGCAGGTAACGTTGGCGCGGAAACCTGGTCGCGTTGGAGGGCTACCTCTTCCGGCCGGGGGCGGGGGGTTGCTAGTGGAGGGCACCGTGACGGTGTCCCAGCCCCGACCCTGGCCTCCTCCTCCTCCTCGTGGCCGGTGGGGCCCTTGGGAGGCTCTGTTTTGCTCGCTGGGCCAGTTTCGAGGGACTCTGGTGCTTTCCCATCGGTCTGCTTCAATGGCGAGTTTCCGAGGTTCGGTCAGTTTACTATCAAGGAGATGCTGTCTTAGTTCAGCAAAGCAATTATTAGAGAGGTGCTCCCATACAATAAGGTCGAATAATTGCTCGTAGGTGGTGACCTGGCTACCCTTGATCCATCCCTCAAAGGCTCGGCTAAAAAAGTTCACATACTCCACCCAAGTTGTACCAGGGATTCGTTTGCAGTCCCGAAATCTCTGCAGATACATCTCGGGCGTGAGCCCAAAGCGAGTGAGGAGGGCGGCCTTCATGTGGTCGTAGGATGTCATCTGGTGGTCGGGGAGTTGCAGCAGGGCATCTCTTCCTTCGTTAACGAATTTACCCCATAGCCCAGCTCCCCAGTCGCTCCGTGGAATTCGGTGGGAGGTCATTGCTACCTCGTAGGCTTTAAACCATTGCTGGATATCATCGTTCCGGTAGTATTCCCGGACGACGTCCTGGGGGATGTGGACCTTGGGGTCCGTCGGAGCAGTGGGGCTCTGGTGCCCGGAGGCGCCGAGGTCTTTGTTCTGCCGTCGAATTTCTAGCTCCTTCAAGTTGCGCTCATGCTCGTAGGCTAGTCTTTTTCTTCCAGCTCCCTCTGGCTCTTTTTCTCTTCTCGTTCTTCCCTGAGCCGTAAGTGTTCGAGTGTGATTTTCTGTTCTGCCAATTTGAGTTCTCCATCTAAGCGGAGTCGAGCCAGCTCCAATTCGTGGAGCCGGCTTTTCTCCCGTTCTCGGGCCTCTTCGGACGAGAGGCCCGATCTTCTTTCGTCTGCAGGGGCGGTACTTGTTTCGGTGGTCTCGAGGCTTTGATTTTGGGGTGGGGATGTTTCCGTCTCCACCCAAGCTTCTAAGGCGTGCTTGAGGTCATCTTTCGTGCTCAGTCCCGTGGTAGCAATGCCCAGCTCTATGCAAAATTGCTTTAGTTCTTTGTGGCTGTATTCTTCCAGCTTTTCCATCTGAAATTTTTCCGTTGTTCCACTCTCCTTGGTCGTCATGGTGGCTGTGTGTCGTGTGGTGAGTTACTCTCTGTACGATTATGCGTCGGCTCGGATCGCGCCGCTGGCCACCAATGTTAAACGGGGACCCGGAGGGTCGGCCGAGTAAAGGGGGAGACGCCTCCGGTGAGGGTCCTCTCCGGTAATCGTACAGACAGGTAACTTCCCCCCCCACAGATAGACACCACACAGGGACGAGTTCTTCACATTTTTATATATCTTAAGGGCAAGGTATTTGACGGTACAGCAGGACCAGGATACGAGGATCCTGTCAATTCTAGTCTCTTTCGGGGAAAGGGTAGCGGGACAGTCTCGGTACCGGATAGGTACGGGGGTAGCAGGTGTGGAGCTCACAATCCTCGAGCTGATGGTTTGCAAGTAGGGGCCGCGGCAGCACCAGCAGGCTTTCCGGATTGTTCACGAAAGGATGAGCCGCGGCAGCACCGGCAGGCCTTCAAGATGGTTCACGAAAAGATGAGCTGCGGCAGCGCCAGCAGGCCTTCAAGATGGTTCACGAAAAGATGAGCCGCGGCAGCGCCAGCAGGCCTTCAAGATGGTTCACGAAAAGATGAGCCGCGGCAGCGCCAGCAGGCCTTCAAGATGGTTCACGAAAAGATGAGCCGCGGCAGCGCCAGCAGGCCTTCAAGATGGTTCACGAAAAGGAGCCGCGGCATCGCCAGCAGGCCTCTAAGGATGAGTTCGTCTCGGTGTCTCTCGACTCCAGGATACAACTGCCTTCCTGCTCTGGAGCTGCCCCAGTTATAGGCCTGGCGCCCTTTGATGTCCGGACCCTCGCACTTGGAGGTCGGGAGGTCCGGGATGAGGGAGTCCAGACACCCAGCAGGGGGGTGGAGCCAGCGCCCAGGGAGGCTGGGGAGCGATCGACACCTGGAGGAGGGGAGCCGTTGACACTCCTTCTCCCATTGACCTGCCAAGTGGTCTCTTCACCCCCAGGGTGGATGGTGGTGCCTCGATGTCGGGGCCTGGCTGGGCCCGAGGCCGAGGTCGACCCGAGGCCACGAGGCCTGGTCGAGTAGTGTCCAAAATGGCGGCTGGGTCGGGGACAGGGGTTCTGGAAAGGACCCGGGCCAGTCGATACGGTGGTGTTCAGGAGCCAGGGTTCCGTCGGGGAAGGGCTGGAGGTTGCCCCGGCGGGTTGCAGGGGTGGTTCTTGTCCGGGGAACAGGCGGAGCAGGGGTCCGCGGCCCGCCATGCGGGGAGGGGACAGCTCGGCCACGAGGCCTGTCCAACAGAGTCCACCAGCCAGGTACTATCAAAAGAAGCTTGAACACACATTGATAAAGGTATTTCGTTTTGCGTTTGAGTCTATATTTTTTCTTGCAAAAAAGTTTTATGTGGCTTTCCAGTCAGCTTGTTACTCCCATTGCAGGAAATCCTGTTATGGGTTATGTGTTCTAGGTTTAGTGGACTAGTGCATAACATTACAATAAAAAGACTTATACATAAAACACTTAAAAGTGCAGCTTTAGTTGCTGAATATTTGTAATTACAAATAAATCCCCTTTCACCATAGGCATTTCTGCTCCAGCAGCGAAATTCAAAGCAGCGATCTCAGGATTTTTGCCATCGCATTTGTGAAATTCAAATAACTTTCTCTTTATTTCTCTTCCCCTGCCTTGTCCATCTCAACTTCTATATATGTGTTTACCTACAGCTAAATGTTCGCGCAGAAACCCGAGCCGCTTTCAGTGGCGGGCCTTGGCGGGGTCGCGAACCCCAAATTTCAACAGCAATCATTGTGCCGGTTTCCCACAAACGATGCCAGGGCCACAAGTATTCCTTTTCAGCGTGTTTTTATTTTAAGCCAAGTCACTCAGCGCGTTTCAGAGGCAACCTCCTTGTTCACGAGTATGAGTGCAATGCAAATCACAGTGTTTATACAATATCATGTGACACACCTCTGCGTAATAGACAGTGACAACAGATTCACGGTGCTTGAACATCCTCGGAGCTGGAAAAACAGACTTGTTTAGTCAATGTTGGGAGATACATTGTGAGACATTGCATTAAAAGCATCATGCAGTATGTAAATTAAACATTAGGTCATTGCTGTGGACCTAAACATAAAGCATTAATTCCGCATCATCATGTGCGGCATCTTGTCATTTCCAACCAAATAAGTGCTGGCGAAAGTTCACTGTGATTATAAGATAAACCACGGCATCTGTAATTCTACGCGCTTGGTGTAAGACACGTTCAATCATTAGTGCTGATGACCAAGCACGTAGAATTACAGATGACGGGGTTTATCTTATAATCACACAGAACTCAACTCTGAGGTGAGGCTGTGTAGACCACTCATACACAGGAGGATGTGAGGCTTGAGGCTGAGCAGACCAAGCATGCACAAGAGAATGTGAGGGTTGAGGCTGCACAGATCAAGCATGTACAAGAGAATGTGAGGGTTCAGGCTGCACAGATCAAGCATGCACAAGAGAATGTGAGGGTTGAGGCTGCACAGATCACGCATGCACAAGAGAATGTGAGGGTTGAGGCTGGGCAGACCAAGAGTGCACAAGAGAATGTGAGGGTTGAGTCTGAGCACACCAAGCATGCACAAGAGAATGTGAGGGTTGAGGCTGGCAGACCAAGCATGCACAAGAGAATGTGAGGGTTGAGACTGGGCAGACCAAGAGTGCACAAGAGAATGTGAGGGTTGAGTCTGAGCACACCAAGCATGCACAAGAGAATGTGAGGGTTGAGGCTGGCAGACCAAGCATGCACAAGAGAATGTGAGGGTTGAGACTGGGCAGACCAAACATGCACAAGAGAATGTGAGGGTTAACACTGGGCATACCATGCAAACACAAGAGAATGTGAGGGTTGAGGCTGGCAGACCAAGCATGCACAAGAGAATGTGAGGGTTGAGACTGGGCAGACCAGGCATGCACAAGAGAATATGAGGGCTGAGACTGGGCAGACCAAGCATGCACAAGAGAATGTGAGGGTTGAGGCTGCACAGATCAAGCATGCACAAGAGAATGAGAGGGTTGAGTCTGAGCACACCAAGCGTGCACAAGAGAATGTGAGGGTTGAGTCTGAGCACACCAAGCATGCACAAGAGAATGTGAGGGTTGAGGCTGGCAGACCAAGCATGCACAAGAGAATGTGAGGGTTGAGACTGGGCAGACCAAACATGCACAAGAGAATGTGAGGGTTAACACTGGGCATACCATGCAAACACAAGAGAATGTGAGGGTTGAGGCTGGCAGACCAAGCATGCACAAGAGAATGTGAGGGTTGAGACTGGGCAGACCAGGCATGCACAAGAGAATATGAGGGCTGAGGCTGGGCAGACCAAGCATGCACAAGAGAATGTGAGGGTTGAGGCTGGGTACACCAATCGTGCACAAGAGAATATGAGGGTTGAGGCTGAGCAGACCAAGAGTGCGCAAGAGAATGTGAGGGTTGAGGCTGGGCAAACCAAGCAATACAAAAGGGGATAATGGACGGAGCGTTTGAGCAAATCAAACAATCACCCCCAGTCAACTGATCTGGGTTTAATCCATCACCATTCTTTAGTTCACACTGCCACCCCAGTTCAGACATTGCCATATGCTGGCCTGGCTGATGAGGATTATGAATCCGAAACCGGTCCCAGGATGCTTGTTTCCGGTCCAGGAAAGACATGGCTTGGCAGTTCGGGCTGGACTGTTCCCATGAGGCACAGGGTCAGACTGATTTGCATATGGCCATGTCTGAACTGGGGTGGCAGAGTGAGCTAAAGAATGATGATGGATTATACCCAGATTAGTTGACTGGGGGTGAGTGTTTGATTTGCTCAGACGCTCCGTCCATCATCCCCTTTTGTATCGCTTTGTTCGCCATAAGTTGGCAGGGTATGCTCAGACGTGAGTCCCTTGCTCACTTTACCACTGGATTCAAGATAGCCTGGCTGATGAGGATTATGAATCCGAAACCGGTCCCAGGATGCTTGTTTCCGGTCCAGGAAAGACATGGCTTGGCAGTTTCGGCTGGACTGTTCCCATGAGGCACAGGGTCAGACTGATTTGCATATGGCCATGTCTGCACTGGGGTGGCAGAGTGAGCTAAAGAATGGTGATGGATTAAACCCAGCTCAGTTGACTGGGGGTGAGTGTCTGATTTGCTCAAACGCTCCGTCCATCACCCCCTTTTGTATCGCTTTGTTAGCCATAAGTTGCCAGGGTATGCTCAGACGTGAGTCCCTTGCTCACTTTGCCACTGGATTCAAGATAGCCTGGCTGAAGAGGATTATGAATCCGAAACCGGTCTCAGTATGCTTGTTTCCGGTCCAGGAAAGACATGGCTTGGCAGTTTGGGCTGGGCTGTTCCCATGAGGCACAGGGTCAGATTGATTTGCATATTGCCATGTCTGAACTGGGGTGGCAGAGTGAGCTAAAGAATGGTGATGGATTAAACCCAGATCAGTTGACTGGGGGTGAGTGTTTAATTTGCTCAAACGCTCCGTCCATCATCCCCATTTGTATCGCTCTGTTCGCCATAATTTGGCAGGGTATGCTCGGACGTTAGTCCCTTGCTCACTTTGCCACTGTATTCAAGATAGCCTGGCTGATGAGGATTATGAATCCGAAACCGGTCCCAGGATGCTTGTTTCCGGTCCAGGGAAGACATGGCTTGGCAGTTCGGGCTGGACTGTTCCCATGAGGCACAGGCTCAGACTGATTTGCATATGGCCATGTCTGAACTGGCGTGACAGAGTGAGCTAAAGAATGGTGATGGATTAAACCCAGATCAGTAGACTGGGGGTGAGTGTTTGATTTGCTCAAACGCTCCGTCCATCATCCCCTTTTGTATGTGCAAACCAAGCATGCATAGGAGTATGTGAGGGTTAAATCCGGGCACACCACGCGTGCACAAGAGAATGTGAGGGTTGAGGCTGGGCAGACCACGCTTGCACACTCAGGAGCAGATTTAATATTTTTTAGTGCAACATAGGCCAGTAGTTAGGTGCAGCGCTGTGATGTGCGAGGGGGAGAGAGCCGCACTCAGCCAGATTTATGAAATACATCACACTGCTGCTCACTACCCCTGCACTAGTACACAGTCTACCTAGTGCCACACAAAACCTTTACACCATAGGCCAGAGGTGTGTGTGCTGTCTAGCATAGGATTCGTACAGGAAACACACCATTCCAGTATAAAATCCTATACATAGAGTAATCCTTAAACACTCCAGAGTTTGTGTTTGTGCTGTAAAGTGCAGTGCAGGTTGTGTTTGTGCTGTAAAGTGCAGGGCAGGTTGTGTTTGTGCTGTAAAGTGCAGGGCAGGTTGTGTTTGTGCTGTGAAGTGCAGGGCAGGTTGTGTTTGTGCTGTGGAGTGTAGGTCAAGTTGCATTTGTGCTGTGAAGTGCAGGGCAGGTTGTGTTTGTGCTGTGAAGTGCAGGGCAGGTTGTGTTTGTGCTGTAAAGTGAAGCGCACATGCAGTGTGTGGAGTGTTTGAAGAAGTGACAATGTTTCTCCGTGTTATCACCTGATTCAAGGTTTTTTTAACATAAAATTCACAGATCCTCAGTACTCTCACAATGCGATATTGAAGCCTTGTACATTTTTCCATATTTCCGCGCGTCGCTAATATATGAAGTATCGCGTGTCCATGGCGGTGATAGAAAGGCGGAGTTTATTTCTTACAGAATACTCCACCCACAGATCTGCTTCCTCCTCAGGTACTGACAACTTCCCACTCCCTCAGCAGCATTCCACATTGGGTGTTGCCTCAGAGACTTTGGGATGTCACAGCTCTGTTGAAGAGACTGCAAGAACTTTGTGTGAAGAGTGAGCCATGATTATTTGGAGTGTTACATGTGATTGTGCAGATCTGTGCCCGCCCTGTGTGTAGGTCTCTGGGAGTAGGTGATGCTCGTGAATGGCCTGGACGAAGCATAATCTTTCAATACAAAATGTATGGAAGTGATTTGTGTTTGCGAGACAGTGTGTATGCGCTTGTTTGTGATTGGTCGTCTTGGGTGGATACATTATATATGAGCGCGTAAGCGACTGATCCATTTGATTACTTATTTCCAGTGTGTATGTCTTTGTGCCTGGGGATGAATTGTGTTTCACATGTGTGTTTCACGTGAGTGTGTGTACTGCAGAGCACAATGCCTGTGTAATTATGCAGCATTGAAGATGTAGTTAAGAGATACCTGGTTTGTTACATTAATCCATTTATAAATACGATGTGAGACTGTACAAGTGAGAGTTGGAGTTTGTGTCACATCTTTGAGTACACAATTGAATGGACTTTTTATAGAGCAATTTTTTGTGTGTGCGTGTTTGTTGCAAACATTTGGCGTGTGTGTTGCAAGCATTTTGCCAAAGACAAGCCTGTCTGCTCCCAGGCACACCTGGCCGCCACTGCTGGGACCAGAAGTTAGGTAGTATACTCAATATTTCTCATATTCTGCATAAGATCTAAAGTCTTTCAGGTACACAGATTTTAGTATCTCCCCCATGTTTGTCTCGTTTTTAGAGGCAAATGGCATGTATGCCAGCCACACATATAGAGTAATCTGGTACTCAACAGACCTCAGTTTGGACCAACAAACAATAAGACTCTTCCACATCCTCAGATTGAGGAGTCGTTAAAAGCGCTTTACTAAACCCACCCTCCCTAGGCAAAGATAAGGTGGAAATACTCAAATTATTAGAATCTCCTAAGACGGATATCCTGTTCTTAACTGAAACCTGGTTGTCAGAGGGATCTTCTCCAGATCTCCAGAAGCCGTACCCGAAGATGACCAAAAGAGGACACGCTCAGAGAAAGGAGGTGAGAAAGCAGCAATTATTCACCAGTGGATTCACACATCTCTTTTACAAATTACTGAAACTGAAGTGATAGATCTGCTTTCCTTTCTCAAGTTTCGAGTTGATGACGACAACTCGTTCCCTAAAGATAATGAATTTGCTGATTTAATGATGTTGAATTTACACCAACACATTACATGCTCAGATCACATAAAACGAAATCCCTTAGATCTGATCTGGGCGTATAATTCAAATTGACTGAATATAATCATCCTTCCTTGCATATGGTCCAATCTGATGGTGATACATTAATACAGAGCCAGTGTTATCAACACATTCAAACCCCTCCCCCCTCTTCCCATCAATTGAAGACATTCTCTCCAAAGAAAATAATCCACTCTGTGGCTTAGACATGCTAGTGACCCACACCCCTCAAATCCAACAGCATGTTATAAACCGCACCAGACCAGTGCCCTGGTACAAGCCAGAGCTAAAGGAGGCGAAATCTGCATTGCGTCAACACTGGCGGGACAGGGATGATGAATAGAGCAGAATCACATTTTAAATTGAGCTTGAGGAATATAAAGGCAAACCCGTTCTATGCAAAGTCCTCTTAATAGGCAAAAAAAATCTTACAAGCAAATGAAAATTGTTTTTAGATATCCTGAATGATTAGTCGCCCCTAAATGAAATGAGAACTTCCCTGACTCCTATCGAGGCATTCTGTGACAATCTAAATACTTAACAAAAACATTCTTTAAAGATAGTATAAACTAATACAGCAGCAGTAATTCTGAAGTTGAGTCTGAAAAGAACTCTACTCTCCTTATCCTTGTTTGAAGAAATAAACAGGCTTCATGAATTTATGATCAAGGTCAAATTTGAGTCACCAACTGACCCTTGCCCTCCAGCAGTCATGGAATCTCTGACCTCAACAATCAATCAATCAATCAGCATTTATAAAGCGTACCCCAAGGATATCTGGGCGCTGAGGGTGCTGCGTCTCCGTCGAAAAGCGAGGTCTTGAGCAGTCCCCTGCAGAGCGTTTTCATCAATTCAGCAGCTCAAGCTGTCGCTCCAAGCGCGTTTCAAAATGCTGTAGAGCTTACGATACTGAAAAACCAGGGAGAAGTCCCGGATATAACCAAGAATTATAGGCCAATATCTCTGCTCCCTTAACCTGCAAAAACTATTGATCAGAGAACTGTCTTCAAGCGGTTCTAGGCTTTATAACTACACCAGCTCTCAGATAATTCTTATCAATGGAATGTCAGCCTCACAACTCCAGTATCAAAATATGATGCATTTGATGATTACTTGATGAGGTTCAATCAACTAAACTGAATATTGACCAAACTGAGAATGTAATTTGAAAGAATAAGACCAACGTTTGGAGCCAACTTTACTCTCCAACAAAAATGCCTTTGAGTGATAATCGATAGCAATCTTAGCAAGAACCAGCTGCTGGAGCAGTAGGATCTAAATGCAGATTTGTGCTGAAACTACTTTAGAAACTAACCCCACTCCTCCCACTATAGACAAGAAAAGCAATAGCGGTGGCTGCAGTCCTATCTAGATCTCATCATGCCAACCGAGTATATGTAAGACTACCCAATATCAGGCGAAGAAAAGTGACCTGCCCTATATATTTTACAACTAGGCCTCAGAGAGGTCCAACAAACTTAGGGCCAGATGTGTGAGACCAAATACCGGTCGGTAACGGCCGATTTTGGCCGTTACCGACCGGTATTTGGGTTTTGTAATGTAGGGGGCCTATGATTTACAGAATCGGTAAATTTAACGATTCGGTAAATTTACAGAATCGTTAAAATACCGAATCGGTAAATTTACCGATTCTGTAAATCAATATGTAGGTAGCACAGTAAACAGTGCCACAGGCCCCTAAGAATTCGTTATTTACCGCATAATACTATTGCATGGTAAATAACTGATTCCTGTGTACATGCACATCTGTGCATGTACACCTGTGCCATGTGGCACACAGACATGCCCTAAGGGCATGTATGTGTGTCACATGGCACACAAGCCAGAATCAGGGGTGCCACAGGGTGTCAAAGTCACACCCTGTCCCCCTTGCAAATTCGGTATTTTTACTGATTCAGTAATTACCGAATCGGTATTTGCCATTGTTTCCTATGGGCTTCAAGGCCCATAGGAATCAATGGCAAATACAGATTCTGTAATTACCAAATCGGTAAATACCGAATCCTACCGATTCGGTATTTGTTACCGAATAATTACCTACGTCAGATTTACCGATTCATGAATACCGAATCGGTACAATTCGGTATTTATGAATCGGTAAATCTGATTTACCTACATCGAGCCCTTAATATTACACTCTGAACCACATAGGAACATCTCAGACACAAATATTCACAAAAAATGCGAAAAAACATCGTATTAAATAATTGATTTTTTCCTTATTTTTTTCTCATTTATATATGTTGAAGGACTGGGTTCTTTACGACCCAGCGGTGCCAGGGCACAACACCTGAAACCTTCGTGGGTAACCTGCTCCGGCGTACGAATCACAGAGACACGGGACACTTCCTTCGGCGTCAAAGATTCAAGGTTTATTTGCTGCAGGGAACACAGAAGTCACGACAAGTACACCACGTGCAACTTGGGGAGACTGCTTCAAATTGGTTCTGTGGATCGCTCCTTTTATACAGTTTTTACCCATAAGACAACATGATACACAAAGGTTTACAACCCGGTTCCCACCATCATCCCCCAGAGGGGTCGCTTTGGTCACTTTGAAACACATGAGGTCCGGAACATAAGTGCGGAAACATTTGGCGGGTCCCAACTGTAAAAACCCATCTTCCCACCATTAGCGAATTCCAATCAGCAGTAAAACAGATCGAAACAGGAACAAGGACAGGTGCAGAGGAAGAGGGAAACAGTGGGGAGATCGGAAAGGGTGTAAAAGGGGAGGTATCGGGAAACACGAGATACAGGCATCAAAGGGACGTGCCTAATGAGATGCACGGCTGAGACAATAAGTCCGTGCGGCAAGATGAGCCTCGAGCGGCGCCATCTGCCTTACAGTAGCATCCCCCTCGTCAAAAAGACACTTATAAAGAACATGTGTCTTCCGCAAATATCTTGGGAGTCCCAGGGTCGCGAAGCGGACAACGTCCGTTCGCCGGCTACTTGAGGGCAAGAGACAAAATGGATGCCGTATCTAAGATGGAACCCATGGGTACAAATAGAAATACCCACGTAACAGACGAACGGTTTAGGTTAGCACAGCAAAACTGCGTACACCCACTAAACTCGTCATTTGCGGTTCATAGATACCAGACTCGACTATTTTCGTGCGAGTCGAATGCACCACTTACAATTGTCACGGAACCTCAGACGCTCCTTTTGCCCTCATGTAGGCAGGCACTAGTCGGAATCATATTCGATATTCATCAGACCATCGAGATGTTGCTGTAGCATAGCTCTGTCCAACCGAGTCCCATTGGTAACAGGCGGCTGTCTCATACACGTTGTAGCACAGAGGCCACATAAGGCAGGACCACACTGTACACAAAGGCAACACGTGAACAGGAACCCTACAACAACTCCGACGATCATCAGAATCTTCCAACCCCAAGTCGACATCAGGCCCCAAAACCATCCAAGCAGCGTCCAATCCCCTACATCCACGTGTATGGATTCGGAGATTTTATGCAACCTCGAGATGGCTTGATAGACAGTTGGAGCATTATCTGGAATAAAAATGCAGCAGCTCGAATGGATCACCTTACATACCCCACCTCGATCTGCTAAGATGACATCTAAAACCATACGGTTTTGTAATGTCATAAGTCTATCCGCCTGAAGTTCTGTGGTGATATTACCAAGGGCACTGGCGGTAATATTAGCTGTTGATTCTACCACTCGAGTCAACTGTCTCAGGTTCCTACTATTAACCATAGGTCCCCAAAACGGGAGGAAACCCTTGAAAAAGTCTCCTGCCTCTTGACCGGCAGTATCCTCTTCGCTAATTACGCCTCGTACAACTCTAGTCTTATGATAATCGGCATCTACAGTGAACGTCGGCGGCAACAGATTTGCAATGAAACAGGTGCCCATGAAGTCAGCGGGCAACCATGCATATGCACGATCATAGCAGATAAAGTATGTACCCTTGGCAGCCAGAAACACAGGGGACGAGACCATCGGCAGCATGTAATTCTCAGTGCAAGCACTTGCTCCAAGTCGGGCTTGTGATCTTCGGCCACGACCCATGAGACAAAGATTACCAGTGTGGGGTACGACCCATATTGGAGGCGAGCTTTTAAGCTGCTTTTCGCTGGTGAACACACTATATTCACCTCTACTTAGGACCCTATAAGCTTGTATCTCTTCCTCAGGAATAAGCGAAGGATCATAGATTTTACTATCTAAGTCCTCTATTGCTATCGACAAAGGTTTTTGATACGAGGTAGGACCAGAGTAGGGGGAACGTGGTTCTCGAATGGGGTGGAAACCCAGTGCGCTTCGAAACATTGTTTGAAATGCTCGAGCTGACCCTTGGGAACTATACGGTAACACCAGATATGGAATTCCCTTATCCGTAGTATGTGGCATCAATCCACACACCCAACAATTAGTAGTATTAACCACTAACTGATGCTGATGAAGGAGCTGAATAAAGGAATTGTTGCAGAATTCTACACGTCTAACCTGTTCGTGTTCCGGTAACATGTGAAAGGAATGAGGAGAAACAGTAGAGACAAGTTTAGGGTCAGGAGTAGGAGTAGGTGTAGCAGGTAAGAAGTAAGACATCGTGTAATACACCCCACCCGCCAATAATGCAGAAGCAGTCAAAAACAATACAAACAGTTGGAATATGAAACATTTGGTACGACTGAGTTGCTGCAGCTTGAGTCTGTGAGCATGAGCTCCCTCCAAATCATTCAGCTTCGAGAATGCCATTCCCTACGACCGTCCGCAACGTTTCTTGACGCACTTCGTTCTGTGTAGCAATAGTCAATCCCTAGGAGTTCCCAGGAACCGACGGCCTTTAACCTAGCGTCAAGACCTACTATCCAGAAGGAAGTACGCGCGCGGCCCTACGGCCTTTAATGCACAATATGTGTATATGCAAAAACAAAGTCTCTCAGCTGTGGAAGCAAAAAGGTACAAGAAAGGAAGCTCAATATATATGTGCAGGAATAATTACAGTAATACGAATGTTCAAAACTGATCACGGAAAACGGGATAATGCAGTTGTCAATTCAGCAAAGCAGAATATTTTATTTGTCCTTAGTGCGAGATCGCAAAAAGTATCGGGTTTTCCCAGGACGTGTCTGCTCGTCGAACAAAGGATCCGTTGAAGAGACAGCGTCCTGCTGATCAGTTGAGTGTTCTGGTCTTGAGTCTTTCGATGCTAATTGTTTAACAGTGTCTTTCTGCTGCGCTGAGGATTCTCCAACAGGCTGTGCGTCGCTGAAAGGAACAAACGCCGGCAATGTTTCTGTTTCAGTTGATACAATGCCTCTCCTTACCCACGGGTCTGCCGGCAAAGGGATGGGGACTCTTTTGGTGTGGGTGGCATGCACCCAATTCTTACGTCCCTCGAGACGAACGGCAGTCCTCGTGGCCAGGAGCACTTGAT
Source organism: Lissotriton vulgaris (assembly GCF_964263255.1). NCBI lineage: Eukaryota > Metazoa > Chordata > Amphibia > Caudata > Salamandridae > Lissotriton > Lissotriton vulgaris. The sequence goes on along the minus strand of NW_028241034.1, from coordinate 379,363 downwards.
AGGGTCCGGTAAACCTCGGGTCCAGGTTATTCTTGCGTGAAAAATTTCTCGTCACCACCCAGTCTCCGGGCTGGATCTGGTGACCTGGACCCTCCGTCTGTGTCGGCAATGCGTCGTAAACCTGTTGGTGAATTAACCTCAGTTTAGCAGTCAAGTCATGTAGATAATCGATCAACATTGGGTACTCAAGATCAGAAAACATTCCTGGCCTAGGAACCCCCCACACATTCGCAGGACGGCCGAACACTATTTCATAGGGGCTAAGCCCTATTCGGGAGTGTACAGTCGCCCTAGTTGACAGTAATGCTAAAGGTAAAGCATCAGGCCACGAAAGACCAGTCGTAGCCTGAATCTTCGCTAGCTTTAGTTTAAGGGTGCCGTTGTACCCCTCAACTAATCCAGCTGACTGGGGATGATTGGCGCTATGGAATTTTTGATTAATTCCAAGGCCCTTACACACACTCTTCATCACACTTCCAACAAACTCACTTCCGTTATCTGACCACACGACTCTAGGCATTCCATACCGAGGAAAGTATTCCTTCAGTAGGATTTTCGCAGTAGACAAAGCAGTATTGTCTTTGAGAGGATAGGCCTCGATCCATCGGGAGAATGCGCAAACCACAACTAAAACGTATTTCAGGTTATTGCATCGCTCCATATGGATGAAGTCCAATTGAATCACCTCAAAGGGATATGAAGGGGGAGAAAAACTGCCAGGAGGAGTTGGGGTTCCTTTGCCAGGATTGTACATCATACACACCATACAATTCTTCACCAGACGTTCAGCACATTTCGTAATACCATCATTCTTCCACACAGGAGACAACAATTTACAAATACCTTTCACGCTAATATGTGCTAACCCATGTGCCATTGTCACAACGGCCAGCACATACGCATCGGGCAACAACCATCTTTTCTGATCCGACAAATCAATCCAACAACCACTCGCATCCAACTTTCCCGTGCTTTTCTTCCACTTCGCCTTTTCAGTCTCGGTGGCCTCATTCTGAATTTCTTTCACGCTTTCAATAGTGTTTTCACACATACTCGACTCTGTAGGCCACCTAACCGAACTCGTCACATACATCCGAGTGCTAAGGTTCCGGGCAGTCTCCTTAGCAATCTCATCCGCGAACGCATTACCACGACCAACATCATCCGTCACCTTACGATGCGCACTACATTTGACAATCGCTACTTGTTTAGGCAACGTTAATGCATCCAAAAGATCATTCACAAGCTGGCCATGCTGAATCTTCGTACCGTGCGACGTCAAGAAACCTCTCTCTCTCCACAATCGTCCAAAGCTGTGAGCGACGCCAAAAGCGTATTGGCTGTCGGTAAACACATTCACACGTTTCCCTTTCGCTAACACACATGCTCTAGTGAGAGCAATCAATTCTGCAGCTTGGGCAGAATTCTGATTCAACCTTGCAGTCTCAACAACAGTATTCAACGTTACAACAGCATAAGCAGTAGTCACATCGCCATTCGGCAACTTAAAACATGACCCATCCACATACAGTGTACCATCTGGTTCTTCCAATGGGGTGTTTTTAAGGTCCACTCGACCTTTTGTTTCCTCTTCTGTCCTCAAGTAGCAATCATGTTCTGCTACTTCATCTGACTCTGCACTAATCGGTAACAAAGTTGGCGGGTTCAGAACATTACAACGTTTTATCTGAATATGACTTGCCAACAACGTCAACTCGTACCCAGACAACCTCGCACTCGTCAAGTGCTGAGTTTTCGTGCGATTCAAAAGAGTATCGACTGCATGCGGAACCATCACGGTAAGCATATTATCCATGACCAATCCTGCTGATTGTCGGATGGAGACCGCAGCTGCCGCAGTTGCTCTCAAACAACTCGGCAATGCTCTAGCTACTGGGTCCAAGGTCGAGGAAAAATATGCGCATGGACGCTGTTTACCACCAAAAGGTTGCGTTAAGACACTCAAAGCACAACCTTCCCTCTCGTGAACATATAATGTAAACGGCTTACTGTAGTCAGGAGTACCCAACACAGGTGCCGAACACAATGAATCACGTAATTCAGAAAAACTTTTCTGACATTCCTCCGTCCATGGTAAAGGAGTTGAAACATCCTTGCACGTAAGAGCCACCAATGGTTTCGCTAGCAATGAAAAATTAGGAATCCACTGCCTGCAGTACGACGTGATACCTAGGAAGGCACGCACATCTCTTTGGGTTGTTGGCACAGCCATTCGCGCAATCGCTGCAATTCTCTCTGGGGTCAACCTCCTTCCCTCCTTTGACAATAAGTGACCTAGATAGGTTACTTCTTGACAACAATATTGGAGTTTAGAAGGGGACACCTTATGATTCAACTCACAGAGATGTTGCAGCAACGACACCGTAGCAATTTTGCAAATGTCCTGAGTATCAGCAGCCACCAATAAGTCGTCGACGTATTGGATTAAGGCCGCACCAACCGGCAACCGAAACGCATCCAGTTGACCCTTCAAGGCTTGACTGTAAATCGATGGACTTTCACAGTAGCCCTGAGGAGCGCGTTTAAACCGGAAGCTTCGTCCACCGAGAGAGAAACCGAAAAGGTCTCTGCTCTCCTCGGCAATCGGGATGCTGAAAAACGCATTTTTCAAATCAATCACCGAAAACCATGAAGCAGACGCTGGAATCAGAGTCAGTAGCGCCGTGATGTCAGGCACAACAGGGAATTGAGGAACCACATTTTTATTCACCTCCCGTAAATCGATAACAAAGCGATAAACAGGTGGTTTTGAAGGATCAGTACGTTTAAGAATGGGCAGTACAGGGCTGTTGCACACGTTTCCCCGAGTCTCTTCAATAACGTCTTTCTCGATCAAATCATAAATGATCGCTAACAATGCTCGTTCACCATCAAGAGAGATACGATACTGGGGAATGCGTGGCAATCGCACATTAGATTTCAACTGAACAACATAAGGGGAGATATCAAGTAGGCCCACGTCATTTGGACCCGTCGCCCACAAAGACGCAGGAAGAGAACTCAATTCCGGTGGAAGCTTATCGAGAGACAAATACATAGGAGAGACAACCCTCTCTCCTAACGTAAGCTTTACACCAGCAGGAGAACAATACAAAGTTGCATACAAACGTTTAAGCAAATCCAGGCCCAAAAGATTTTCACCACAACCAGTAGTCAAAATCAACGGAGCTTGAAGCTCACGTGGCCCTATTGTAAGGGGCAAAGGGCACAAAACTGGATTGCTAACGGGGGCGCCAGAGAATCCAACGGAAACATTTGTTAAGCCAGACAAAGGTGCGCCAGGGAGTTTCGAATGCATGATAGAACTTTTCGCTGCACCAGTGTCCAACAGAAAAGGCTCAACGACGCCCGATGTAGCAACTGCGACGTAAGGCCCTCTCTGATCGACCGGAACTGATACCACTCCCTCTCCTTGTCTTTGGCTGTCCTAGTAATTACTGTCGTCAGTTCCCTGATCGACGTAATAATCGTCTACATTGTACTGCGCAGATCGCCCTTGCGACGATCCACGTTGATCGAAACAGTTATTAGAATTAGATGAGTTATCTGAGCGATCGTTCTGAGCACCACGACCCCTACCACGTGACGCCTGCTGCGAACCACCACGACCTCCTTTAGATGAATTACCACTATTCCGTTCATTTAAAACAGGGCAATTGAATTTAATGTGTCCCTCCTGTCTACAATAAGCACATTGATTGTACCCTAACGATGATCTTTGGGAGGAGGAATCATTACGCGGCTGCGATCGATTCGATTGCGACTGCGATCTATTCTGTTGGGATGCATTCTGATTCAAACGCGGAGGATACGCTTGTTGCAACAGCACTTTAGTCTTTAGTTCCTTCGTCTTTTTGTCAGCACGGTCGTTCTCCTCCTTCTCTCTATTCTCATAATATTGTGCCGTAGCCAATATCTGAGCTGAGGTAGAAACGGCCCATGCACTTTCCGAATTCTTCAACTTATTGCTCAAATCGGGCAATACATTCGAAACAAATTTATCCACAAACAACCGCTGACCACCCTCGGTACCCATATCCTGTCCACTATGGTCAATGAATGCTTCCTCGAACCTCGTAAAGAAGTCGGAAACACTCTCATCTTTCTTTTGCTTACAAGCTGACAATTTGTCCCAATTCACCCTCATAGCTGGCATAAGAGTTTTCATTAATGTTATTATTCTTTGAGGAAGAGCAGTAATCAACTGGTCAGGTTTAATAGCAGCCACTTGTCCGGCATCTGCCGCTACAATGGCAGCCCAATCACCGCCTAATTCATTCGGATGATTCTCCTGCCGAATCTTAGCCCATACCGGTTGCGGTACGACATTGCCGAACAACATATCGATATCGGCAAGATTCATTACCGTAGCATCTACGAGCTGCGATAACTCCTTATAATACCCTGTAGGATTTTTGCGCGGATCAGGCAAAGATTGCTTCACCTGTAGCACTTCCGATCGTTTCCATGGGAGATGTATCCACACTCTCTGGAAATGTGCCACTGTCGCAGGGTTAGCATTAGGATCAGCTGGTACCCAAACCGGCGGAACTTCACGCATAGGATATTGGCCAGACTCGTCTGGTTGTTTTTCAATATCCTCAACAAACAATGCATGAGGTATCGGAGCGGGACGAAAAGATAGCAATCGCTCAACAGCACGTCGAACGTTGGTATCCACTATCAGTCCATTTGCGAACTGAAGCTGAAGATCAGACAGGGCAGCCATCACCTCGTCAGGCGCATCGGCCGCTATCTGATCATGAAGGAACTTACACATTTCATTAAACACATATCTCTGGGTTGGTATATTGAATTGACAAAATGTTTCGAGGACAACACGGGGCGGACTTCTAAGAGGGTTCACCATCCAACCCATCGCCATATTATATAGCGCAACGAGTTCTCTGTTTCCAGGAAGCTGACTACGTCTCTGAGGACCATCGGAACCAGCAGACCCATGAACAGGTCCGAGCGAATGAAAGAAGCTAGCCGCAAGAGGAGAATTACGACTACGAGTAGAGGAAGAAAGATACGACACAGGACTAACAAGAGAAGGAGTAGAAACAGTAGCAACAGCAGGAGTTAACAAAACAGGAGCAGTAGCGGGAGCAGGAGTATGTGGAAGCGGAGGAGCAGTAGGGATAGCAACAGACAAAGGAGCAGGAACAGTCGGAAGGGCAGGTACAGGTTGAGGAACAGGCGGAGGAAGAATAGGTACGGCAGGGACCACAGGAGCCGCGGTACCCTGTACGTACGGAGGTGGCGACTTCATAAGATAAGACATTAAAGGATCCTCAACTGCCTCTTCCTTCTTTTCCGACTCCGTGGGCAAAGCAGGATAACATTTATCTACAGTCATACGCTGTAGTCTGTCAAACACTTCCTTATCCTTATCCTCCTTATCACGCTGAAATTGCTCTGCTTTCTTCACTATGGTAGCAACATTATCTCGCTGAGTGCGTTTATTCTGTCTGATTTCTTTCTGTCGGGCTTCTTTGCGCCACAACCGAAAGGCATCAAACATGGCCGGCCTTGATTTTCTTTCGAACAATTTAATCTCTAGATTATCTAAGATCGGGGCCTCGAAGCTACCATGAGGTGGCCAACGAAGGTCGCCGTCCTTCTTTGTATATTTAATCCAATAATCGTTAAAGGTAATTGGGCCTAGCCCATGCTTACTGTACAGGTCATAAGTAGGAGTTCCAACCGGAGGTATCGGACACGAGTCCTCCAGTCGGGAATCCATACCACAAGGTCTGAAACAACTAAACAAAGTACTACGACCAGGCATCTTGCACACTAGCCGAGTGTCACAAACTTCAAGGGTTACGGAATTTACCAAGTCCCAGCAAAGAACAAAACCCTCGGTTTTTGGCGGCTGCAGTCGTCAAACAACACAACAAAGTACCAAGTACTACAAATGCAATGGAACCATGCAACCACTAAGTAACCACAACCAAGAACTCTGGGAGCGACCCACAAATACTTAACTCAAAGATCGATGGCGTCACCAGGAAGGCCCGTCAGTCGTCTCGCTCTACCAAGGTCTACGCCAGGCGCCAAAACAGGTCTACAGTCAGGGCAGCAGTCCGTCGCAGCCGTCAGGAGGCGGGAATCTTCGCGGGAAAAGTCTTCAGGCCACTTATTTCGACAACAGGATCGATGAAGCGGAGTGCACCTTCCCTCGGAGATTTCACACGAAGTTCCTCACGATCGTCGGGCTTGGACCGGTACCACTGATGCAGCCCCACGTTGGGCGCCAACTGAAGGACTGGGTTCTTTACGACCCAGCGGTGCCAGGGCACAACACCTGAAACCTTCGTGGGTAACCTGCTCCGGCGTACGAATCACAGAGACACAGGACACTTCCTTCGGCGTCAAAGATTCAAGGTTTATTTGCTGCAGGGAACACAGAAGTCACGACAAGTACACCACGTGCAACTTGGGGAGACTGCTTCAAATTGGTTCTGTGGATCGCTCCTTTTATACAGTTTTTACCCATAAGACAACATGATACACAAAGGTTTACAACCCGGTTCCCACCATCATCCCCCAGAGGGGTCGCTTTGGTCACTTTGAAACACATGAGGTCCGGAACATAAGTGCGGAAACATTTGGCGGTTCCCAACTGTAAAAACCCATCTTCCCACCATTAGCGAATTCCAATCAGCAGTAAAACAGATCGAAACAGGAACAAGGACAGGTGCAGAGGAAGAGGGAAACAGTGGGGAGATCGGAAAGGGTGTAAAAGGGGAGGTATCGGGAAACACGAGATACAGGCATCAAAGGGACGTGCCTAATGAGATGCACGGCTGAGACAATAAGTCCGTGCGGCAAGATGAGCCTCGAGCGGCGCCATCTGCCTTACAGTAGCATCCCCCTCGTCAAAAAGACACTTATAAAGAACATGTGTCTTCCGCAAATATCTTGGGAGTCCCAGGGTCGCGAAGCGGACAACGTCCATTCGCTGGCTACTTGAGGGCAAGAGACAAAATGGATGCCGTATCTAAGATGGAACCCATGGGTACAAATAGAAATACCCACGTAACAGACGAACGGTTTAGGTTAGCACAGCAAAACTGCGTACACCCACTAAACTCGTAATTTGCGGTTCACAGATACCAGACTCGACTATTTTCGTGCGAGTCGAATGCACCACTTACAATTGTCACGGAACCTCAATGTAACATAGTACACAGAAGTTCATAATAGAAAAATCAAAACTATAATGGATAAAAGTTCATCAAGGACTGAATCAACTCCTAGTAATGGCCCACACACCACACAACACATACATACCAACATACATACCACTCAATTCATAAATCATACAACACTCCGCAAAGATATAAAAAATAAGTGATGAATTATGGACAGTTGGAGTAATATCCCAGGTGCTTCAGATGGTTCTCAAAAGGAACAAACGCCAATGCGCGTTTCGGTGTAAAGCTCCAGCCGGGGCTACACCTTCATCAGGGCAGGAGTGGAGAATACCCAATATCACCATTCATAGACTACAAGTTTTTCACAGCGACGCAGCTTGTGCACTACATCATCTTCAGAGGTGGGCACGCGCCATACCTATATTGAAATAACAAATCCAGGGTCGAGAGGTCTAGTCCCTCACTTCATTGCAAACCAGGTGGAAATGCATTCACCCATACAAAAGCAGAGATCTCCTCGCTTGAATTTATTTCCTATTTCAAAATTATAGAAGATCAGATCAGGTGGACGCAGCTTTGGTACAAGTTCCTTTCATCCACAAATTTGACAGCCCACAAGCCTATTCAGACTAGATTCTTCCCCGTTATGGTTTGGTTTCTCCTCTTTTATGTATTTCTGATTCAGTTCCAAGAAACCCCCGGTTGAACATGCTCTCTATATGTGCAATGACATAACAAGCGTTTTGTAGATCATGTAAAGGTTTGGTATGTTGGCGCGTGCTTCAGTCACAGACCTGAATACTGCAAAAGAGAGGTGTACAGTGCAAGTGAGGATGATAGCGCAGTCTTGTCTGCCAGGGTATTATAAACCTTTCATTGCTGCAAGGCTGTTACAGTATTCTCTTTTTGTGGTTGCACAGTGTACACTTTGAGCAGACCAAGGAACAGACGAAATGTTGGAAACACATTTCAAATCCGTGCCTTTCATAGTATATGAACTATGTTGCGGGTATTGTGAAATTTTAATGATTCCATTTTTTTCAGGTTTTAGAAATTCGCAATTTTCTCTGATCAGGAGTATTTTGACCTAACTGTCCTGTGATAACGTGTTGTCGTTTCTCTTTTCCTCTCCTCTGCAGGCACTTGAGACTTGAACATCAATTTACTAGAATGGGCAGAAGACGGGCTCCAGAAAAGAAAGTGACAGCGCAGTGTTCCCGTGAATCCGTAAGAGCCACAGCCCCATCTTTACCTCGTCATGACGTCTCAACTTCAAGATCCCGAAATGATGCTCAGAGGGACCAGGACCTGGAACCGCTTTCGGAGAACCTGCCCCACATTATCCTTCTATCCATGCTGGAGGAGTTGGAAGCCAAACTGGATAACTTGATGAATACTGTGGAGGACATACCTTCTAGAGTCGCTGGGCTGATTAAGAAAATCTTTATAGAAAAGGATCAAGGTTCCCTAGATAATGGCGCAGTGTCTTTGGAGGTGGTCTGTCCGGCGAGTATTAGAGATTGTGCTGCTGCAACACCTCAACTGGACAGGTCAGAGGAACCGAGCTTGTGTCTTCAGACAGTGTGTTATGATGAGCATGCACCAAAGCAGGAGTGTACGCTCTCCACGCCAACTGATGTTCAAGGGCGTCCAGAGGAGCCAAACCTTTGTCTGCAGCCAATGTTTCCAGATCGACATCACCCACAGCAGGACCAGTGGGTGCAACCTGGGTTTCCAGATAGAAATGCAGTACAGCAGGATTGTCTTCTATCCCGGTGCCCTCAGACAGATCCTCCAGGCAGATCACTGGAGGCAAACCTGTGTCTTCACTCAGAATTTGTTGATGGGCAGACACCAAAGCAAGACCAGAGCGTACAGACGGCGTTCCCAGAAGAGTGGGAGCCAGATGAGCCCCTGAAGCAAGAACCATCCCCATTGTCTACTAATAGCTGGGACCAGAAACAGAACCTCTGCCCACACCCACTATTTCCTGAAGGACACAAACCACAGCAAAACTACCATATACAACCCGCGCTACCAGATGGGAACGGACCGGATGATCCCTTGGAGGAAGAACTGATGTGTTTTCATTTCCAAGATCCCCAGGAGAACCGCAGCCTACAACCCGTGTCACCTGATGGGATGTCATCAGACGAACACATAGAGTCTGGGCTATTGTCCTTTGATGAGTTGGGGTTACAACAAACCCAGTGCCTACAGCAACACCTATGCTTGAAGCAGGAATTCCCTAATGCACCATTATTGCTGTTCGAAGCTACCCCAGGTATGTGTTTCACTATAAATGGACTCTCAGAGTGCATACTAACAGATGTAACCTCTTCAAAATGCGTAATATCAGATTTTATAAAGTCTCTGAGGGAAGGATTATGGTTTGGATGGAACCCACTGAGCGATACTGACCCCCAGAGTACGAGTACACTGGGTGCAGATGTTTCCCTGCACTCTCCTCCTCTATTTCCACACAGGACTGCATCCTTCCTGTGCAGAAACAGGCCTGGTTATGGGACTCTGCATGAGACAAATAGGCCAGTAGCTCTTGTCGTTCCATGATCGTCCCCATTCCAGGCTGAGGAACTGGAAATAGTGTTATTCATGGGAGGAATTACTGGCCAGAATCACACGTAATAGTCGGATGCAAGTGATGTGGTGTTCATTGAGATTAGCAGACATGCGTAGTCTAGAGAGGGAACTGTGTTTCTAGTTGGACTGTTACATTGGGTAAGACGCAGTCGTCTCCAGTTCCTGATATAAAAATCCTAGTCTGTATTCGGCCCCAACAGCAGGACTGACCAGGGATGTTGTTGTCACTGCAGGGTTCTCCAGGAGTGCACACCACCTCATGATAGACAGATACACAAAGGTTTTGGAACTGCTTGTTTTTTTCTTCACGCGCCAGGACACTCTGGTAGTATTTGAGCGCGCTATAAAACAGCTAAAAAAAAAAAAAATAACTCTGAGGTGACTTCCAATAATCTTATTATATGCACCAGGTGGTACTTTATCCTGTATAATGCATGTTCACACCATCACCGTTCCCACAAATCTTAGTGCGTCGCTCCTACATATGCAGCAACTAACATGTTTGAAAACATGAAGAATGAACTTAAAACCTCTTGTGCAAAAGTAAACATCAAAGCCGTTAGATATTTCATCCAAAAAGATGTTAGAAACTGTTCAATAAAAGCCCATTGAAAAAAAAAGCTGCAGTAGCTCGAAACGTGAAGAAACATGCAGAAATATTCCACCCTTCCTTTATCTAAGGAAACTAATAAACATATTCCCTCTGCTTCTCATAGTAAGCTAGTAACACACAGCAGAAGTAATAAAAGCAAAGTTCTGTTTGTTGCTTTAAACAGCTGCTTCAATTATGCTTCGTGACTTGACCTTCTTTTCACATCAGCTGCTGGCGCTGGCAGCAGGCATTGTGCCCACAGAACTCGACTGTAATAACTTATAAAAGCTGAGTTCTGACGTCTTTTCTTCATAATCACTGACTTGGTGCGTCACAAATTCCTGATTATAAAGAAATTGGAGACTGCCATTTATACAGGGATTACAGAATCCCATGTAATATAATTATATATATACATATAATAACTTTGGTACAGTTCAATGAATCTGCACAAAACTATTTGGGATTGGCATGGCTAGTTTCATGCAGTGTTTTTTGTGGTCCTCAAATTAAGCCACTAGTCCTTTAAGATAGAGCTAGCTGGACCTTGTGAGAAGTTGGCCTGGTATATAATGCTCACTAATTCTAGTGATCACTTTGTACCATGCCAAGCAACCCTTATGATGATGGTTGTAATTCAACCTTGTAGACCAGTTATCCTAGTGGTAACGTGGACAAAGCAGTCTTAGGCTAAACTCTGAAAGGCATGTGAAGCCAGCTGTTATACCATACACAACCCCCTTGAATACCAAATGAAAGGGACACCACACAGATATATATTGAAAATATATATTGATTTATTAACTATTAAAATCCCCTGGACTCTTTATGAGCACAGAAGCACAAGCGTTAAATCACAAGACAGTTTAAAATACACAAAAGTTGCACAATATGGATGAGCCCTAGGGGCCACCTAAACCATATACTAAGAAAGTGGTATAAGAGATACCAAGAGGAAAGTGAAGAGGCCTAGGGCCTTGGGAATCGCTGGAGCTATTCGAGACTGGCAATGACTAAGTCGGGAAAGGCCCACGGGACTCGGGTGCAGTGTTCAAAGTGCACGCACTTTTCAATACAAAGTCTATGGTGCGTAAAAAGCACAAAGTTAGAAAGTTAGGAACCTTCCGAGTGACCTACGGAGCTGAAACTTAAAACACAGGCCCTTGGGATGTGTACCAGTGCAGGAGCACCGGCGGAGCTGAGTTACCTCACCCACAGGAAGCGGGTGCACAGGGTCGAAGTTGTGTCGGGTTTCGTCACGCTGGTCGATGGTGCTTGGAGCGGAAGATGCTGCAGGCGGCTCGATGAGAAGAGTTCCGGTGGATCCAAGGGTGGATCTGTAGATGTGAAGACCTGAAAGCAGAGGGGACAGTGTTCAAAGTCACTAGCCAGTGACTACCGTGGAACCAGAGTGGAACCAGGCGATGTCGGGTGCAAACAGGCGTTGTCGGGTAGCTTCTTTCTGCAGCCACGTGGATACCCGGGGTCGAGGACGTCCAGGAGTCGGTCACGAGCTGTCCCACGTAGGCTTCTCGCTGTTGGCGGTGTCGGCGACCTGATCGGAGCAAACAGGCCTTGGCAAATGCAAGCCACGCAGAAGTTGAAAGATGCTGTTCACTCGGACCAGCAAGGTCAGAGCGGGTGCTCCTTTTCACAGGAGCTTGGGTAGGTCTGGAGCAACCAGACCTGCTGTTTAAATCTTCGGGTTCGTCGCCAAGATGGCCGCTGACCACGTGGCTAGTGGCCGGGATGGCGCGTCGAGTGGCACAGTGCAAAAGGGCCCCACGCAGATCGTGGAGATGCTGGGGGGCTGATCTTTGGTGCAAGGGCTGCTCGGTGGTGGGGGTTCTCAATCCCCAAAGCACAACGTCGAGGATGCCTCAGAAGCTGCGCAGTCAGCTTTACGAGTGTCTTCCAAGAGGTCCGGTCCCACGTCACTCGGTGCCTCCACGGGTCCCTTCTTTGCAGGGACTGTGGATCGGGCTCTGAGAGGTCTGGGAGTCTGGTTCTTGTCGGGCTCTGGGCTCGGTCTCCGGCGGGAGGCGGCGGCAAAGCAGACGTCGAGTTGCTGGTTGGTACCTGTGTTCACAGGGTGGTCACTCCTTGGCCACAAGGGAGATTCTTCTTCAGTCTTCTGTGCAGCAGAATGTCGAAGTCCAGTCTTCTTCTTAGTTTTAAGTTGATTTCGGGATGATCTGCTGTGCAATGGCACTGCTCCCCCTCTTATTCCCAAACTGGGGGTGGATCACCTACTAGGTCCCTCCTCTGGGAGGAACCAGGAAGGGGGGCGGTTACACCCCCTTTCCTTTGTCCAGCTCCGCGCCAGGACTGGGGCTGGAAGGCCCCAGAACCGGTTTGGGCTGGCCTATGCACGGGGACACCTTGTGTGCCCCGGGCATGTCTGATTCTTTTCAGCCCTGTCCTACCTAATACACAAAATCCTGTCTGGGGTGGTGCTCGCACCTCCCAAGGCAGGAAACCCTTTGTCCAGGCCACCATCTGCCGAGTTTCGGTCAGCAGCAGGAGGCCAGACTTGTGTCTGTGGTGGCAGCGTCCATTTTGTGAAGCTGAGGCTCTGTTTAACTTTAACCGGGGTTAAGGCTACACACATGTCGTGTCCCTCTAGAAGGGTGGAATGCTATCCCGGTCGCCAGAATTGGCGAGGGGATAGTATTCCAATTCGTATGACACCTTACTCGACATGTTTTGATAAAGCCAAACCAAAGATAGCATTTAACCGCGAGGATTATAATGCACTTAAGAGTATATGGTATGGCAATATCCCGGAACAGCTTAGGGAGTTGTTCCCGACAGCTGCAGACAGGCTCAGCTCATGCCAGAGCACCATCTCACATATTTCCAAGCACTCTGCCTCCAGGATTGATGAGGCCTTCCATAGGAGTGGCTGATAGGAACATATGTGTCCAGTTTAGGGTTAGGCACAGACATACTGTACCTAAGTAAGAGGTGGTTACACCGACTTACCCCAGCTGAGTGATCAGCCAGTTGTGTCAAATATGGAGGCCAGGTCAGGGGTGGCACAATACGTGCTGCAGCCCCTGGTAGGCCTTGGATACACCTATGCCCTGGGCACCTAGGGTGCACTATTACAGGGGCTCATAAGGTGAACCAGTTCCAATTCGTAATGCACCTAAAGTGCATTGGCATCAATTTAGAGAGAGAACAGCAGGCTGTGGGTCTGATTAGCAGGCCCACAGCCACATTAAGTCAGAAACCAGTGAAGCAAAAAGCAAAAATTTGGGGTGACCATAGGATAGCAGACCCTACTCTCCTACATAACCCCCCCCAAACGCAGGGACATTAGACTAACCTTGACCAGTTGTGTCTTCATGTTCTAAGTGGAAGTACCTGGAGAGACCATCTGCGTTGCCATGGTCAGTCCCTGGGCGGTGCTCCACTGTAAAGTCCATCCCCTGTAGGGAAATGGACCACCTGAGTAGTTTGGGGTTTTCACCCTTCATCTGATTAAGCCATAGGAGGGGCTTATGGTCGGTCTGAATCTTGAAGTGAGTGCCAAATAAGTATGGTCTCAACTTCTTCAGGGCCCACACCACAGCAAAGGCCTCCCTCTCTATAGCTGACCAACGTTTCTCTCTGGGGGTCAGCCTTCTGCTAATGAAAGCAATGGGCTGGTCCTGGCCATCTACATTTAGCTGTGAAAGCACTGCTCCCACTCCCAACTCAGAAGCATCTGTTTGGACAATGAACTCTCTTGAGTAGTCAGGACTCTTCAGGATAGGTGCAGAGCACATGGCCTTCTTCAGGTCATCAAATGCCTTTTGACAGATTTCTGTCCACTGAACCTTTTTGGGCATCTTCTTGGATGTCAGATCATTAAGAGGAGTCACAATGGACCCATAGTTCTTAACAAACTTCCTGTAGTACCCAGTCAGGCCCAAGAAAGCTCTGACCTGAGTCTGGGTAGTTGGAGGGGACCAGTCCTTGATGGTCTGGATCTTACTCTCCAGTGGTTGAACTTGGCCTCCACCTACAAGGAGGCCCAGGTATACAACCTTGCTCTGCCCTATCTGGCACTTTGTTGCCTTGATAGTGAGGCCTGCCTTCTGCAGAGCCTCAAGCACTTCCTTCAGGTGGATCAGGTGATCCTCCCAGGTGGAGCTAAAGACAGCAATATCGTCCAGATAAGCTGCACAAAAGTCATCCAACCCAGTGAGGACTTGGTTCACCAACCTTTGGAAGGTGGCAGGTGCATTTTTCAAACCAAAGGGCATCACCACAAACTGATAATGCCCACTAGGGGTAGAAAATGCTGTCTTGGCTTTAGACTCCTCAGCTAACCTGATTTGCCAGTAGCCAGCTGTCAAGTCAAATGTGCTCAAATATTTGGCAGAAGCCAACTTGTCAATGAGCTCATCTGCCCTTGGAATAGGGTGTGCATCTGTCCTGGTGACAGCATTGAGTCCTCTGTAATCCACACAGAACCTCATCTCTCTCTTGCCATCTTTGGTGTGAGGTTTGGGGACCAGAACCACTGGACTAGCCCAGGGGCTCTCTGAAGGTTCAATGACACCTAATTCCAGCATCTTTTGCACCTCAGTCTTTATACAGTCCCTGACGTGGTCAGGTTGCCTGTAAATTTTGCTCTTTACAGGAAGACTGTCACCAGTGTCCACCACATGTGTACACCAGTTAGTCTGACTGGGTGTCAATGAGAACATATGCCTGTATGCCTGTAGAACTTGTCTGCAGTCATGTTGCTGATGTTCAGTGAGGCTGCCACCTAGGGCCACACCATCAACTGAGCCATCCTCAGGGTTCTGAGTGAGCAGGTCTGGGAGAGGGTCACTCTCTTCCTCCTGTCCCTCATCTGTAGCCATGAGCAAGCCCATGTGCCCTGCTGACATATGCCTTCAATCTGTTCACATGGAGCACCCTGTGGGGGCTCCTGGGAGTTCCTAGGTCCACCAAGTAGGTAACCTCTCCCTTCTTTTCCAGAATTGTATGGGGTCCAGACCATTTGTCTTGGAGTGCTGCTGGGGCCACTGGCTCCAACACCCATACCTTCTGTCCAGGCTGAAATTCAACAAGGACAGCCTTTTGGTCATGCCAAGCTTTTTGTAATTCTTGGCTAGCCTCAAGGTTTTTGGATGCCTTTTCCATGTACTCTGCCATCCTGGAGCGGAGACCAAGTACATAGTCCACTATGTCCTGCTTAGGCTTTTTGAGAGGTAACTCCCATCCTTCCTTCACAAGACACAGGGGTCCTCTTACAGGGTGCCCAAACAACAATTCAAAGGGGCTGAAGCCAACCCCCTTTTGAGGGACCTCTCTGTAAGCGAACAAAAGGCAGGGCAGAAGGATGTCCCATCTTCGCCTGAGCTTTTCAGGTAATCCTTTAATCATGCCCTTTAGGGTCTTGTTAAATCTCTCAACAAGCCCATTGCATTGTGGGTGATAAGGAGTGGTGAACTTGTAGTTTACACCACATTCCTTCCACATAGCTGTCAAATATCCAGACATGAAGTTAGTACCTCTATCGGATATTACCTCCTTAGGAAACCCCACTCTGGAGAAAACTCCAAGTAAGGCCCTGGCCACAACAGGAGCTGTTGTGGTCCTAAGGGGAATTGCCTCTGGGTACCTGGTGGCATGATCCACTACCACCAGTATGAATCTGTGCCCAGATGCTGTAGGGGGATCCATTGGACCAACAATATCAATCCCCACTCTCTCAAAGGGAACCCCCACCACAGGTAGTGGTATCAGGGGGGCCTTTGTTGTTCCACCTGCTTTACCACTGGCTTGGCAGGTTTCACAGGAGCGACAAAACTCCTTGGTGTCTTCAGACATGTGAGGCCAGTGAAAGTGAGGGACAAGCCTGTCCCAAGTCTTGTTCTGGCCTAGGTGTCCTGCTAAAGGAATATCATGGGCCAAGGTGAGTAGGAAGCCCCTAAATTGCAGAGGTATAACCAACCTCCTGGTAGCACCAGGCTTGGGGTCTCTAGCCTCTGAATAAAGGAGTCCATCGTCCCAATATACTTTATGGGCACCTTGAGCATTCCCAGCAGCCTCAGCAGCAGCCTGCTGTCTGAGGGGTTCAAGAGAAGGACAGGTTAACTGAGCCTGCCCCAAGTCTGCCCTAGAAGGTCCCCCTGTCCCCAGAAACTCAACCTGATCAGGTTCAAGTTCTTCAGGGACAGTTCCTTCAGGGGTCTCAAGATCAGTTTCCTGTGAAGCCTGATCCTCACTTGTAGGCAGTTGGGAAGGCGCAGCCTTAACCCTCCTGTTCTTCTTCTTGGGAGGTACTTGGTCCATTGTTCCAGGATCCAAGACCTGAGGTTCAGAGAGGCACTTTTTGGCCTGTGACCTGGTCACAGCAAGGACATGTGATGAGATCCCTAACATCTCTGCATGAGTCCTGTACTCAACTTCTGACCATAGAGAGTTCTCCAGGTCATTGCCCAACAAACATTCTACTGGGAGATCAGCACTAACCACAACTTTCTTTAGGCCAGTTACCCCTCCCCAGGAAAAGTTAACAAGTGCCACACTATGTGTAGTAGTGACATTGCTGGCATTGGTCACCAGGTAATCATCGCCTGGCATGTATTGTCCAGGGTCCACAAAGTTAGGTGTCACCATAGTGACACTGGCACATGTGTCCCTGTAAGCTTGAGCCACTTTGTTGTTAATCAAAGGTGTCTGTCTGTATTTGCCCAGATTACTGGGACTTATGTCAGGGACCAAATCTAGGTCCCCTTCACAAACCAGAACAGCCTGTGTAAGAGTTCTGACTAGGTCAGAATCTCCTCCAGTTCCCAAAGTGATTCCCACTAAACCCTTGGCTTGAGGACCAGCACTGCTGACTGTACTAGTGGGTGCAGGTGCCTTAGGGGCTGCAGTGCTGGGGGCTCCACCCTTTTTACACTCACTTGTCCAGTGAGAGGTGTTCTTACAAGTTTTACACCAGGGTTTCTTCTGACCTTCTTTCTTCTACTTCTTGGAAGTTTGGGACCCACCCTCTGTCTCAGTTTGGGGCCCTGTTGAAGACTTCTGGTCTTTAGCTTTCTGCTCCCCACCCTTCTGGTCTGTTTTCTTCTGGTCACCACCCTGGTTCTGGTTCTGGTTCTTTTGCTTAACTCTGGTTCTTACCCATTTATCTGCCCTCTTTCCCAATTCTTGGGGAGAGGTCAAATCTGAGTCAACCAAATGTTGATGCAACTGCTGGTTCTGACAATTATTTAAAATTTGTTCTCTCATCAGCAAATTATACAATCCTTCATAGTCTGTAACCTTGCTTCCCAGCAACCATCCCTCCAGAGCCTTAGTGGCACACTCAACAAATTCAGACCAGTCCTGAGTCTGTGTCTTCTGGGTATCTCTGAACATTAACCTGTACTGTTCAGTGGTTAAGCCTAACCCATCAATCAGAGCACTCTTCAGGACCAGGTAGTTTCTAGAATCCCCATCACTAACTGTGAGGAGTCTGTCTCGGCCTCTACCTTCAAAGGAGAGCCACAAGATTGCTGCCCACTGCTCCTGAGGGATCTGCTGTACTCTGCAGGCTCTCTCCATTGCAGTAATCCATTTATGGATATCATCCCCAGCTTTGTAGGGGGGCACAATCTTACTCAGGTTTCTATTATCAAAAGACCTGTCTTTATCCTTGTGGATATTGCTGCCACCAGTGGGTTCTATTACCCCACTCTCTCTAGGCTGTCTTGCTCTAGCAAGTTTCTCCTTAGCCAGGGCAACCTCTAACTCTTGCCTCTGGATCCTAAGCTCAGCCTCTCTCATCTTGGCCTCATGTTCCCTTCTCTGAGGGCTAGTCATCTCCTTTCTGGAGTGACCATGAGAGCCTCTAGAGACATGGGAGGTATTGGATTCACCTGAGTGATGCCTTCTCCTCCTATGGCCCTGGTTAAGTCCACCTGGGGGTCTGAATGGGTTGTTACCTGATTCATTCCCAAGTTGACTTAAGTTAGCCTGGTTCAGTCTACTGACCAGCACCTGACTATCTCTGTCATCATCTGTCTCACTGCTTTCCACCTCCTCTTCTTCTTCCTCTACATCTACCTGAGGGGCTCCAGTGGTGGAGGCTTCCTCATCTACCAGGATGATAGGGGCAGGGGTGTCTACAGTGTCATCCTCTGAAGGATGGCCTCCTTCAGCATCCCCTGTGGGGTTTGCTTTAGAGGTCTTTAGAGCCTCAGACTGATCCAAGAGCTCTCTTAGGTGGTCTGTAGTAGGGGAAGGCCCTGTCTTCAGACCCCTTAAGACACACAGCTGTCTTAATTCCTTAAAGGGAAAAATAGCAAACTGGGATGGTGCCCTTGGAGGGTCACTCTCAACAGGAGTAAGTCCACTGGACCCCTCTGCTCCAGACATTGCTCTAGTGTGGGTGGATGTGTTGCAATCTACCTACACTGGTGTTTACCTACTAAACCTATCTAGTAGTTGTAGCTAGGGTGTGCTACTCCCTTTGCTCTACAACAACTAAGTTCAGTAGAACTTAAGTATACTAGTCTTGTTTTATATGTACCTAGCAGGTACCTGTATGATCTTTCAAATGATAATCTCAAAGATTGTAATGGTAAAACAACAGCAAGCTCAGATCCCAATCCGCTGCTCACCAATGTGAGAAGTTGGCCTGGTATATAATGCTCACTAATTCTAGTGATCACTTTGTACCATGCCAAGCAACCCTTATGATGATGGTTGTAATTCAACCTTGTAGACCAGTTATCCTAGTGGTAACGTGGACAAAGCAGTCTTAGGCTAAACTCTGAAAGGCATGTGAAGCCAGCTGTTATACCATACACAACCCCCTTGAATACCAAATGAAAGGGACACCACACAGATATATATTGAAAATATATATTGATTTATTAACTATTAAAATCCCCTGGACTCTTTATGAGCACAGAAGCACAAGCGTTAAATCACAAGACAGTTTAAAATACACAAAAGTTGCACAATATGGATGAGCCCTAGGGGCCACCTAAACCATATACTAAGAAAGTGGTATAAGAGATACCAAGAGGAAAGTGAAGAGGCCTAGGGCCTTGGGAATCGCTGGAGCTATTCGAGACTGGCAATGACTAAGTCGGGAAAGGCCCACGGGACTCGGGTGCAGTGTTCAAAGTGCACGCACTTTTCAATACAAAGTCTATGGTGCGTAAAAAGCACAAAGTTAGAAAGTTAGGAACCTTCCGAGTGACCTACGGAGCTGAAACTTAAAACACAGGCCCTTGGGATGTGTACCAGTGCAGGAGCACCGGCGGAGCTGAGTTACCTCACCCACAGGAAGCGGGTGCACAGGGTTGAAGTTGTGTCGGGTTTCGTCACGCTGGTCGATGGTGCTTGGACCGGAAGATGCTGCAGGCGGCTCGATGAGAAGAGTTCCGGTGGATCCAAGGGTGGATCTGTAGATGTGAAGACCTGAAAGCAGAGGGGACAGTGTTCAAAGTCACTAGCCAGTGACTACCGTGGAACCAGGCGATGTCGGGTGCAAACAGGCGTTGTCGGGTAGCTTCTTTCTGCAGCCACGTGGATACCCGGGGTCGAGGACGTCCAGGAGTCGGTCACGAGCTGTCCCACGTAGGCTTCTCGCTGTTGGCGGTGTCGGCGACCTGATCGGAGCAAACAGGCCTTGGCAAATGCAAGCCACGCAGAAGTTGAAAGATGCTGTTCACTCGGACCAGCAAGGTCAGAGCGGGTGCTCCTTTTCACAGGAGCTTGGGTAGGTCTGGAGCAACCAGACCTGCTGTTTAAATCTTCGGGTTCGTCGCCAAGATGGCCGCTGACCACGTGGCTAGTGGCCGGGATGGCGCGTCGAGTGGCACAGTGCAAAAGGGCCCCACGCAGATCGTGGAGATGCTGGGGGGCTGATCTTTGGTGCAAGGGCTGCTCGGTGGTGGGGGTTCTCAATCCCCAAAGCACAACGTCGAGGATGCCTCAGAAGCTGCGCAGTCAGCTTTACGAGTGTCTTCCAAGAGGTCCGGTCCCACGTCACTCGGTGCCTCCACGGGTCCCTTCTTTGCAGGGACTGTGGATCGGGCTCTGAGAGGTCTGGGAGTCTGGTTCTTGTCGGGCTCTGGGCTCGGTCTCCGGCGGGAGGCGGCGGCAAAGCAGACGTCGAGTTGCTGGTTGGTACCTGTGTTCACAGGGTGGTCACTCCTTGGCCACAAGGGAGATTCTTCTTCAGTCTTCTGTGCAGCAGAATGTCGAAGTCCAGTCTTCTTCTTAGTTTTAAGTTGATTTCGGGATGATCTGCTGTGCAATGGCACTGCTCCCCCTCTTATTCCCAAACTGGGGGTGGATCACCTACTAGGTCCCTCCTCTGGGAGGAACCAGGAAGGGGGGCGGTTAAACCCCCTTTCCTTTGTCCAGCTCCGCGCCAGGACTGGGGCTGGAAGGCCCCAGAACCGGTTTGGGCTGGCCTATGCACGGGGACACCTTGTGTGCCCCGGGCATGTCTGATTCTTTTCAGCCCTGTCCTACCTAATACACAAAATCCTGTCTGGGGTGGTGCTCGCACCTCCCAAGGCAGGAAACCCTTTGTCCAGGCCACCATCTGCCGAGTTTCGGTCAGCAGCAGGAGGCCAGACTTGTGTCTGTGGTGGCAGCGTCCATTTTGTGAAGCTGAGGCTCTGTTTAACTTTAACCGGGGTTAAGGCTACACACATGTCGTGTCCCTCTAGAAGGGTGGAATGCTATCCCCGTCGCCAGAATTGGCGAGGGGATAGTATTCCAATTCGTATGACACCTTACTCGACATGTTTTGATAAAGCCAAACCAAAGATAGCATTTAACAGCGAGGATTATAATGCACTTAAGAGTATATGGTATGGCAATATCCCGGAACAGCTTAGGGAGTTGTTCCCGACAGCTGCAGACAGGCTCAGCTCATGCCAGAGCACCATCTCACATATTTCCAAGCACTCTACCTCCAGGATTGATGAGGCCTTCCATAGGAGTGGCTGATAGGAACATATGTGTCCAGTTTAGGGTTAGGCACAGACATACTGTACCTAAGTAAGAGGTGGTTACACCGACTTACCCCAGCTGAGTGATCAGCCAGTTGTGTCAAATATGGAGGCCAGGTCAGGGGTGGCACAATACGTGCTGCAGCCCCTGGTAGGCCTTGGATACACCTATGCCCTGGGCACCTAGGGTGCACTATTACAGGGGCTCATAAGGTGAACCAGTTCCAATTCGTAATGCACCTAAAGTGCATTGGCATCAATTTAGAGAGAGAACAGCAGGCTGTGGGTCTGATTAGCAGGCCCACAGCCACATTAAGTCAGAAACCAGTGAAGCAAAAAGCAAAAATTTGGGGTGACCATAGGATAGCAGACCCTACTCTCCTACATAACCCCCCCCCAAACGCAGGGACATTAGACTAACCTTGACCAGTTGTGTCTTCATGTTCTAAGTGGAAGTACCTGGAGAGACCATCTGCGTTGCCATGGTCAGTCCCTGGGCGGTGCTCCACTGTAAAGTCCATCCCCTGTAGGGAAATGGACCACCTGAGTAGTTTGGGGTTTTCACCCTTCATCTGATTAAGCCATAGGAGGGGCTTATGGTCGGTCTGAATCTTGAAGTGAGTGCCAAATAAGTATGGTCTCAACTTCTTCAGGGCCCACACCACAGCAAAGGCCTCCCTCTCTATAGCTGACCAACGTTTCTCTCTGGGGGTCAGCCTTCTGCTAATGAAAGCAATGGGCTGGTCCTGGCCATCTACATTTAGCTGTGAAAGCACTGCTCCCACTCCCAACTCAGAAGCATCTGTTTGGACAATGAACTCTCTTGAGTAGTCAGGACTCTTCAGGATAGGTGCAGAGCACATGGCCTTCTTCAGGTCATCAAATGCCTTTTGACAGATTTCTGTCCACTGAACCTTTTTGGGCATCTTCTTGGATGTCAGATCATTAAGAGGAGTCACAATGGACCCATAGTTCTTAACAAACTTCCTGTAGTACCCAGTCAGGCCCAAGAAAGCTCTGACCTGAGTCTGGGTAGTTGGAGGGGACCAGTCCTTGATGGTCTGGATCTTACTCTCCAGTGGTTGAACTTGGCCTCCACCTACAAGGTGGCCCAGGTATACAACCTTGCTCTGCCCTATCTGGCACTTTGTTGCCTTGATAGTGAGGCCTGCCTTCTGCAGAGCCTCAAGCACTTCCTTCAGGTGGATCAGGTGATCCTCCCAGGTGGAGCTAAAGACAGCAATATCGTCCAGATAAGCTGCACAAAAGTCATCCAACCCAGTGAGGACTTGGTTCACCAACCTTTGGAAGGTGGCAGGTGCATTTTTCAAACCAAAGGGCATCACCACAAACTGATAATGCCCACTAGGGGTAGAAAATGCTGTCTTGGCTTTAGACTCCTCAGGTAACCTGATTTGCCAGTAGCCAGCTGTCAAGTCAAATGTGCTCAAATATTTGGCAGAAGCCAACTTGTCAATGAGCTCATCTGCCCTTGGAATAGGGTGTGCATCTGTCCTGGTGACAGCATTGAGTCCTCTGTAATCCACACAGAACCTCATCTCTCTCTTGCCATCTTTGGTGTGAGGTTTGGGGACCAGAACCACTGGGCTAGCCCAGGGGCTCTCTGAAGGCTCAATGACACCTAATTCCAGCATCTTTTGCACCTCAGTCTTTATACAGTCCCTGACGTGGTCAGGTTGCCTGTAAATTTTGCTCTTTACAGGAAGACTGTCACCAGTGTCCACCACATGTGTACACCAGTTAGTCTGACTGGGTGTCAATGAGAACATATGCCTGTATGCCTGTAGAACTTGTCTGCAGTCATGTTGCTGATGTTCAGTGAGGCTGCCACCTAGGGCCACACCATCAACTGAGCCATCCTCAGGGTTCTGAGTGAGCAGGTCTGGGAGAGGGTCACTCTCTTCCTCCTGTCCCTCATCTGTAGCCATGAGCAAGCCCATGTCTGCCCTGCTGACATATGCCTTCAATCTGTTCACATGGAGCACCCTGTGGGGGCTCCTGGGAGTTCCTAGGTCCACCAAGTAGGTAACCTCTCCCTTCTTTTCCAGAATTGTATGGGGTCCAGACCATTTGTCTTGGAGTGCTGCTGGGGCCACTGGCTCCAACACCCATACCTTCTGTCCAGGCTGAAATTCAACAAGGACAGCCTTTTGGTCATGCCAAGCTTTTTGTAATTCTTGGCTAGCCTCAAGGTTTTTGGATGCCTTTTCCATGTACTCTGCCATCCTGGAGCGGAGACCAAGTACATAGTCCACTATGTCCTGCTTAGGCTTTTTGAGAGGTAACTCCCATCCTTCCTTCACAAGACACAGGGGTCCTCTTACAGGGTGCCCAAACAACAATTCAAAGGGGCTGAAGCCAACCCCCTTTTGAGGGACCTCTCTGTAAGCGAACAAAAGGCAGGGCAGAAGGATGTCCCATCTTCGCCTGAGCTTTTCAGGTAATCCTTTAATCATGCCCTTTAGGGTCTTGTTAAATCTCTCAACAAGCCCATTGCATTGTGGGTGATAAGGAGTGGTGAACTTGTAGTTTACACCACATTCCTTCCACATAGCTGTCAAATATCCAGACATGAAGTTAGTACCTCTATCGGATATTACCTCCTTAGGAAACCCCACTCTGGAGAAAACTCCAAGTAAGGCCCTGGCCACAACAGGAGCTGTTGTGGTCCTAAGGGGAATTGCCTCTGGGTACCTGGTGGCATGATCCACTACCACCAGTATGAATCTGTGCCCAGATGCTGTAGGGGGATCCATTGGACCAACAATATCAATCCCCACTCTCTCAAAGGGAACCCCCACCACAGGTAGTGGTATCAGGGGGGCCTTTGTTGTTCCACCTGCTTTACCACTGGCTTGGCAGGTTTCACAGGAGCGACAAAACTCCTTGGTGTCTTCAGACATGTGAGGCCAGTGAAAGTGAGGGACAAGCCTGTCCCAAGTCTTGTTCTGGCCTAGGTGTCCTGCTAAAGGAATATCATGGGCCAAGGTGAGTAGGAAGCCCCTAAATTGCAGAGGTATAACCAACCTCCTGGTAGCACCAGGCTTGGGGTCTCTAGCCTCTGAATAAAGGAGTCCATCGTCCCAATATACTTTATGGGCACCTTGAGCATTCCCAGCAGCCTCAGCAGCAGCCTGCTGTCTGAGGGGTTCAAGAGAAGGACAGGTTAACTGAGCCTGCCCCAAGTCTGCCCTAGAAGGTCCCCCTGTCCCCAGAAACTCAACCTGATCAGGTTCAAGTTCTTCAGGGACAGTTCCTTCAGGGGTCTCAAGATCAGTTTCCTGTGAAGCCTGATCCTCACTTGTAGGCAGTTGGGAAGGCGCAGCCTTAACCCTCCTGTTCTTCTTCTTGGGAGGTACTTGGTCCATTGTTCCAGGATCCAAGACCTGAGGTTCAGAGAGGCACTTTTTGGCCTGTGACCTGGTCACAGCAAGGACATGTGATGAGATCCCTAACATCTCTGCATGAGTCCTGTACTCAACTTCTGACCATAGAGAGTTCTCCAGGTCATTGCCCAACAAACATTCTACTGGGAGATCAGCACTAACCACAACTTTCTTTAGGCCAGTTACCCCTCCCCAGGAAAAGTTAACAAGTGCCACACTATGTGTAGTAGTGACATTGCTGGCATTGGTCACCAGGTAATCATCGCCTGGCATGTATTGTCCAGGGTCCACAAAGTTAGGTGTCACCATAGTGACACTGGCACATGTGTCCCTGTAAGCTTGAGCCACTTTGTTGTTAATCAAAGGTGTCTGTCTGTATTTGCCCAGATTACTGGGACTTATGTCAGGGACCAAATCTAGGTCCCCTTCACAAACCAGAACAGCCTGTGTAAGAGTTCTGACTAGGTCAGAATCTCCTCCAGTTCCCAAAGTGATTCCCACTAAACCCTTGGCTTGAGGACCAGCACTGCTGACTGTACTAGTGGGTGCAGGTGCCTTAGGGGCTGCAGTGCTGGGGGCTCCACCCTTTTTACACTCACTTGTCCAGTGAGAGGTGTTCTTACAAGTTTTACACCAGGGTTTCTTCTGACCTTCTTTCTTCTTCTTCTTGGAAGTTTGGGACCCACCCTCTGTCTCAGTTTGGGGCCCTGTTGAAGACTTCTGGTCTTTAGCTTTCTGCTCCCCACCCTTCTGGTCTGTTTTCTTCTGGTCACCACCCTGGTTCTGGTTCTGGTTCTTTTGCTTAACTCTGGTTCTTACCCATTTATCTGCCCTCTTTCCCAATTCTTGGGGAGAGGTCAAATCTGAGTCAACCAAATGTTGATGCAACTGCTGGTTCTGACAATTATTTAAAATTTGTTCTCTCATCAGCAAATTATACAATCCTTCATAGTCTGTAACCTTGCTTCCCAGCAACCATCCCTCCAGAGCCTTAGTGGCACACTCAACAAATTCAGACCAGTCCTGAGTCTGTGTCTTCTGGGTATCTCTGAACATTAACCTGTACTGTTCAGTGGTTAAGCCTAACCCATCAATCAGAGCACTCTTCAGGACCAGGTAGTTTCTAGAATCCCCATCACTAACTGTGAGGAGTCTGTCTCGGCCTCTACCTTCAAAGGAGAGCCACAAGATTGCTGCCCACTGCTCCTGAGGGATCTGCTGTACTCTGCAGGCTCTCTCCATTGCAGTAATCCATTTATGGATATCATCCCCAGCTTTGTAGGGGGGCACAATCTTACTCAGGTTTCTATTATCAAAAGACCTGTCTTTATCCTTGTGGATATTGCTGCCACCAGTGGGTTCTATTACCCCACTCTCTCTAGGCTGTCTTGCTCTAGCAAGTTTCTCCTTAGCCAGGGCAACCTCTAACTCTTGCCTCTGGATCCTAAGCTCAGCCTCTCTCATCTTGGCCTCATGTTCCCTTCTCTGAGGGCTAGTCATCTCCTTTCTGGAGTGACCATGAGAGCCTCTAGAGACATGGGAGGTATTGGATTCACCTGAGTGACGCCTTCTCCTCCTATGGCCCTGGTTAAGTCCACCTGGGGGTCTGAATGGGTTGTTACCTGATTCATTCCCAAGTTGACTTAAGTTAGCCTGGTTCAGTCTACTGACCAGCACCTGACTATCTCTGTCATCATCTGTCTCACTGCTTTCCACCTCCTCTTCTTCTTCCTCTACATCTACCTGAGGGGCTCCAGTGGTGGAGGCTTCCTCATCTACCAGGATGATAGGGGCAGGGGTGTCTACAGTGTCATCCTCTGAAGGATGGCCTCCTTCAGCATCCCCTGTGGGGTTTGCTTTAGAGGTCTTTAGAGCCTCAGACTGATCCAAGAGCTCTCTTAGGTGGTCTGTAGTAGGGGAAGGCCCTGTCTTCAGACCCCTTAAGACACAAAGCTGTCTTAATTCCTTAAAGGGAAAAATAGCAAACTGGGATGGTGCCCTTGGAGGGTCACTCTCAACAGGAGTAAGTCCACTGGACCCCTCTGCTCCAGACATTGCTCTAGTGTGGGTGGATGTGTTGCAATCTACCTACACTGGTGTTTACCTACTAAACCTATCTAGTAGTTGTAGCTAGGGTGTGCTACTCCCTTTGCTCTACAACAACTAAGTTCAGTAGAACTTAAGTATACTAGTCTTGTTTTATATGTACCTAGCAGGTACCTGTATGATCTTTCAAATGATAATCTCAAAGATTGTAATGGTAAAACAACAGCAAGCTCAGATCCCAATCCGCTGCTCACCAATGTGAGAAGTTGGCCTGGTATATAATGCTCACTAATTCTAGTGATCACTTTGTACCATGCCAAGCAACCCTTATGATGATGGTTGTAATTCAACCTTGTAGACCAGTTATCCTAGTGGTAACGTGGACAAAGCAGTCTTAGGCTAAACTCTGAAAGGCATGTGAAGCCAGCTGTTATACCATACACAACCCCCTTGAATACCAAATGAAAGGGACACCACACAGATATATATTGAAAATATATATTGATTTATTAACTATTAAAATCCCCTGGACTCTTTATGAGCACAGAAGCACAAGCGTTAAATCACAAGACAGTTTAAAATACACAAAAGTTGCACAATATGGATGAGCCCTAGGGGCCACCTAAACCATATACTAAGAAAGTGGTATAAGAGATACCAAGAGGAAAGTGAAGAGGCCTAGGGCCTTGGGAATCGCTGGAGCTATTCGAGACTGGCAATGACTAAGTCGGGAAAGGCCCACGGGACTCGGGTGCAGTGTTCAAAGTGCACGCACTTTTCAATACAAAGTCTATGGTGCGTAAAAAGCACAAAGTTAGAAAGTTAGGAACCTTCCGAGTGACCTACGGAGCTGAAACTTAAAACACAGGCCCTTGGGATGTGTACCAGTGCAGGAGCACCGGCGGAGCTGAGTTACCTCACCCACAGGAAGCGGGTGCACAGGGTCGAAGTTGTGTCGGGTTTCGTCACGCTGGTCGATGGTGCTTGGAGCGGAAGATGCTGCAGGCGGCTCGATGAGAAGAGTTCCGGTGGATCCAAGGGTGGATCTGTAGATGTGAAGACCTGAAAGCAGAGGGGACAGTGTTCAAAGTCACTAGCCAGTGACTACCGTGGAACCAGAGTGGAACCAGGCGATGTCGGGTGCAAACAGGCGTTGTCGGGTAGCTTCTTTCTGCAGCCACGTGGATACCCGGGGTCGAGGACGTCCAGGAGTCGGTCACGAGCTGTCCCACGTAGGCTTCTCGCTGTTGGCGGTGTCGGCGACCTGATCGGAGCAAACAGGCCTTGGCAAATGCAAGCCACGCAGAAGTTGAAAGATGCTGTTCACTCGGACCAGCAAGGTCAGAGCGGGTGCTCCTTTTCACAGGAGCTTGGGTAGGTCTGGAGCAACCAGACCTGCTGTTTAAATCTTCGGGTTCGTCGCCAAGATGGCCGCTGACCACGTGGCTAGTGGCCGGGATGGCGCGTCGAGTGGCACAGTGCAAAAGGGCCCCACGCAGATCGTGGAGATGCTGGGGGGCTGATCTTTGGTGCAAGGGCTGCTCGGTGGTGGGGGTTCTCAATCCCCAAAGCACAACGTCGAGGATGCCTCAGAAGCTGCGCAGTCAGCTTTACGAGTGTCTTCCAAGAGGTCCGGTCCCACGTCACTCGGTGCCTCCACGGGTCCCTTCTTTGCAGGGACTGTGGATCGGGCTCTGAGAGGTCTGGGAGTCTGGTTCTTGTCGGGCTCTGGGCTCGGTCTCCGGCGGGAGGCGGCGGCAAAGCAGACGTCGAGTTGCTGGTTGGTACCTGTGTTCACAGG
This sequence comes from Lissotriton vulgaris, assembly GCF_964263255.1. Lineage (NCBI taxonomy): Eukaryota > Metazoa > Chordata > Amphibia > Caudata > Salamandridae > Lissotriton > Lissotriton vulgaris. Next base: position 350,759 of record NW_028241034.1, on the reverse strand, counting down.
GTGGTCACTCCTTGGCCACAAGGGAGATTCTTCTTCAGTCTTCTGTGCAGCAGAATGTCGAAGTCCAGTCTTCTTCTTAGTTTTAAGTTGATTTCGGGATGATCTGCTGTGCAATGGCACTGCTCCCCCTCTTATTCCCAAACTGGGGGTGGATCACCTACTAGGTCCCTCCTCTGGGAGGAACCAGGAAGGGGGGCGGTTACACCCCCTTTCCTTTGTCCAGCTCCGCGCCAGGACTGGGGCTGGAAGGCCCCAGAACCGGTTTGGGCTGGCCTATGCACGGGGACACCTTGTGTGCCCCGGGCATGTCTGATTCTTTTCAGCCCTGTCCTACCTAATACACAAAATCCTGTCTGGGGTGGTGCTCGCACCTCCCAAGGCAGGAAACCCTTTGTCCAGGCCACCATCTGCCGAGTTTCGGTCAGCAGCAGGAGGCCAGACTTGTGTCTGTGGTGGCAGCGTCCATTTTGTGAAGCTGAGGCTCTGTTTAACTTTAACCGGGGTTAAGGCTACACACATGTCGTGTCCCTCTAGAAGGGTGGAATGCTATCCCCGTCGCCAGAATTGGCGAGGGGATAGTATTCCAATTCATATGACACCTTACTCGACATGTTTTGATAAAGCCAAACCAAAGATAGCATTTAACCGCGAGGATTATAATGCACTTAAGAGTATATGGTATGGCAATATCCCGGAACAGCTTAGGGAGTTGTTCCCGACAGCTGCAGACAGGCTCAGCTCATGCCAGAGCACCATCTCACATATTTCCAAGCACTCTGCCTCCAGGATTGATGAGGCCTTCCATAGGAGTGGCTGATAGGAACATATGTGTCCAGTTTAGGGTTAGGCACAGACATACTGTACCTAAGTAAGAGGTGGTTACACCGACTTACCCCAGCTGAGTGATCAGCCAGTTGTGTCAAATATGGAGGCCAGGTCAGGGGTGGCACAATACGTGCTGCAGCCCCTGGTAGGCCTTGGATACACCTATGCCCTGGGCACCTAGGGTGCACTATTACAGGGGCTCATAAGGTGAACCAGTTCCAATTCGTAATGCACCTAAAGTGCATTGGCATCAATTTAGAGAGAGAACAGCAGGCTGTGGGTCTGATTAGCAGGCCCACAGCCACATTAAGTCAGAAACCAGTAAAGCAAAAAGCAAAAATTTGGGGTGACCATAGGATAGCAGACCCTACTCTCCTACAGACCTTTAGCCCATGAATGGTCCGTGCATCTGGACTCGTGGACCCAAATGTAAAAATATATCGGATCCGATTGGATGAGGGAGCTTTTTCTCCTGTCGTCCATTTCGGATATGTAAACCCAAAGTTGGGTCTGCGGACCTGAAGCTCCCTGATTGGCTGGCTACATCTTGAACCATTACTTGATGAAGAGACTTGTTCCCGCATCCTGAAAAAATACTAAAGAAGCCATAAAGAGCTGTGGTGCCATCCTGTCTCTCCCTGGCACAGGGGCTGGCTAATGTTAAAATGTAGAAAGAAATTCCTGATTTTGAGACCGAGGTTGGATTCCACATCATGACCCTTGAGGTCCGCAAACCTTAGGCAGGTGTCTGAGCAGGCACAGTAATTGGCCTTGTACCCTGGTGGATATTTGTGATGTTCGGAGACCTGCTCCTCGTTCTGAAACCCCATTGATGTCCAATAAGGATACACAAGTTTGCAAGGGTCCGAGAACCCCAAGAAAGTGTCCGGGAACCCTTCAAAATAAAAAATAAAGAAACATAAGCCAGGCCCTTCAGGGAATCCCCTGCTGTGCCCAGGCACCGTTGAACACCTGTGCCTGCTTGGTGTTGGCTACAGGGAACTGTTGCGTGTGTATATGATGAAGGAAAAAAACCCCACTGAAAACAAGCATTGGCAAAACAAATAGGTGTCTCCTATCTGAAAGCTATTGGCTTTGGCAACGAGTTTTAGCCATTATGTACCCCAGTGTGACTGCTGTTCGGCATGGCTAAAAGTTAGTGGCACGATGTCGGGTGGGGTAGATAGAAGCGGGATAAATTGGGGTAGAGTGCAATGGGGTAGAATGGAGTCAAATGGGGTAGATTTGGGTTGTAGAAGTGAAATCTGTAATATAAGGAATAACAATTGATAGAAAGATAACACAACCACAGCTCTTTGTCAACTCAGTGAGTGGTAGATTTATTAGCACAACAAATAACAATTTAACGTGCAACACGGAGACAGTCCGCGTAGAAGCCTGAATGTCCAAAGATTTAATATGTTTGGTACACTTTATAGACTCAAACCACAAGACCACCCATATGACACGTAGGGAGAAGTGTGGCTCAATGATTAGAGCAGCAGACCCTGATGCAGAGGTCTAGCCCGGGACCAGGGTTCAATTCCCCGCCTCAGCGGGTCTTGGGCTCAAAATTCCACGGACCTGATAATTCTCGCCTCGGTGCCTATTGCAATCATGGAGTCCCACTCTGCAACTCTGGGCAATAGCTTGCTTAATCTCCACAACGGCCCCCACAATGCTAAGGATGCCTGGCCTCCACCCTGGGGGTGCCCAGGAGTGGACGCCTCACAGGGAAAGCCAGGATGGGTTCCACAGCGGTATTCGTACAAGTGCCTTGAGACTCTTGCGGGTGAGTAGTGAGATATACAAGTATCAATTTACATTTACATTTAAGTATTATACGTAGTTACAGTCAACGATGATTCCCTCAGCCAATGGACAAAGATCTGTAACAAGACATCTCCTTGTAAGGTTTGATACATTTGATGCACACATACTGTAGCTAACCATGTGATCAGAATGGGCAGTATTGGGGTCAGTCAATCAAAATGCGGGCTGCTGGTATATTTCCATACAGACTGCGACATAAGCAAGGCGATGAGTAATATTGCGAAATCTGTTATTGGCTAATAAAATGTATTGTGCAAACAGTGTGTCACGCACCTCGTCTGGGCGTAGAGAAATGCAAGGACAACATTTCTCAGACGGTGAAAGGGCAAAGCCTCCCAAGATGGAGGTTTTTAGATGTAGGCTAAGTTAATAGGGCCTGAAGCCACTACAGTTGGTATCAAAGAAAAAGATGGCTTCAACATCTCCCAAATCTGATACCAAATCAATATACCCTGCGTGCCAACAAATTCATGCCCATGGCAGGCACTTCAGCCACTGCCTGTTGCTCCTGTCGGCTCGGCTCATGGCCGTGCTTATGGCCACGGCGCATAGAGCGAGAGCAGTAGGAGACAAGGGATGCACAGCAGACTGGGTAGACCTGTATCATAATGCAGAGTGTCAACAACACAGCTGCTATTATGATAACAGCCTTTAGGATCCATGAGCCCCAACCTGACAGCCATTGCATCAGTTTGTCCCAAAACTCACCAGTGTGTATGCCCTCTGCCTCATCCCTAATGTCCTTTATGTTATGGATTGCCCTATCTATGTTCCGGCTGTTGTCAGGTATATATGAACAGCACTTCTGATGGATGACCCGACAAAGCCCACCTTCCTTGGCTAGGATGATGTCTAAAGCAACCCTATTCTGGATCACTACCGCCCGCATGGCGGACAGCTCTGCTGTTATGTTTCCCAGCCCTGCTGCAGTAGAGTCAGCCAGATCCTCAATCATTCTAGCTAACTCATGTATCCTCTGGGAGGTGTACACTACTCCGGCACCTTGGACCATTACTCCAACAGCTGTCATAAAATGATCAGCGCATCCAGCTGACCTTCTCATCCTTGTAGGCCTCACACCTGGTCTTCTGAGTGGAGAAGTGTGGCTCAAGTGGTTGGAGCGGCAGACCCTGATGCAGAGGTCTGGCCCGGACCAGGGTTCAATTCCCCGCCTCGGCGGGTCTTGGGCTCAAATTTCCCCGGACCTGACAATTCTCGCCTCGGTGCCTATTCCAATCATGGAGTCCCACTCTGTAACTCTGGGCAATAGCTTGCTTAATCTCCACAACGGCCCCTTGCAGCAGGATGCCTGGCTTTCACCTTGGGGATGCCTGGTAATGGGTTATCTCGCAGGGGAATACCAGGACGGGTTCCCTAAGCAGTCGTGCTATTGTCAAGTGTTGGGTCTGTGTCCTGTTTAGGAGAACTTCCACAGAGTGTGGAACCTGTACTGTCAGAGAATGTCCTAACACTATTGAGTCACTTTGTCTGATTGCTAGAGCTGTCGCTGCAACTGATTTCAGGCATGCAGGCAGAGCCTGGGCTACTGGGTCTAATGTACTAGAAAAATAAGCACATGGCTTATGTTTGTCTGCCTGATTCTGAGTGAGAACCGATAACGCTGTGCCATCGCGTTCAGTGACAAAGAGTGTAAAAGGTTTGCTGTAACATGGTGTTGCTAGAACTGGTGCTTGACATAAAGCTTTCTTTAATTCATCAAAAGCTTGTGTATGTTCCTGAGTCCAAGGGAGGACAGTCGAAGTCGCTGCCTCCTGTGTTGTCAACTGTATAAGTGGCTTAGCTAGATATGCATATTGGGGAATCCATTGTCTGCAGTAGGAGGTGAGGCCAATGAAGGCCCGCACTTCCTTTTGTGTCTTGGGCTGTGGAAGATGTGCAATTAACTGAATGCGATCAGGTGTTAGCTGCCTACCCCACTTGGACAGCAAGTGCCCAAGGTAAACCACTTGCTGGGCACAGAATTGCAGCTTCGAAGGGGACACTTTGTGTCCCTTGTCTGCCAGAAAATACAGGACTGTCAGTGATGCACGTTCACAATCTCGTTCTGTCCGTGCTGTTATTAGCAGGTCATCGACGTATTGGAGTAGGGCAGTGTCAGTAGGCATGTGAATACTGTCTAGTTGTCGTTTTAATGCTTGGCTGTAGATACTGGGGCTTTCTGTGAATCCTTGAGGAGCACGTGCAAATTTGAAGCTTCGGCCATTTAAACAGAATCCGAAGAGGTATTGGCTTTCCGGATGAATGGGAACACTAAAGAAGGCGTTCTTGAGATCAATTACAGTAAAGAACGCTGCTTCTGAATCAATAGCTGTCAATAATGACGAAATGTCTGGGACCACTGGGTACTGTGGTATTATGCATTTATTTAATTCTCGAAGATCAATCACCAATCGATAGACTGGAGGTGCATTTGGGTCAGTTCGTTTAAGAATCGGAATGATAGGGGAATTACAAACATTGGAGTCAGTTTCTACAACCACTCCTTGTGCAATCCACTCGTCAATGATTTTCAGTAAAGCCACTACAGCATCAGGTGGTAACTTGTATTGTCGGATTCGGGGTAGTACAACTCCTTGCTTGAGTGTAACACGATATGGTGTAATGTGCATACAACCTACATCAGTTGGACCTTGCGCCCATAAATGCTCTGGTACATTCTTCAATCTTGGATCAAAATCTCTCAACACATAATGTCCTTTAAAGTCACGTAAGAACAATCTAACTCCTTCCGGGGGAACTGTGGTAAATAAATATTTACTGTATGCTGAATTTCTATGCGGTAAAGTTCAATAAAATAGCTCAATCAAAATGAGAGGCAGAGTCCGTGGAATCTGAGTTTATAAGGGTTTTATTCCATAAAATGGAATGGTTCGAACCATGGTATCATGTTCCATCACCACGAAGGTTCAGGAAGGGATAGACAATGCTTTATTAACAGTGCACAATATAAATAGTAAATGCAAACAGTGGTGATGGATACAGAAGGCGTAACAGCTGAAAGAAACAAGATAAGAGCACATGTGCGTAACAGAAGGCGTGCACGAGGGCGTACACGGAGGTGTGTGCTAGAAACGTCACATGAAAGTGTCACAGGTAGGTGGATCTCTAGAGGAATCCTGCAGTGTCAGCAGAAATATATGGCAGGGATGCGCGCGCAGGCAGCATGACGTGTGAGTGACGGGGAACTGGAGGGTGGAGGGGACTCGACATTTAGCTCCAAGAGAGGAGACAGAAGTCTGGCGTGTCAGAACAACCTAAACCCAATCATATCTGATATCTTGTGTTTGGAGAACTGTAGTATCTAGAAGGAAAGGTCTCTCGGGCAGAGGCTATTCTATACTGACTGCTAGTGCGTGCATATGTGTCTACGTGTAATGCGAGGGCCATGGGCCTACCATGGTAACGGGAGCAATGAATTACTTGTAAGGAGACAGAAAGGCCGGGCCCTTTGCTCTGCAGCTGGGGGGATGTTTACCTAAAATACTAGACAGGAATGTATTTTCGAGGAGCGGAGCAGATAACTTGAAGGCTAAAGGATCTTTGGCAAGCAGGCCGAGCCGGGCACCGCTCGCCGCGCAGGGAGTAGGGTAAGGGTCACGGATGCAGATCCAGGCTGCAGCTTTCAGGAGGCAGAGAGCAGAAAGGATTCGATGTCAGAAATCAGGGCCTAGCTCTGTGAAGCCAGAGAAAAGTAAAAGTGCACCATGTAAAGACGTTGGCATGGCATACTTAGGAACTGAATATTCAATCCATTCATGGTGGATCTGAAAGAGGACTTGTTAACGTTGGACGCAAATGTATTTGCGTCTTCATATCTGGTCATGGAGGGAAGTTACATGTACTTGAAGCACGTACATGGAGACAGTGGGGTTCACGTTAGGGGACATTTCTTGACCATAAAAATTCATATTACCTCATTCCCTCCTTGTCCCCTACGGACCCTTCATGATATATCGATCTTCATTAATCCATCTATCTGTTCATACAACATCATTTGCTCATCTTTTTTCGGACTGGATTTGGAACGTGAACTCGAATGGGGAATACATGATGTGGCGCACAAGCCGCAAATCGCTGGCCCACATTGTAAACAGAGACAGCAACTGAACACTATGAGTAGTATGACTCCTAGGAATGACAGGATTTTCCATCCCCAAGCGGATATGGTACTCCAGAGCCAACAGGACCAAGTCCAGGTGCCTGGACTCTGATGTATCTGATTAGCTATCTTATGAAGACGGGTAATAGCTTTATATACTGATGGTGCGTTATTTGGAATGAAAACAGAGCAGCTCGATCCGAGGACTTTTACAGGCTCCGCCCCTATCGGCCAGGATGACGTCAAGGACAAGACGATTTTGAAGGACAACAAGTCTCATAGCAGACTGTTCCTCTGTTAAGTTGCCTACGGCGGAAGTAGTTTCATTCACTACTGCTTCGAGGGTTCTGGTCAAGTGAGGTATTGATTTGCTATTGAAGACAGTTCCTAAATAGGGAAAGAAACATTTATTGAAATCTGTGTATCGTTCCCATGCCGTTTCAGTATAGTCGACGATCGGGAGTTCTCTCTTGGGTCTATTAGGTACTAGACGGGAGTTCCTATGATAATCAGGTGGAGCTAGAAAAACAGGTGGCAGAAGGAATGCAATGTAACATGTCCCATCCCAATCTAGTGGCAAAATTATATAGGCTGTCTGACCACAAATTAAATAGGAATGGCGGGTAGCTTTGAATGTAGACTTGCCTTTATCACTAAATTCGATCACAGTAGTACATTCACTATGACCTAGGTGTACCGAACCATTCTTTCTGACACATAATTCACCTTTAACCGGTAACACTGACATAGAGGGCAAGTCTGGCTTGGTTTCGGACTGGACATTCAGAATCATGAGGTTAAGTGTATAATTACCTAATCCATATACTTCGTTTTCTAGATCGGTCCCTGTCCTTTAGGGTAGACCCTCCTTGTCAGGGAAACATACTTTGTGCATAACTGTGTTCAGATTTCCCCATACCCAATTGCCTTGGTAAACTATGGAATCAGAATCTAAAGCATTCATTAAACTAAACCATGCACCACAGGAACCATTATGTGTAAACGGATACGGAAAGAGGGGCAGAACTCCCTTGTATTTCTGATAGGGAGGGAGTCGGCCACATATCCAACAATTTGTAGCATTGCTGGTCTGATGGGAATGGTGTAACATACTGATGAAAGTATTGTTGCGCAGCGCAAATCTGTAAGATAACTCGTGAGGGGGCAGTTCACTGAAAGTATGCTCGGCAGTGTCATTTGAGAAAGAATGTGCACGTGTGACAATAGGGAAGTAAATGTGCAACAATAGACCTGTGACAATAATCGCAATACTCAGAAAAAACATAATCAATAAAGCGACGATGCAATAGCTTTTGAGAGATTTACAATATTTTCGTTTCTTGATCTGTTTCTGTCTATCTCTCTCTCTATTGGGGTCTAACTGGTACATGTCAGGAACCTGTCTAACCGCTTCACCTAGGGGAGGACTTAAACAATTAAACTGTCTGACTTGCTAGACCTCAATTTTACTTTATACTCATGCTGAGGAGTTTTCTCTACGAGGGGGAGTTTAGTATCAGTCACTGGGCAGGGGCTGGGCTGAGAGTCAGTATTTGGCGGCAGTCCATAATGTTTCTTAACATGACTCGAGTGGAGCCAGCCTTTGCGGCCCTCCACTTTCACTGCAGTCCTTGTGGTTAATAAAACAATCTTCGGCTCCTTCCAGCGGGGCTCCAGCGGACTCTTCCTATCAAAATTCCGGATATACACCAAGTCTCCAGGGACGATCTGATGTGGCTTCACCTCGGTGTTGTCGGGAAAGGCTGCCGCGACCTGTGAACGACATGATTGTAGTGCAGACATCAAGGAAGCAAGGTAATCTGTCAACATGTTACTTTCAACATCAGTGATTTTTCTCGGCAGAGGCGTCCCCCACATATTCGGTGGCCTGCCAAAGACCACCTCATACGGGGATAGCCCTGTTCTCGAATGAGCTACCATTCTCATGTAAAAGAGTGCAACTGGTAATGGAACTATCCAGTCTACACCTTTCTCGGCACATATCTTGGCAAGGCGTGTTTTCAGTGTCTGATTGTGTCTCTCTACGAGACCTGCGGCTTCGGGATGTCGGACGCAGTGGAATTTCCACTGATATCCTAGCAGGAGTGTAACCTGCTTCATGAGCTCAGACGAGAATGGCTGTCCGTTATCTGAGTACACGATACGAGGCAAACCATACCGTGGGAAGAATTCACGAACCAGCTGTTTGGCAGTGGTCGGAGCAGTGTAATCTGAAACTGGGTATGCTTCTGTCCAACGGGAAAGAGCACATACAACTACGAGGACATACTTGAATCCTCGACAACGTTCCATCTGGATATAATCCATCTGGAGGACTTCAAAAGGGTGATCGGGAGGATGGAATCCACCTTGCTCTACGGGAATGCTTTTACCTGGGTTGAACTGACAACAGATCATGCAAGTACGCACTTTCTGTTTTGCTGCTGCTCGTAAATGTTTATTGTACCAAAGATTCTGTAAACTGTCTAACATGGCTTTTTCTCCTAAGTGTGCTGGACTATGTGCTGTGTTAATCATAACTTGAACCATAGAGTCGGGGAGAAACCATGTGGCTTTTCCCTTCGTCATCCATCCCTGGTCTGTCTGGATCCCTCCTAGTTCAGTCCATTTCTTGATTTCGTCTGAAGTAGCATGTGTCTGTATGTCAATAACATCTAGTGCGGGATCCTTAACTATCATGCAATGTGTCGGTACTATTGTCTTTGTCATATCAGTTACATGAGTATGAGTCAGAGCTGTATGTTTCGCTGTTCGATCTGCCAGGTCGTTACCCTGGGAAATGGTATCTGTGACTTTAATATGTGCCTTACACTTCATGATGGCTATGGCTGATGGCAAATGTATTGCTTCTAGCAGTGCTTGAATGAGGGGACCATGCTGGATCTTGGCTCCGTGAGAGGTCAAGAAACCTCTTTCTTGCCAAAGGACTCCGAAGTCGTGTACAACTCCGAATGCATAACGTGAGTCTGTGTATATGTTAACGTTCCTGTTCTTAGCTATTATACAGGCTCGAGTTAGAGCAATGAGCTCTGCAGCTTGAGCAGACAGTGTATCAATACGGTGTGTTTCTTTGATTTCGGTTTCAGTGGTCACTGCGTATGCGGCCACTAATTCTCCTGTGCTTGTTCTTATACACGAACCATCCACGTAAAGTGTCAGGTCTGGATTAGTCAATGCGACATCCATCAAGTCTCGTCGGGGCTTCGTTACTGCATTAATGATCTCTACACAGTCATGTGGAATAGGGTCTGTTTTGTTTGATGGCAACAGTGTAGCTGGATTTAAAATGTTGCAGCGTCTGATTTCTATGTGTGGCTGGAATAATGTTAATTCATAACCTGTCAGTCGTGCTATAGTTAGGTGTTGAGTTTGTGTTCTGTTTAATAAGACTTCCACGGCGTGTGGAACTTGTACTGTCAATTGGTGTCCTAACACTATGGAATCGCTTTGTCGGATTGCTAGAGCTGTCGCTGCAACTGATTTCAAGCACGCAGGCAGAGCCTGGGCTACTGGATCTAATGTACTTGAGAAGTAAGCACAAGGCTTATGTGAACCTGCTTGATCTTGTGTGAGGACAGCCAATGCTGTACCATCACGTTCAGTAACAAAGAGTGTAAAAGGTTTGCTGTAACATGGTGTCGCTAAAACTGGAGCTTGACATAAGGCTTTCTTTAATTCGTCAAAAGCTTGTGTATGTTCCTGAGTCCAAGGGAGGACAGTCGAAGACGCTGCCTCCTGTGTTGTCAACTGTATGAGTGGCTTAGCTAGGAATGCATATTGTGGAATCCATTGTCTGCAATAGGAAGTGAGTCCAATAAAGGCTCGTACTTCTTTCTGTGTCTTGGGTTGCGGAAGATGTGCAATTAACTGTATTCGTTCAGGTGTAAGCTGCCTACCCCACTTGGTCAGCAAGTGCCCAAGGTACACCACTGGCAGAGCACAGAATTGTAGCTTCGAAGGAGACACCTTATGTCCCTTGTCCGCCAAGAAATGCAAAACCGTCAGTGATGCTTGTTCACATTCAGGTTCGCTACGGGCGGTGATCAGTAGATCATCAACGTACTGAAGTAGGGCAGTGTTCGGTGGCATGTGAATACTATCTAGTTGTCGTTTTAATGCTTGACTGTAGATGCTGGGGCTTTCTGTGAATCCTTGAGGTGCGCGTGCAAATTTGAAGCTTCGGCCATTTAAACAGAATCCGAAAAGGTATTGGCTGTCCGGATCAATGGGGACGCTAAAGAAGGCGTTCTTGAGGTCAATTACAGTAAAGAACGTTGCTTCAGAATCAATAGTAGTCAATAAAGATGAAATGTCGGGGACCACGGGATATTGTGGTACAATGCATTTATTCAGTTCCCGTAAATCGATAACTAATCGATAAACTGGAGGGGCATTTGGATCAGTACATTTAAGAATTGGAATGATAGGGGAATTACAAACATTGGAGTCGGTTTCTACAACCACTCCTTGTGCTATCAGCTCGTCAATGATTTTCAGTAAAGCCACTACAGCATTAGGTGGTAACTTGTATTGTCGGATTCGGGGTAATATAACTCCTGGCTTGAGTGTAACACGATATGGAGTAATGTGCATACATCCTACATCAGTGGGGCCTTGTGCCCATAAATGTGCAGGAACATTCTGTAATCTGGAATCAATATCTCTCAACACATAATGACCTTTAAAGTCACGCAGAAACAGTCTAACTCCTTCCGGAGAACAACAAATTACAGCTCCTAGAGCCTTCAGAGTCTTAATTCCAAGTAAGTTTTCTGGACATGATTTCGTAAGCAACAAGTCTGTAGTTCGTGACAATGGACCAACTGCTAGGGGAACAGGTTTCGATACTTCATTAACAATAGGCTTTCCTGAAAATCCAAGGGAAACATTCTGTGAGCCTGAGAGGGGTGCCCCTAAGAACCTCGTCGTGACTGATTGTTGTCCTGCTTGCCCCTGTATCAATCAGAAACTTTCTATCTTTCCCTAATACCTGACTATGTACGTAAGGACCCTCTTGATCTACAGGAACCTCAATAAGAGGCAAGCCTACTTCCCTCTCTAGGCTGTTTCATGAGTACTGTTGGTAATCTGGGTAATCTGACTGGGCATACTGGTACATCTGTGACGTGACATGTTGTGCTGCGGCAATCGGCTGTGGCTGTGATACCGCTACGGTCTGTACTGTCTGCTGTGGAACGCGCATAGGCTGTAAGTTCTTTGGATTGTGATGCTGGACTTGATGTGGAACCTGGTCCTGTCTAGGAGGACGCGGTCTCTCTTTAGTTTTACCTGTAGCTATATTGTGTTTCAGAACTGCACAATCATTTACATAGTGACCTGGCTGTTTACAATAGTTGCATGTCCCTTTAGCGGGAGCTGATGAAGTATTGGACTGTGATTGTGTTGTACCCCGTTTATGACCGTCAGCTGGGACTGACTGAGCAACTAACATTTTCATTTTTGTATCTTTCATACGTCTCTGTTCGTGATCATGTTCCTCTCTAATTCTGTTCTGGTGGTACTGTAACATCTGTAACATTTGGGAAGGCGTATTTGCTTGCCACGTGCTCTCGACTTTCAATACACGGTTCTTAACCTGGGGTAAAGAATTCTCAACTAATTTGGTTACAAAAAGATGTGGGTAAGACTCGCTACTAGTTTTCATGCCACTATTAATAATAAAACATTTCTCAAATCTAGAATAGAAATCGCTAGTATCTTCGTCGTGCTTCTGTTTGCAGGCTGAGATTGCATCCCAGTCCTCCTTTTTAGTTGTCAATAATCTTGGCAAAATCTGTACTAACAATCCTGGTAATGCTTTAGTTTTATCCCCAAGACCTACACCTGGGGTTCGACCTTTGTCTTCATCTTCTAATTCAGTCCAATTAATCTTCATATCTCCCACCTCTCATTCCTTTTCTTTGAGTTTCTCGTAAATACCTGCAGGTAACAGTACTTTCAGTATTTTCATAATATCAGGATACGTGTAGTCTCCCATGAGGAGCATGTCTTTTATTTCTCGATGAAACTCTGCTGGATCTTTATCATGACTTGGCACTATTTTCTTCATCTCCAGTAATTCCATTTTAGTTATGGGCGTGTATACAAACACTCGTTCTAGTGTGTTATCCGGTTTCCGAATGGGATGGACTTCTCGTAAAGGGTTCTGTCTGTCTATGTAAAACATTTTCCTTTCCGGGGGTGGAGCCGAAACAAACTGTGGATTCAGGAAGGCACTATATCTGTATCGATGTTCTAAAATTACTTTAATTAACTCGGTACCTAGGCCTCTCCATTTATTCGTCAGTAACTCTACTAGTACATCCGAAAGGGGGCCTGGATCAGAATGTTGGCTATTATACAACGAGATGAGGTGCTGAATCATGTACATACCAGCTAATCGCTGTTCGTCTGGGGAGAGGTTCAAAAATGTTTGTGCTACTGCATCATCATTATATATATTAGAATTGTCAGCCCATTGTACTGCTGACCGAGCTAGTTCTTGTTCATCCATGGAACTGAGTACATGATACCCCATTCGTTCTTGAAGTACTTTATCGGTAGCCTGGAATAGATGTTCAGGAGTTTTCGGATTTGACATAGCAGAGAGAAAAAGTCTCTTGCTTTCTGGACGTATCGTTTTATTAAAGGGTCTTCCCTTACCTACATATGCTATTGTTTCTGTATTCTCTGGATCATCCTCCTCTGAGGTTTCATTCTTGTCTGTATCTGCTTCTCTTGAAGCCTTCTCTTTTTCATGAAATATTACTATGTCTTTACGGATCTTTCGGTACATGGCCTCTATACACTTTTGTTTATCATGTTTTCCGTCTGCAATATTCTGACCCCATGTAGTTAGTATATCCATCTCGTCTTTGTTTACACCAGGCCAATCTCGTTCTCTTATAAAACAGTTTATGAGGAATCGTAATATTAAACCTTGAGTGTCTACTTTCTGATATGCCATGGCCTCGGAAATACATTCAGGACCCTGTCCCGTTTGTACAAAGTGATATATTTTATCTAGGTAGTTCGTCATTTCTGGCAATAACATTAAATAGTCTGAAGCTCGTCGTATACGTAGTGATGCTAGCATCATGCGACCGTCTTTACCTGGTACTGGATCATATCTACAGTCTGTAAGATACTCTTTAAGTCTTTCAGTTGTTGCTGGTTTCGGAGTACGTTGCATTGCTAATTCTCTTGCTGTTAATCGCTGTACTGGTGGTGGGGTCCGAAAATGACCTCCTGCTGCACCTCCTGAAGCGTGACCGTCAGCCTGACCGTCAGTCATCGTAGCCGGTAAAGTATGTATAGTAGATGGGCCCCGGGGAAACGGATTTCCAGGCCCAACGGGGGGAACAGTTGTAGTGGGAACAGTAGCGGGAAGCGTGACATGGGCATGAGGGGGTGTCGTAGCATGAACAACAGGTTGATCAGCTGGAGCGGGTAGGTGTGCATTATTACCGGGCTGTGCGGGTATGTTAGTATATTCTGGAGCTACATCCTCTAGATAGGAAGAAAGAAAAATATCTGCTGCGGTCTTTTTATGGCCTACTTTAATCGGAACTAATGGTGGCGGTAAATTACTTGGCACTTCCGGGGTGGCCTGAGGCAGGCCCTCGGCCAGAAGAGGATACATGCCATTCATAAAGGTATTTCGTTGTCGGTCTACTTGTTCTGCCCTAACGCGTTCAGCTTCTGCAATTAATTCTTTCTCTCGTTCTTTTTCTGAATCTTCTCTATGTTTCTCTGCTTTTCTGAATTCTTTCTCTGTGCGTCTATGTGATTCCTTACGCCATAATTCTATGGCATCTTTCTGTGACTGTCTGGCTTTCTTTTTCCAGAGTGCTTCTTCTATTCTCATGATGCATTCAGCATCCCATGTTCCTGAAACAGGCCATCTATATTTCTCGTCTAGGTTCTTTGTTTAATCGACCCACAAGTCTAGATACAGTATGGCGTCTAAACCGTGCTTGTGGTACATAAAATGTCCTGGAGTGTCCCTAGGTGGGACAGGAACCGCTTCTTCTAGTATCCCTTTCCTGGTTCCTATCTGACGTAGTTTAGTGAACAGTGGCACACCCGGGACGCATTCGGCGTCACTGTGGTGGGCCCGATGATGAAGCATGCCACCGACTAGGTCGGTGGGTGAGGGCTTAACAACCAAACCAAATGGTTTGCCATCATACGTACTGAGTCTCCCTTTGTAAACACAACCTAGCTAGTCCTTTTTTGATAATTACATATTAATTTGGGGATTCGGACTGGCTTATCTAGTCCTCTCTCTCCGTTTTGATTTGCTGATACTTGGCAGCGCACAGCTGCGAGAGATATATTGACACCTTAACATCATGGCGCAAAACTTTGGCCTGACCTACACGGAGGATGACATCAGTGAAATCCTCTCAGACCCTTCACTCCAGGCAGATTTCTCTACAGCTTCTCCCGTAGCACAGACTTCAGATTGGGACGCTCTCACTGAGAAAAAACGGAACAGGATTCGCACGATCCTACATGGCATCGTCCTCGCACAATATCTGCGAACTAATACAGCACCGAGGGGACTACTAGTTACCAACGCCCCCAGGATCTTCCTGGATGACGTTACCTTCAGGAAGGACTGGGCCCAAATAGCGTGGCACTGTACCAGAGACTGGTTGGTACTCATCATCAAGACTGCTAAACGCCTATCTGACTCCATAGTCATAGAAATCCAGGCATCAGAGACACATTTCAAGACCACTCTTACAGGTTACAAGAAAAAACTTGAGGACCAGAACCGCGAGATTTCTGAGTACAATGAATACTTAACACAAACTAAAATGAAAAAGTTTGAAAAGGACCTGAAAAGATTCAGTTACTCTAAAACATACCCCTATGCCGATGACGATTACACTGCACCGACAAAAGGTCAAGATAACTCTGATGACAACAGTTCTGTCTCAAGTGGGTCCAGTACGGGCTCGAACAACACAAGAGGAAGGGGACGTAGAGGCCAAAATTGGCCACAACCGTGGCAAGGACCTCCACAACATCACAATTTCGGCCCTCCACCTTTTGGCCCCGTTCCTCCATATTTTGGATACCCTCCAATGTACGCCCCAGGACAGATGCCATACTTTCAGAACAACCAGAATCAACGGTATCCTTTTTTAGGCCAGGGCCGCAGATCACGCGGCAAGAGAAGAAATCCCGGACAACGGGTACATTGGGAAACGGAAGAAGACCCGGTCAGTTCGAACACCCGGAACAAATCCCGAGAACAAGCGGGGACCAGCAAGTAACCGAACCCCGAGTGGACAACCCTTTGGTGTTCAATATTTTAGCCATACCCCTAACCAACGAGGAAACTGCCGTCCTCAATAAAGGCCTCTCCTTTGTTCCTACCACTAGACTCGACATGTTCAAACTTCATGTGGAGCTCGCTGAGTTTTTCCGCAAATTAAAATTGAAAGCATTTTTTGAAAAGCAAGATAAACAGGATGATAATCAGGAAAACGCAAACGAAACCGGTTTGAAAGTGAAATCCACCTTCACTCCGCCACCAGCAAGCATAACTGTGGAAATTATCACTTTTGAAAATGCCGTCTATGCAGAAATTAAGAAATTACAACCTGGGAACAAGTTCAACAACTTCTCCTTTCAAGAACGTGAAATCATCAAACATCTACAAAATGACTCGACCCGCATTATAAAACCTGCGGATAAAGGAGGAGGGATTGTGGTCATGAACAAGTGTGACTACGACAAGGAATGCTGCCGTTTATTGAGTGACACTCGGAACTATAAGCTCCTGAACAAAGACCCCACTGAGGAACTCCAACTGAAAATCAACCGAATCGTCAAAGAGGCTGTTGAGGCGGAACACATCTCCAAACAGGAGGGCGATTATCTTTGCACCAAGAACGCGAGGGTACCGTATTTTTACACCTTACCTAAGGTACATAAGGGTAAAAATCCGCCACCAGGGAGACCCATAGTGTCGGGCATCCAATCTCTGCTCGAACCACTCTCACGCTTCTGCGATTTTTTCCTCAACCCTCTTGTACAAAAAACTCCATCCTACATCCAGGATACTAAACATCTACTAAATGTCATTAAAGATATGGCATTCAATCCCGAATCTCAACTCCTGGTTGGACTGGATATTGAAAGCTTATACACAAGCTTACCCCAGGATGCTACTTTGCAAGTATTACACGATGTCCTAATGGAAACCACTTGGCAACACCGCACCCCGCGAAAATTCATTATTGAGTGTGCGGCACTGGCTCTTAAGGATAACTACTTCGAGTATGAAGGAAAATTCTACCTCCAGACCAATGGAACCTCGATGGGGAGTGTTTTTGCCCCGAGCGTGGCCGGACTGTACGTTCACCACTTCGAACGTAGCCACATCGAGTCTCCCACTAACCCATACTCGGCCAACATAATCACCTGGCGTCGTTACATTGACGACATCTTCATTATCTGGGAGGGCAATGAAGACACCCTGAATCAATTCTTGACGTGGATTAACGATCGGGATGCTTATCTGCGTTTCACATGCACGAGCAGCCCTACTGAATTGGCTTTCCTGGACCTAAACATTAAAGCACAGAACAATGGCTTAATCACCACCACCTACTACAAACCCACCTCACGTAACTCCTTGCTGCGCTTTGACAGTTTCCACCCTAGGCCTCTCAGAGAAAACCTCCCGTTTGGCCAGTTTTTAAGAATAAGGCGCAACTGTAGTAACATTCAAGACTACAAATCACAGTCTGGAGCCTTAGTCCATAAACTGGAAGACCGTGGTTATCCAACGAGAATCATCTCTAAAACCTGTAAAAGGGCACGCAACCTGAACAGGGATGCACTCCTGGAAACCATACCGAAACCAACGGAACCTTCTATGATGACCTGTGTTACCACGTACAACACGGCTTCTAATCAGGTGTCTAGCATTATCAAGAAGAACTGGAAGATAATCAATTCTGGTACCAGAAAGTGGGACCTCCCTCGCTTTGCCTTTAAGAGAGCTAAGAACTTAAGAGACCAGTTAGTCTCGACAAGACCCAGAATAAACCAACGTCCCTCAGGCAACACTATCCTCAATGCGTGGGGGCTGCCCAAACTAACTGGACATCAACCTTGCAACAATTGCAGTGTCTGCCATCTGACCACTCCATCCAAAACACTCAATCTCGAAGATGGCAAAGTTTGGACGCAACGGCAGTTCACCAATTGCAATTCTGCTAACTTGGTGTACTTAATAACATGTCATTGTGGCTTAAGATACGTCGGGATGACGACCATAAAAGTAAGGACAAGAATGACTGAACACAGGAGCACCATGAGGTGTGGCAAGAATATCAGCAAATTAACAGAACATTTCCTGTCGCACAACCACACTCCTAATGATTTCACGTGGACAGTCATCGAGAAATTCGACAACTGCGATGAGAGTGACGTAAATAATTAATTTACTCTCTTAATTTCTATGCAGGTAAGTACTTAATCAGTAATAACTCAAATCGGAAAGAAAGAACCAGAGTCCGTGGTGTTAGAGTTCTTAGGGGTTTTATTCCTTAAAAAGGAATGGTCAGGACCATAATATCATGTTCTTCCCACCGCAGGGGTGGAAGAAGGGATAGAGCGCTACATTTTATTGACAGTACATAGCTTATATACTTAATTCATGTCATAGGAAACAGTGCAGGAGGCGTAACAGCTGAGAGAAGACAAGATAACAGTATACACGTGTTACTAGTACGTAATCAAGAGGCGTGAACTGGAGGTGTGTGCTAGAAACGTCACAGATAGGTGACACAAGTGGGTGGCACTAACAGAAATGTTGCAATGTCAGCAAAAATTGGAAGCTTGGATGCGCGCGCAGCTGCATGACGTGTGAATGACGTGAAGCTGGAGGGTGCAGGAGACTTGACATTTAAACTGACGGAAAGAGACAGAAGTCTGGCATGTCAGATCAACTTGTACTTTTATCATATCTGATATCTGCTGTTGTAGGAGCTAAGCTATCTGGGCGGAAAGGTCTCTGGGGCAGAAGTTATTCTATACTGACTGAGAGTGCGTGTATAAGCGCCTGGATGTCTGCAGGAAAAGCGTGGGGGCATGGGCCTTCCATGGGAGCATGGTAACAGAGGCTATGAATTACTTGAATTACTTGCACAGAGACAGGCCGGCCCTTTGGCTCTGCAGCTGAGAGGATGTTTACTTAAGCTAGTAGGCAGGAATGTATCTTGGAGGAGCAGATCAGATAATTCGAAGGTTGAAGTCAGTCTTGGCAGAAAGCGGGCTGAGCTGAGCGCGAGGGGCCGCGCTGAAAGTAAGTCAGAGTTCACGGGTACAGAGGCAGCCTGGGCTGAGGCCCTCGGAGTCAGAAGTCAGAAAAGAGGCTCGGTGGCAGAAATTCAGGGCCTACTCAGCTAGAGCTGAAAAACAGAGAAGTACACCACAAAAAGACGTTGGCATGGCATACTTAGGAACGGACTATTCAACCCATTCAGGGTGGGTCTGAAAGAGGACATATTAACGTTGGACGCAAACGTATTTGCGTCTTCATAGCTGACACAGGAGGGAAGTTACATGTACTTTAAGCTTGATACATGGAGTCGGTGGGGTACACGATAGGGAACATAACATGACCAAAATTTATATTTCCTCATTCCCTCCTTGTTCCCTACGGACCCTTCATGAAATCTCGATCCTCATGAATCTATCAGTTTGTTCTTGCAGCATCATTTGCTCATCTTTCTTTCTTTGGCGGTTTGAGAGGAAACTGGAGTGTTCAATGCAGGATGTGGCACACAGTCCACAAATCGCTGGCCCACACTGTAGGCACAGGCAGCAACTGAATACTATGACTAGACCAATGCCTAGGAAGGATAGGATCTTCCATCCCCAAGCAGTTAACGTTGTCCAGAACCAACCGGACCAAGTCCAGGTGCCTGGATTCTGATGTATCAGATTTGCAATTTTATGAAGACGGGTGATAGCTTTGTAGACAGATGGCGCGTTTTCTGGGATGAAAACACAGCAACTTGACCCGATGACCTTACAAGCTCCACCTCGATCTGCCAAGATGACGTCAATCACGAGACGATTTTGAAGGACAACAATCCGCATAGCAGACTGTTCCTCTGTTATGTTACCTAAAGCCCAAGCGGTTTCATGTACTACTGCTTCAAGTGTTCTAGTTAATCTACGTATTGTTTTACTATTTTGGACGGGGCCTACAAAGAAAAAGAATCCTTTATTAAAATCTGTGTATTGCTCCCATGCCGTTTCAGTATAATCGACAAGTGGGAGGTCTCTTCGGACTCTATTGTTTACTAGATTTGGATTACGATGGTAATCAGGGGGAGCTAAGAAAACAGGGGGCAGAAGGAAAGCAAGATAACAGGTACCATCCTAATCTGGTGGTAGACTTATGTATGCGGTATGGCCACAAACAAAATATGTATGTCGTCTAGCTCGAAATGAGGACCTACCCTCATCAGTGAATTCGACTACAGTAGTACATTTACTATGACCTAAGTGTACTGAACCCTTCTTTCTAACACAGAGGTGACCGGTGACTGGTAATACTGACATGGCAGGAAGGGCGGGTGCAGCTTCAGATTCAATAACAAGAATCATAAGGTTTTCTGTGTAATTTCCTAACCCATATACTTCATTTTCCAGATCAGTTCCTACAGAAACAGATTGACCTTTACTATCAGGGTAACAGGCGTAGAATAGGACTGAATTCAGGTTTCCCCAAATCCAGCCCCCTTCGGGGGTAACGGCAATCTCGGGATCTAAAGTCTTAAGTAAGTTATTAAGTATTTTAAACCATGCACCACAGGAGCCATTGTGCGAGAATGGATACGGAAAAAGAGGCAGGGCTCCCTGGTATTTCTGATGGGGAGGGAGTCGGCCACATACCCAACAATTGGTAGCATTGCTGGTCTGATGAGAGTGATGTAACATACTAATGAATGTATTGTTGCGCAGCGCAAGTCTGTAAGAAAGCTCGTGTGGAGGCAATTCACTGAAAGAATGTTCAGCAGATACATTGTAAGCAGATTGTTCACGCTTGAAAATAGGCCAGTAGATAGGCAGCAGAATACTAGCAACAATAGTTAAGATACTCAGAATAAACATGATTATTAGTGTCACTATACAGTGACTACGAAGTGATTTACAATATGCACTTTTTTTGAATCGCCTCTCTCTCTCTCTATCTCGATCTAGGGGATACATGTCAGAAACTATTTAACCGATTCACCTAGGGGAGGACTTAAACAATTAAACTGTCTGACTTGCTAGATCGGAGTTTCGACCTGTACTCCTCTTGGGGAGTTTTTTCTCGTTCAGATACTGTAAAGTCTTTCGGCTCAACACAGTCTTTGGTGGGGGTGGACGAGTCTCGGTCTGATTTTAGTTCATGAAATCGTTTCACATGACTCGTGTGAACCCACCCCTTTCTCCCTTCGATTTTTACTGCAGTCCTCGTGGTGAGAAGGACGGTCTTCGGGGATTTCCAGCGGGGCTCCAGCGGACTCTTCCTGACGAAATTGCGCACCAAGACTAGATCACCAGGACGGACATCATGCGGCTTTACATCGGTGTTGTCGGGGAAGGCTGCGGCAACCTGTGAACGACATGATTGGAGTGCAGACATCAAGGAGGCAAGGTAATCTGTCAACATATTACAATCAACATCAGTGATTTTCTTCGGAATGGGCGTCCCCCACATATTCGGTGGTCTACCAAAAACCACTTCGTACGGGGATAGCCCTGATCTCGAGTGGGCAACCATTCTCATGTAGAACAGTGCCACGGGCAGGGCGACTATCCAGTCGACCCCTTTCTCCTGACATATTTTTGCAAGGCGTATTTTTAGTGTCTGATTATGCCTTTCTACCAGGCCTGCGGCTTCGGGATGTCGGACACAATGGAATTTCCACTGGTATCCTAGCAGTAAAGAAACTTGCTTCATTAACTCGGACGAGAATGGCTGTCCGTTATCTGAGTATACGACACGGGGCAAACCGTACCGTGGGAAGAATTCACGAACCAACTGGCGGGCAGTGGTCGGAGCAGTGTAATCTGGGACTGGGTATGCTTCGGTCCAACGGGACAGAGCACAAACAACTACAAGGACATATTTAAAACCTCGACAACTGTTCATCTGGATATAATCCATCTGGAGGACTTCAAAAGGGTGATCGGGAGGATGAAATCCACCTTGCTCTACAGGGACGCTTTTTCCTGGATTGAACTGACAACAGATCATGCAAGTACGCACTTTCTGTTTCGCTGCTGCTCGTAAGTGTTTATTGTTCCAGAGATTTTGTAAACTGTCTAACATCGCTTTCTCTCCTAGATGTGCTGGACTATGTGCTGTATTTATCATGACTTGAACCATAGAGTCGGGGAGAAACCATGTAGATTTTCCCTTCGTCATCCAACCTTGATCTGTCTGGATCCCTCCTAGTTCAATCCATTTCTTTATTTCATCTGGGGTAGCATGTGCCTGAATATCGATTACATCTAGGGCGGGATCCTTGACTGCCATACACTTTGTCAGTACTATTGTCTTTGTCACATCAGTTGTCTGGGTGTGAGTCAGTGCTGTATGTTTTGCTGTCTGGTCTGCCAGGTCATTACCCTGGGAAACAGAATCTGTAACTTTAGTATGTGCTTTACACTTCATAACAGATATACCTGAAGGTAGATGTATTGCTTCTAACAGCGCTTGAATGAGGGGACCGTGTTGGATCTTGGCACCATGGGAGGTCAAGAAACCTCTTTCTTGCCATAACATACCGAAGTCGTGTACGACTCCGAAAGCATACCGGGAGTCAGTGTATATGTTGACATTTCTGCTCTTGGCTAGTATACAGGCTCGGGTCAGAGCAATAAGCTCTGCCGCTTGAGCGGACAGTGTGTCAATACGATTTGTTTCTTTTACTTCGGTTTCAGTGGTCACTGCATACGCGGCCACTAATTCTCCTGTATTTGTTCTCATGCATGAACCGTCCACATAGAGTGTCAGGTCTGGATTTGTCAGTGGGACATCTGTTAAATCTCGTCTAGGCGTTGTCACTGCATTTATGATCTCTATACAATCATGCGGGGCTAGATCTGTCACAACTGAGGGTAACAATGTTGCGGGGTTCAAAATGCTGCAGCGCCTGATTTCTATGTGTGGCTGGAATAGCGTTAATTCGTAACCTGTCAGTCGTGCTATAGTCAAGTGCTGAGTCTGGGTTCTGTTTAACAGAACCTCTACAGAGTGTGGAACTTGTACTGTTAATTGATGGCCTAAAACAATTGAATCGCTCTGTCTAATGGCTAATGCTGTTGCTGCTACTGACTTCAAGCACGCAGGGAGTGCCTGGGCTACTGAATCCAATGTACTTGAGAAATAAGCACAAGGCTTATGTGAACCTGCTTGATCTTGAGTGAGGACAGACAACGCTGTGCCATCACGTTCTGTAACAAAAAGTGTAAACGGTTTGCTGTAACATGGTGTCGCTAAAACTGGTGCTTGGCATAAGGCTTTCTTTAATTCTTCAAAAGCTTGTGTGTGTTCCTGAGTCCAAGGGAGGGCAGTTGAAGTCGCTGCCTCCTGTGTTGTTAACTGGATGAGTGGTTTAGCCAGAAATGCATATTGAGGAATCCATTGTCTGCAGTATGAGGTGAGGCCTATAAAAGCCCGCACTTCCTTTTGTGTCTGGGGTTGTGGCATGTTTACAATTAACTGAATGCGATCGGGAGTGAGCTGTCTCCCCACTTTGGACAGCAAGTGACCCAAGTACACAACTTGCTGAACACAGAATTGTAGCTTCGAAGGGGACACCTTGTGTCCCTTGTCAGCCAGAAAATGTCAAACTGTCAGTGATGCTTGTTCGCATTCGGGCTCACTTCGTGCGGTGATCAGTAGATCATCGACGTATTGCAGTAAAGCGGTGTTAACTGGCATTTGAATACAATCGAGTTGTCTTTTCAGTGCTTGACTGTAGATGCTGGGGCTTTCTGTGAATCCTTGAGGTGCGCGGGAAAATTTGAAACTTCGTCCATTTAAACTGAATCCGAATAGATATTGGCTGTCGGGGTCAATAGGTACACTAAAGAAGGCGTTCTTGAGATCAATTACAGTAAAGAACGTTGCTTCAGAATCAATAGCAGTCAATAAGGAAGAGATGTCGGGGACCACAGGGTATTGTGGTACAATGCATTTATTCAATTCTCTTAAATCAATCACCAGCCGATATACTGGCGGTGCATTGGGGTCGGTACGTTTAAGAATCGGAATGATGGGTGAATTACAGACATTGGAGTCGGTCTCTACGACCACTCCTTGGGCAATGAGCTCTTCAATGATTTTCAGTAAAGCCACTACAGCATCGGGTGGTAACTTGTATTGTCTGATTCTGGGTAAAACAACACCTGTCTTGAGTGTAACACGGTATGGAGTGATATGCATGCAACCTACATCAGTTGGGCCTTTTGCCCACAAGTAATCTGGCACATTTTTCAATCTGACATCAAATTCTCTCAAAACATAGTGACCCTTGAAATCCCGCAGAAAGAGTCTAACTCCCTCCGGGGAACAGCATATTATAGCTCCTAGAGCTTTCAGAGTTTTTATTCCTAACAGATTTTCTGGGCATGATTTCGTGAGTAACAGGTCTGTAATACGTGATAATGGACCCACAGCCAAGGGAACGGGTTGCGTTACTTCATTTACAATAGGCTGTCCTGAGAAACCAAGGGAAACATTCTGTGAGCCTGAGAGGGGTGCCCCTGGGACTTCATCATGGCTGATTGTGGTGCGACTTGCCCCTGTGTCAATTAAAAACTTTCTATCTTTTCCCAATACGTGACTGTGTACATAAGGACCTTCTTGATCTACAGGAATTTCAATAAGAGGCAGGCCACCTTCCCTCTCTAGGCTGTTTCATGTATACCGGGGGTAATCTGGGTATGCAGACTGGGCATACTGGTACATCTGTTGCGATACTTGCTGAGTCGCGGCAATGGGCTGTGGCTGTGGTACCGCTACTGTCTGTGCTGTGTGTGATGGAGCATGCATAGACTGTGTGTTCTGCGTTGGCTGTTCGTTCTGTGAGGTCTGTTGATGCCCATGGTCATGTCTAGGCGGATGCGGTCTTTCTTTAGTTTTACCTGTTGCTATGTTATGCTTCAGGACTGGGCATTCATGCACGTAATGACCTGGCTGTTTACAGTAATTGCATGTCCCTTTAACGGGAGCTGTAGGGTGACTTGTCTGGGTCCCACCTTTTCTCTGACCGTCGGCTGGGACCGTCTGGGCTACTAACATTTTCATCTTCGTGTCTTTCATACGTTTTTGTTCCTGATCTTGTTCTTCTCTAATTCTGTTCTGATGATATTGGAGCATCTGTAACATCTGGGATGGCGTATTTGCCTGCCAAGTACTTTCAACTTTGTACACTCTGTTTTTAACTAATGGTAGGGAGTTCTCGACTAATTTTGATACAAAAAGATGCGGATATGACTCGCTACTTGGTTTGAGGCCACTATTAATAATGAAACATTTCTCGAATCTTGAATAGAAGTCACTAGTATCTTCATCATGTTTCTGTTTACAGGACGAGATGGTGTCCCAATCTTCCTTTCTAGTTGTCAATAATCTTGGCAGGACCTGTACTATTAAACCGGGTAATGCTTTAGTCTTATCCCCAAGGCCTACCCCTGGGACCCGTTTGCTTTCTTCGTCTTCTATTTCTGCCCATGCAATCTTTGTGTCCCCCACCTCCCATTCCTTTTCTTTTAATTTCTCGTAGATGCCCGTGGGCAGCAGCACCTTCAACATTTTCATGATATTATCGTACGTGTAATCCCCCATTAGTAACATGTCTTTAAGCTCTCTGTGAAAACCTGCAGGGTCTTTATCATGACACGGAACTAGTTTCTTCATTTCTAACAGTTCTAACTTAGTCAGTGGCGTGTGTACATATACACGTTCTAAGATGTGATCCGTACCCATAACTGGGTGTACTTCTCGTAAGGGGTTCTGACTTTCAATGCCACTCCCGCATTGCATGTGGTACGTTTTCCTTTCTGGAGGCGGGCGGGAACATATTCAGAGCTTACAAAAGTGTTGTATTTATGTCGTTGTTCTAGAATTATTTGTATTAACTTGGTACTGAAACCTCTCCATCTATCCATGAGTAGTGCTTCTAGTGTTTCGTGTAAGGGACCTGGGTCAGAATGATGGTTTCTGTACTTGATGAGGAGGTGCTGAATCATGTATACACCTGCTAATTTCTGCTCGTCTGGGGAGAGGTTCAGGAATGTCTGCGCTAATGTATCATCATTATATATGTCTGGATTTTCGGCCCATAATACGGCCGACCGGGCTAGTTCCTGTTCATCCATAGAATTGAGTACATGGTACCCCATTCGGTCTCGAAGCCTTTTATCAGTTTCCTGGAACTGATTTTCAGAAGAATTCGGATTTGTTAAAGCAGAGAGAAAAACTCTCTTGTTTTCCGGACGGATGCCCTTCCTAAGGTAAGTTCCCTTACCTACGTATGCTATAGTATCCGTAGTTCTTTCTAGTTCTTCAAGTTCTTCTTCCTCCTCGGAGGAAGCTTGTTCTTTCCCTTTTTGGTGTACTGCTATCACTGCCTTTCTAATTTTCTTGTACATACTGGCTATGCAAGTCCCCTTGTCATGTTTTCCTTCAGCTATATTTTGACCCCACTTGTTCAGTGCATCTAATTCACTCTGATCTGTTCCAGGCCTATCTCGTTCTCTTATTAGACAGTTTATGAAGAATCGTAGTATCTGTGCTTGAACGTCAACTTTCTGTTTCTCCATGGCATCCTTGATACTGTCAGGGTCTTTCCCTGTCTGAACAAACTCATATATTCTATCTAGACGGTCCTTCATTCCTACGTAGCATAGCAAGATATCAGTAGCAGATCTTAACCGTAGTGATGCCAATATCATTAGATCGTCTTTACCGGGTACCGGATCATATCTGCAAACTGAAATGTTTTCTTTTAATGCGTCAAGGCGGGGTGACCTGAATTTGAGAGGACTCTGCATATCCCTGAGATTGAATCTGTGTGTTAATGGCGGGGTCCGAAGACCCGCGGTCGCACCTCCTGTAGCGGAGGCTTGGGCATTATCTCCCTGTGGAGTCTGTATCTGAACTTGAATTTGTCGTTTAGTAGGATCAGGTAGACTTTGTTTCGGTAGGTCAATTTTGGGTGCGGGAAGTGGCGGGGCTGGCGGAGCGGGGGAGGTCTGTCGCGGTACCGGCGGGGCATGATCTGGGGGCGGGGTGCCACTCCCGTCCCTGTCAGTAGGCAGGGCACGAACAGGCAGATTGGCGTAAGCTGGTGCTACATCCTCTAAATAAGAATTTAGGAATATGTCTTTAGTAGTCTTATGCATTACTTTAGTTGGCACTAATGGTGGCGGTAGGTTTTTCGGTATATCTGATAGGGCCTCAGGTGTACCCTCGGCCGCGAGATACATACCGTTTACAAGATTGTTTCGGGCACGGTCTATTTGTTCTGTTTTTACTCGGATCCCTTCAGTAACTAATTCGTTTTCTTGGGCTTTTTCTGATTCTTTAAGTCTGTCTTCTCTACGGAGTGCTTTCTCAGCACGCTTATGTGATTCCTTACGCCAAAATTCTATGGCGTCTTTCTGAGATTGTCTAGCTTTCTTTTTCCATAATGCTTCTTCTACCTTCATGATGCACTCGGCATCCCATGTTCCGGTAACGGGCCATCTGTGTCTTTCGTCTAGATGTTTAGTGTAGTCGGCCCATAAATCTAGATATAATATGGCATCTATGCCATGCTTGTGGTACATAAAGTTACCGGGAGTGTCCCTAGGGGGGATAGGAATTTCTTCCTCTAGTATCCCTTTCCTAGTTCCTATCTGCTTTAACTTGTTGAAAAACGGCATTTTTGCTTACGTAGTACTGAATGCTCAATCCTTTGTTTACTTAATACTGGAGATAGCTAGTTATACAAGAAACACAATGATACACATTAAAACAGTCTCTCATACAACAACATTAATCACATGAACATTTAGACACACATATAACTACCCCCCTACACTAGATGTACTGCTAAACAGCACAGATACACTGCTGAGCACAGTGCAAGAACTGAAAACATCGGATATACTGCTAAACAGTACAGATACACTGTCTAAAACAGTGCAGACCGAACTTGTGTACCCAAACCCGTCTAGATACGTCCCAGCAATGGTACTCACCGGGAAGCACGGAAAACAGAAGGCCTCGGAAAACTCGACTGGACTCGGCTCGACACTTCGGAAAACCTCGGAAAACTTCGGAAACCTGGTGGGCCTCTTGACACCTCGGACCTTGCTTCTTTCGGCTAGGCTCTGGTCGGGATCCTCCGCACTCCTCACCGCCTCGTCTGGGTACTGATCGCAGTCTTCGTCACCTCCGTGGACCAGAGGGAGATGCAGGAAATCCTGCCGGTACGCGTAGGTTCCGTCTAGCTGATGGCAGGGGACATAGCTTGCAACGCACCTACCGGCGCGTGAGGTGGGGGAGGGGTCCCTGTTCGGGCGCCAGAATGACGTAAATAATTAATTTACTCTCTTAATTTCTATGCAGGTAAGTACTTAATCAGTAATAACTCAAATCGGAAAGAAAGAACCAGAGTCCGTGGTGTTAGAGTTCTTAGGGGTTTTATTCCTTAAAAAGGAATGGTCAGGACCATAATATCATGTTCTTCCCACCGCAGGGGTGGAAGAAGGGATAGAGCGCTACATTTTATTGACAGTACATAGCTTATATACTTAATTCATGTCATAGGAAACAGTGCAGGAGGCGTAACAGCTGAGAGAAGACAAGATAACAGTATACACGTGTTACTAGTACGTAATCAAGAGGCGTGAACTGGAGGTGTGTGCTAGAAACGTCACAGATAGGTGACACAAGTGGGTGGCACTAACAGAAATGTTACAATGTCAGCAAAAATTGGAAGCTTGGATGCGCGCGCAGCTGCATGACGTGTGAATGACGTGAAGCTGGAGGGTGCAGGAGACTTGACATTTAAACTGACGGAAAGAGACAGAAGTCTGGCATGTCAGATCAACTTGTACTTTTATCATATCTGATATCTGCTGTTGTAGGAACTAAGCTATCTGGGCGGAAAGGTCTCTGGGGCAGAAGTTATTCTATACTGACTGAGAGTGCGTGTATAAGCGCCTGGATGTCTGCAGGAAAAGCGTGGGGGCATGGGCCTTCCATGGGAGCATGGTAACAGAGGCTATGAATTACTTGAATTACTTGCACAGAGACAGGCCGGCCCTTTGGCTCTGCAGCTGAGAGGATGTTTACTTAAGCTAGTAGGCAGGAATGTATCTTGGAGGAGCAGATCAGATAATTCGAAGGTTGAAGTCAGTCTTGGCAGAAAGCGGGCTGAGCTGAGCGCGAGGGGCCGCGCTGAAAGTAAGTCAGAGTTCACGGGTACAGAGGCAGCCTGGGCTGAGGCCCTCGGAGTCAGAAGTCAGAAAAGAGGCTCGGTGGCAGAAATTCAGGGCCTACTCAGCTAGAGCTGAAAAACAGAGAAGTACACCACAAAAAGACGTTGGCATGGCATACTTAGGAACGGACTATTCAACCCATTCAGGGTGGGTCTGAAAGAGGACATATTAACGTTGGACGCAAACGTATTTGCGTCTTCATAGCTGACACAGGAGGGAAGTTACATGTACTTTAAGCTTGATACATGGAGTCGGTGGGGTACACGATAGGGAACATAACATGACCAAAATTTATATTTCCTCAAGAGAACTCTTCACACAAGAGAACAACGGTGGATTTACCGCCTTTCCACCCACTTGACTGGACTTAATGATTCCATACCATGGAATTCATTGAATTGCTGAGCCCTGTTCCCGTCTGGACTCGTGGCCCTGTCCCTTTCTGTAGTCCCTCTGTGCTACTCTTTCCAAATGTAAACAATTATACACTTCTGCGCATGCGTAGCCCATGAGCACTTGACACTGATCACTCTACATGCGCAGCTACGCCCCTTGCTCCACCCCTCTGCAGGTACCGCCCTTCCTGAACGAGTATAAATATCAGAATGCTCCTGATCTCCACTCACTCGGGACACCGCAGCAGGACTACAGGTTCATGGAGCACGGAGGCCGGTAATCTCGTAAGTACTGAGATACACCCTTCACGTCCAAATAGGTAAGCTACCTTCTCTCCCAACAGGTTCTAATCCCTGCCTCACTAAAACTTTTAGGGTCCGCTCTTCCCTGCCTGGTGACCCTTGAGGCTTTAACAGCAAATAGCATGTGTGAGGAAACAGAATTACCTATGCTTGATTCTCACTCATTGACTATCTTCCGCTGTTTAGTCCACCACTTTCACTCCGCTTAGAAACTCCTTATATCTCACTGCCGCCATACAATTTCATGGCCACGTTTTAAAATCCCGCCGGTAGAGGTCGTTCACACACCTTAAACTTGCCGGCAGTGCGTTGTGTTTTTGGTATAATATACTTACCCGACTTTACCATGTACGTCTGTCTTCGTCCTCTATGTTCTGTGTACAGTAAAGCGGAGGGAACCCCCCTCCACACACGTATAGCACCTTAGCGTGTGCGACACATTTTAAAACTCACTTCACTTAATATTAATTATTTTTTCACCCACACTCTCATTGGTCCTGAGGAAAGCCAGTTTTATAACAAGAAAAGGCCTGGCTGAAACATGTCGACCACATAGGACGCGGGAGTTCATAATTCGCTCCACCGCGTCCGCTTGCCTTTTTATACGCTAGCGTGGGCCCAGCTATTAAAGTTCTATATACCCTCGGGCACTGGGACCTACAGCATAGCTTTTAAATCACTTTCTTATACACCCCCTCACAGCACACTCAGAGAAGTATACCAGCTCCTCAGTACTCTGGAGTCGAAGCACACCCGGGACGCATTCGGCGTCACTGTGGTGGGCCCGATGATGAAGCATGCCACCGACTAGGTCGGTGGGTGAGGGCTTAACAACCAAACCAAATGGTTTGCCATCATACGTACTGAGTCTCCCTTTGTAAACACAACCTAGCTAGTCCTTTTTTGATAATTACATATTAATTTGGGGATTCGGACTGGCTTATCTAGTCCTCTCTCTCCGTTTTGATTTGCTGATACCTAAAATACTAGACAGGAATGTATTTTCTAGGAGCGGAGCAGATAACTTGAAGGCTAAAGGATCTTTGGCAGGCAGGCAAGCAGGCCGAGCCGGGCACCGCTCGCCGCGCAGGGAGTAGGGTAAGGGTCACGGATGCAGATCCAGGCTGCAGCTTTCAGGAGGCAGAGAGCAGAAAGGATTCGATGGCAGAAATCAGGGCCTAGCTCTGTGAAGCCAGAGAAAAGTAAAAGTGCACCATGTAAAGACGTTGGCATGGCATACTTAGGAACTGAATATTCAATCCATTCATGGTGGATCTGAAAGAGGACTTGTTAACGTTGGACGCAAATGTATTTGCGTCTTCATATCTGGTCATGGAGGGAAGTTACATGTACTTGAAGCACGTACATGGAGAGAGTGGGGTTCACGTTAGGGGACATTTCTTGACCATAACAATTCATATTACCTCAGAACAACAAATTACTGCTCCTAGAGCTTTCAACGTTTTAATACCAAGCAGATTTTCAGGGCATGCTTTTGTAAGCAACAAGTCTGTAGTACAGGATAATGGACCAACTGCTAGGGGAACTGGTTTTGAAACTTCATTAACAATAGGCTTTCCTGAAAATCCAAGGGAAACATTCTGTGAGCCTGAGAGGGGTACCCCTGGAACCTCGTCATGACTAATGGTAGTTCTGCTCGCCCCTGTGTCAATTAAAAACTTTCTGTCTTTCCCTTATACCTGACTATGTACATAGGGACCCTCTTGATCTACAGGAACCTCGATAAGAGGCAAGCCAACCTCCCTCTCTAGGCTGTTTCATGAGTACT
Source organism: Lissotriton vulgaris (assembly GCF_964263255.1). Lineage (NCBI taxonomy): Eukaryota > Metazoa > Chordata > Amphibia > Caudata > Salamandridae > Lissotriton > Lissotriton vulgaris. The sequence continues at coordinate 318,943 of NW_028241034.1, read as the reverse complement.
GTTGGTAATCCGGGTAATCTGACTGAGCATACTGGTACATTTGTTGCGTGACGTGTTGTGTGGCGGCAATGGGTTGAGGTTGCGGTACTGCTAATGTCTGTACTGAATTTTGATTTTGTGGAGGTTGCGTGTTCTGTGGAATATTTTGTTGGACCTGGTCCTGTCTAGGTGGGCGCGGTCTTTCTTTCGTTTTACCAGTAGCTATATTATGTTTCAGAACAGTGCATTCGCTTATATAGTGACCTGGCTGTTTACAATAGTTGCAGTTCCCTTTAACAGGCGCCGCAGCATGATTGGACTGTGTCGTACCCCTTCTCTGACCATCAGCTGGAACTGTCTGAGCCACTAATACTTTCATTTTCGTGTCCTTAACCCCTTCGCTGCTAGGCCTTTTCCCCTCCTGTGCTAAGCCCTTTTTTTGGCGATTTGGGGTAGTGCGCGCTTAGGCCCTTGTAACTTTTTGACCACATAAGGTATCCACGCCAAATTTGCGTCCTGTTCTTCCAACATCATGTGGATTCTAAAGGCGCCCAGGGTTTGTGGATTCCCTTGGAGGGGCCCCGGAAATTAACCAAAATATAGTGGTTTTTTTTTGTTTTTTTCAGAAAAATGGGGAAAACAGGCTGCAAATGAAAGCCTCTGGGTTTTTCCCTGAAAATGTTATCAAAAAGGGTTTGTGGGGCTGAAATCTCCATTTTCTCAGCTTTTAGGAAATGACAGTCGTTTGTCAGAGAACCAACATTTTTCACACAGTTTTGGCATTTTTCTGGGACATAGCCTATTTTTGCTATTTTTAGAGCTTTCCACCTCCTTCCAGTTAATGGTAGAAATGAGTTTGAAAGCAATAATGGATCCTAGAAAGCTGTACATTTTCAAAAAGTAGACAAAATTCTGAATTCAGAAAGGGGTCATTTGTCTAAATCCATGAAGGTTTCTTTATAGAAACTAACAGTTAAATATTGGAATAATTGAAAATTTGTTGAAAAAAACAGCCTTTTGTCTCAACGTTTTCACCTATAACTTTTTCTAATTTTGACAGCTCTTGGAAAGCAATATACCGTTACATCCGTTAGACCTTCCTGGTTGTGGGGATATATAGGACTTGTAGTTTCACCAAGAACCCGACTAACCCAGATCCAAAAACTGAGCAGCAACTTGCAATGGTATTTTTTCATTTACTGGGTATAGAGCAATTTGTCTTGGAAAATGTATACATGGAAAAATCTGTATGAAAGACACCTATGTATTTCTGAATTGGGTACAAAATATAGATTTCAGAAACAGTATATAATTGCTAATTTTCAAAATTGGGAATACTCATACTAGCATGAGAATTATTGGTCATTTTTCAAAATTATTTTTTTTTTACACAATGTCTTTCATTGAAAGGGAGAAATGTGCAAAAGCTCAATTGGTAATAACAGTTGATTTACAAATCTGAATTACCCCAAGTCTCCCGATAAAAACGGTACCTCACTTGTGTGGGTCGGCCTTGTGCCTGCGACAGGAAACGGCGCAAAATGCAACGTGGTGACACCTAAATTTTGCAGTTACAAATTGACCCTTTTTTAGCAAAGTGCCTACCTGTAGTTTTTGCACCCTAGCTCTGCCGGCACCTAGGGAAACCTAGCAAACCTATACATTTTTGAAAAGTAGACACCCAGGGGAATTCAGGATGGGGTGACTCGACTGCCTACCACCAGGTCTTGTTACCCAGAATCCCTTGCAAACCTAAGAATTTGACAAAAAAACACATTTTCCTCACATTTCTGTGGAGGAAAGTTCTGGAATCTGCTTGGATCAACAAATTTCCACCCACCCAGCGTTCCCCAAGGTCTCCCGAAAAAAATGGTACCTCACTTGCGTGGGTAGGCATAGTGGCTGCGACATGAAACAGCGCAAAAAACAACATGGTCGCACCTCAATTTCCCAGTAAAATTTTGCACTTTTTGGACAAAAAGACTACCTTTTGTTTTTGCGCCCTAGCTCTGCCAGAACCTAAGGAAACCTAGCAAACCTATACATTTTTGAAAAGTAGACACCCAGGGGAATTCAGGATGGGGTGACTCCTCTGCCTATCCTCAGGTTTTGTTACCCAGAATCCCTTGCAAAGCTAAGAATTTGACAAAAAAACACACATTTTCCTCACATTTCTGTGGTGGAAAGTTTTGGAATCTGCGTGGATCAACAAATTTCTACTCACCCAGCATTCCCCCAGGTCTCCCGAGAAAAATGGTACCTCACTTGCGTGGGTAGGCATAGTGGCTGCGACACGAAACAGCGCAAAACGCAACGTTGTTGCACCTCAATTTCCCAGTGAAATCTTGTGCTTTTTGGACAAAGAGACTACCTTTTGTTTTTGAGTCCTAGCTCTGCCAGCACCTAGGGAAACCTAGCAAACCTATACATTTTTGAAAAGTAGACACCCAGGGAAATTCAGGATGGGGTGACTCGTCTGCCTACCCCCAGGTTTTGTTACCCAGAATCCCTTGCAAAGCAAAGAATTTGACAAAAAAAACACATTTTCCTGACATTTCTGTGGTGGAAAGTTCTGGAATATGCGTGGATCAACAAATTTCACCCACCCAACGTTCCCTCAGGTCTCCCGAAAAAAATGGTACCTCACTTGCGTGGGTAGGCATAGTGGCTGCGACAGGAAACAGCGCAAAACGCAACATGGACGCACCTCAATTTCCCAGTGAAATCTTGCCCATTTTGGAGGAAAAGACTACCTTTTGTTTTTGAGCCCTAGCTCTGCCAGCACCTAGGGAAACCTAGCAAACCTATATATTTTTGCAAAGTAGACACCCAGGGGAATACAGGATGGGGTGACTCGTCTGCCTACCCTCAGGTTTTGTTACCCAGAATCCCTTGCAAAGCTAAGAATTTGACAAAAAACCACATTTTGCTCACATTTCTGTGGTGGAAAGTTTTGGAATCTGCGTGGATCAACAAATTTCCACCCACCCAGCGTTCCCCCAGGTCTCCCGAGAAAAATGGTATCTCACTTGCGTGGGTAGGCATAGTGGCTGCGACAGGAAACAGTGCAAAACGCAACGTGGTCACAACTCAATTTTTCAGTGAAATTGTGCCCTTTTTGGGCCAAGAGACTACCTTTTGTTTTTGAACCCTAGCTCTGCCGGCATCTAGGGAAACCTAGCAAACCTATACATTTTTGAAAACTAGACATCCAGGGGAATTCAGGATGCGGTGACTCGACTGCCTACCCCCAGGTTCTGTTACCCAGAATCCCTTGTAAAGTTGAGAAATTTGAAAAAAAGAACACATTTTCCTCACATTTCTGTGTTGGAAAGTTCTGGAATCTGTGTGGATGCACAAATTTCCACCCACCCAGCGTTCCCCCAGGTCTCCTGAAAAAAATGCTACCTCACTTGCCTGGGTCTGCCTAGTGCCTGCGACAGGAAACAGCGCAAAACGCAACGTGGTCACAACTCAATTTTGCAGTGAAATTGTGACCTTTTTGGGCAAAGAGACTACCTTTTGTTTTTGAACCCTAGCTCTGCCGGCACCTAGGGAAACCTAGCAAACCTATATATTTTTGAAAAGTAGACACCCAGGGGAATTCAGGATGGGGTCACTCGACTGCCTACCCCCAGGTTCTCTCCAGAATCCCTTGCAAAGCTAAGAAATTGGAAAAAAACACATTTTCCTCACATTTCTGTGGTGGAAAGTTCCGGAATCTGCGTGGATCAACAAATTTCAACCCACCCAGCGTTCCCCCAGGTCTCCCGAGAAAAATGGTATGTCACTTGCGTGGGTAGGCATAGTGGCTGCGACAGGAAACAGTGCAAAACGCAACCTGGTCACAACTCAATTTTTCAGTGAAATTGCGCACTTTTTGGGCAAAGAGACTACCTTTTGTTTTTGAACCCTAGCTCTGCCCGCATCTAGGGAAACCTAGAAAACCTATACATTTTTGAAAAGTAGACATCCAGGGGAATTCAGGATGGGGTGACTCGACTGCCTACCCCCAGGTTCTGTTACCCAGAATCCCTTGTAAAGTTGAGAAATTTGAAAAAAAACAAATTTTCCTCACATTTCTGTGCTGGAAAGTTCTGGAATCTGTGTGGATCAACAAATTTCCAACCACCCAGCGTTCCCCCAGGTCTCCTGAAAAAAATGCTACCTCACTTGCCTGGGTCTGCCTAGTGCCTGCGACAGGAAACAGTGCAAAACGCAACGTGGTCACAACTCAATTTTTCAGTGAAATTGTGCCCTTTTTGGGCAAAGAGACTACCTTTTGTTTTTTAACCCTAGCTCTGCCGGCACCTAGGGAAACCTAGCAAACCTATATATTTCTGAAAAGTAGACACCCAGGGGAATTCAGGATGGGGTGACTCGACTGCCTACCCCCAGGTTCTCTTACCCAGAATCCCTTGCAAAGCTAAGAAATTGGAAAAAAAACGCATTTTCCTCACATTTCTGTGGTGGAAAGTTCCGGAATCTGCGTGGATCAACAAATTTCCACCCACCCAGCGTTCCCCCAGGTCTCCCGAGAAAAATGGTATCTCACTTGCATGGGTAGGCATAGTGGCTGCGACAGGAAACAGCGCAAAACGCAACGTGGTCACAACTCAATTTTTCAGTGAAATTGTGCACTTTTTGGGCAAAGAGACTACCTTTTGTTTTTGAACCCTAGCTCTGCCGGCACCTAGGGAAACCTAGCAAACCTATATATTTTTGAAAAGTAGACACCTAGGAGAATTCAGGATGGGGTCACTCGACTGCCTACCCCCAGGTTCTCTTACCCAGAATCCCTTGCAAAGCTACGAAATTGGAGAAAAACAACGCATTTTCCTCACATTTCTGTGGTGGAAAGTTCCGGAATCTGCGTGGATCAACAAATTTCCACCCACCCAGCGTTCCCCCAGGTCTCCCGAGAAAAATGGTATCTCACTTGCGTGGGTAGGCATAGTGGCTGCGACAGGAAACAGTGCAAAACGCAACGTGGTCACAACTCAATTTTTCAGTGAAATTGTGCCCTTTTTGGGCAAAGAGACTACCTTTTGTTTTTGAACCCTAGCTCTGCCGGCACCTAGGGAAACCTAGCAAACCTATATATTTTTGAAAAGTAGACACCCAGGGGAATTCAGGATGGGGTCACTCGACTGCCTACCCTCAGGTTCTCTTACCCAGAATCCCTTGCAAATTGGAATTAAATTGGAAATAAAACGCATTTTCCTCACATTTCTGTGGTGGAAAGTTCCGGAATCTGCGTGGATCAACAAATTTCCACCCACCCAGCGTTCCCCCAGGTCTCCCGAGAAAAATGGTATCTCACTTGCGTGGGTAGGCATAGTGGCTGCGACAGGAAACAGCGCAAAACGCAACGTGGTCACAACTCAATTTTTCTGTGAAATTGTGCACTTTTTGGGCCAAGAGACTACCTTTTGTTTTTGAACCCTAGCTCTGCCGGCACCTAGGGAAACCTAGCAAACCTATATATTTTTGAAAAGTAGACACCCAGGGGAATTCAGGATGGGGTGACTCGACTGCCTACCCCCAGGTTCTCTCACCCAGATTCCCTTGCAAAGCTAAGAAATTGGAAAAAAAAGCATTTTCCTCACATTTCTGTGGTGGAAAGTTCCGGAATCTGCGTGGATCAACAAATTTCCACCCACCCAGCGTTCCCCCAGGTCTCCCGAGAAAAATGGTACCTCACTTGCGTGGGTAGGCATAGTGGCTGCGAAAGGAAACGGTTCAAATTGTACGGCGGTGAATTTACAATACCAAATTGCAAAACAACCTTGATTTTTTGGGGGGGGGGCACCTGCGTTTTTGGCCCGGGGCTCGGTGGTATTGTTTGGAAAGTACAAAACCCAAACAGTTCTGAAAAGTAGACCCCCGGGGGAGTCCAGGAAGGTATGGCATGCGTGGGTCCCCGAACGTTTTCCTACCCAGAACACCTTGCAAACCTTAAAATTAGGTAAAATAATCACTTTTCCAAACTTTTTTGCGTGGGATCACCGTGCCGGCAAAAATGTCCTACCACCCAGCGCTGCCCTTGTTCTCCCGAGTAAAAGGATACCTCACTTGTGTGGGTGCCCCAAAGCAGAACAGGCCAAAAACGAATGTTGAAAAAAGTAGTATTTCAGTGTTACAAATTAAGCCCCCCTGCCTTAGTCACAGGCCTTTGGCCCACCCACACAAGTGAGGTATCATTTTACTTGGGAGAAAAAGGGGAACGCAGGGTGGTAGGACATTTGTGCCGACACGGCGATCCTACGCAAAAATGTATGGAAAACTGTTTTTTTAACCTAAATTTGTGGTTTGCAGGGATTTCTGGGTAGGAAAACATTGGGGGACCCACGCATGCCATACCTCCCTGGACTCCCCCGGGTGTCTAGTTTTCAGAACTGTTTGGGTTTGGTAGTTTCCAAAGATGCCCGCCGAGCCCCGGTCCAAAAACTCAGTCCCCCCCCCCAAAAAAAGAAGGTAATCTTGCTATTGGTTATTGTAATGTCTCCACCGTACGATTTGGACCTTTTCCTGTTGCAGCCACTATGCCTACCCACGCAAGTGAGGTACCATTTTTATCGGGAGACCTGGGGGAACGCTGGGTGGGAGGAAATTGGTGTGAGCACAGTGACGCCACGCTTTCCCACGCATAAAAAGTGTGAAAAAACTGATTTTTCCAGCAAAAATTGAGGTTTGCAAGGGATTCTGGGTAAAGGAACGTTGGAGGATCCACGCAAGCCATACCTCCTTGGAAGCCCCCGGGTGTCTACTTTTCAGAAATGTATGGGTTTGGTAGGTTTCCCTAGATGGCCGTCTAGCACGGGGCCAAAAACCCAGGTAACCCCTCTTGCAAAAACTGGCGGTATTGACATTCAATACAACCAGCTTTTGCAAGAGGGGTTACCTGGGTTTTTGGCCCCGTGCTAGACGGCCATCTAGGGAAACCTACCAAACCCATACATTTCTGAAAAGTAGAAACCCGGGGGCTTCCAAGGAGGTATGGCTTGCGTGGATCCTCCAACGTTCCTTTACCCAGAATCCCTTGCAAACCTCAATTTGAGCTAAAAAAAATAATTTTTTTCACACTTTTTTGCATGGGAAAGTGTGGCGTCACTGGGCTCACACAAATTTCCTCCCACCCAGCGTTCCCCCAGGTCTCCCGATAAAAATTGTACCTCACTTGCGTGGGTAGGCATAGTGGCTGCAACAGGAAACGGTTCAAATTGTACGGTGGTGAATTTACAATACCCAAATGCAAAACAACCTTGATTTTTGGGGGGGGGCACCTGAGTACAAAACCCAAACAGTTCCGAAAAGTAGACCCCCGGGGGAGTCCAGGGAGGTATGGCATGCGTGGGTCCCCAAACGTTTTCCTACCCAGAACACCTTGCAAACCTTAAAATTAGGTAAAATAATCACTTTTCCAAACTTTTTTGCGTGGGATCTCCGTGCCGGCAAAAATGTCCTACCACCCAGCGTTCCCCTTGTTCTCCCGAGTAAAAGGATACCTCACTTGTGTGGGTGCCCCAAAGCAGAACAGTCCGAAAATGAATTTTGAAAAAGTAGTATTTGAGTTTTACAAATTAAGCCCCTCTGCCTTAGACACAGGCCTTTTGGGCCACCCACGCAAGAGCACGCACACGGCCAACAAAACACCAGACCACGCACACCGCCAGACAAGCACCAGTCCACAGACACCGCAAGACAAGCACCAGTCCACAGACACCGGCAGCCAAGCGCCAAACCATGCACACCGTCAGACAATGGACACTACACGCAAACCAACATCATACTTTAGTTTTTTTTTAAAATAAAAGAAAAACAAAAACAAATTGCAAATTGATACAAATCTACTAACTCAACAACTACACTAAAAAGACTACACAAATGCAAACTTTGAAACTGAACAATAAGACCAACCAGTTCACTTTACCACTCATTGATACTCCCAAAAATTATTTTGCGTGTGGTACAATCTATAACAAGCAGGTACACACAGCCCGGAGTTTGAAGGGCAGTCAGGGCAGTACATATGAACCTCCTTCCGCAAACCTCTTCGCCAACAGACTCTACATCTCCGACTGGGAAAGTCTTTTGAGGTTGTAGGAGGAATTTGACCAGGAAAATGACGATCTTTCAATCTGGCAATATCCTCCACCACTCCAACTCTAGGAACACTTGCCTGTTCAACTAAAACAAGGCTGCCTATTACAGACTCCTGAAACTTTTCAAAAGTAATCTTTGACTGGGGACAAGATTTCTGGAACACAACAAAAGCATTAAAGGTTGCCAAGTGGAAAAGATGGATAGCCAACTTCTTGTACCAAATGTAAGCCTTACGAAGAGCAGCATACGGTTCCAACCTCTGATCTACTCTGTCAACACCACCCATGTACTTATTGTAGTGCATTATGCACACAGGTTTGCGCACTTCTGCAACCTGACCCCAAACAGTCACCGGTTCAGTGCTTTCATCATGTATTGTAGTCAACATGTAGACATCTCTCCTGTCTGAAAACGTCACAGCTAGAAGCTCCTCACAACGCAATGCACTACACTGTCCCCGAGCAAGCTTCTGACACACAAGTTCTTTTGGGAAACCTTTACGGTTTGAGCGGATTGTGCCACAAGCAACAGTGTCCACTTTGCCCAATTCCCTGAACAACCGCACACCAGTGTAGAAGTTATCGACATACAAATGATGGCCTTTGTTAAAAAATCCACGACCAAGTTCCCACACAATTTTCCCAGTCACTCCAAAAGTCGACGGACAACCAGGGGGGTTAATCCTGGATTCCTTACCAGTGTACACCCTGAAATTAGAGACATATCCAGTCTCACTGTCACACAGCATATACAGTTTGATTCCATAGCGTGCCCTCTTACTAGGAATGTATTGCCGAAATACCAAGCGGCCTTTGAACAACAGCAAAGATTCGTCCACTGCAATTTCTTTCCCAGGATAAAAGATCTCAGAAAATCGATCAACGAAATGATCAATGACAGGCCGAATCTTGAAAAGACGGTCACAATCAGGGTGATCTCGTGGCAAAGCAAGACTATTGTCAACAAAATGCATCATCCGAAGCAGAAGCAAATACCGATCACGACTCATGACTGCCGGAAATATAGCTGTAGCCATCAAGGGACTAGTAGACCAATATGAAGCCATTGATGGTTTCCTAAGCAAGCCCATCAAAAAAGTTAAACCCAAAAACTTTTTCATCTCCTCCAAATTTGTGGGAGTCCACCGGGTAGCTCTAGCGTGGGGCTTAAGGCTGGCAATGTTCACCCTCAAAAAAATTTCAGCATACAAATTAGTCTGCTCTACAATCTCTGCCACAAACACATCATCCATAAACAACTTGAAAAAATCAATAGGCAAAAAGTTTTCTGTGTTCACCCTACACCCTGGAACACCAGTAAATTCAGGCAATGCCGGCTGCACCATGCCTGGTGCAACCCAGAGGTCAGAACTTTCAACATCAAGTCTTGCAGCTGCAGGCTGCCGCCCAGCTGCCTCTCGTCTCACTGCACCAACTGGAATACTAGCAACCCCAGGCTGCAGCCCAGATGTCTCTTGCCGCACTATTGGCACAGGAATGTCCTCCGCAACCACAGACACAACAATGTCCTCTGCAACCACAGGCGCAGCAACGTCCTCCGCAACCACAGGCACATCATCCACACCAAAAGTAGCTTCATCAGCACTCAGAGTGTCTTCATCATCAGATGAAGCCATGTGTAGAGAAAACTCACTACCTGAATCTTCACCTCCCACCTCTGGTTCAGAATCAGAGTCAGACTCTGGACCATGGTCAGAGGAAGAATCAAAAAGCAATCCAACAACTTGCTGAGCAGTAATCCGGCGGCTAGCCATTATCCTTACAAATAAAGGAGTCTGCACAAACAACTCAACAACCCCAACACTGCGCAAAGTAAGATAAAAAATGTAAGCCTTTTTCAAAAAAAACTAATTTAGAAAATATATACAATTCACTTACAAGACACAACTACACTCACCAGCACCTACTCTGCAAAGACACAGCAAAGAGGCAACAATATCCCACTAGAAAGAAGAAGAAAAAAAACTTACATCTACAGAAGGACACATCAAAAACAAATGCAAAACATGTTTTACAATCACAACAAACAGAAACCAAACATACTCATATTTTACTACACACTTTGCAAAAAAATACAATCACAGTACAATTGAACAAAAAAGAGGTCTCTTACCAAACACATACAACTACAGAAACAGCAGAACAACAGAACCACCAGTAACGGAACCGCACACTGCAACACTCTAAAGAGAAAAAAAAACAATACACATTAGAAGAAACAAAAACAACACACATTACAACAGGCTATGTCACAAATGGGGGGTCTGTCCCCAAGGGGGGGAGATTATAAATCATTATAAACGTGGGCCCCCTGGAAGCAACCCTACCGAGGGCAGAGAGCCCAAATAAAGACACGGCAGAACATACTTTTGAAATGGGCACAAGGAAGCAACCCTTGGCCAAGGGGTCGCTCCCTATAAAAAAAAAAACCCTGAAGTCTAGTGGGCTTTTCTACCCCCCCCTGGATCCATAAACGGTAAAAAAAGTTGAGGGGGGGCAGAACAGTCTACAATATTTATAATGCCCCCTGGAAGCGACCCTTCCCCAAGGGGTCGCTTCCTTTTCAAAATACAAACAAATCCCTGGTGACTAGTGGGCTTTTCTGCCCCCCCTGGGTGCAGATCGGCCAAAAAATGGCCAATCTGCCCCAGGGGGGGCAGAAAAGTCTGAAAAATTATTTATCCCCCTAAGGAAGCGACCCTTGCCCAAGGGTCGCTTCCTTTATAAATATACATTATTCCCTGGTGTCTAGTGGGCTTTTCTACCCCCCCTGGGTCCAGATGCGGCCCAAAAAACGGCCAATCTGCAGAAAAGTCTAAAAAAAATATTATGGCCACAAGGAAGCGACCCTTCCCCAAGGGGTCGCTTCCTTTTCAAATAAAAACAAATCCCTGGTGACTAGTGGGCTTTTCTGCTCCCCCTGGGTGCAGATCGGCCGAAAAAACGGCCGATCGGCCCCAGGGGGGGCAGAAAAGTCTGAAAAATATTCTATGCCCCTAAGGAAGCGACCCTTGCCCAAGGGGTCGCTTCCTTTATAAATAAAAATCAATCCCTGGTGTCTAGTGGGCTTTTCTGCCTCCCCCTGGGTCCAGATGCGGCCCAAAAAACGGCCGATCTGCCCCGGGGGGGGGGCAGAAAAGTCTGAAAATTATTTTCCCCCAAAAGGAAGTGACCCTTGCCCAAGGGGTCGCTTCCGATTTACAAAAAAAAAGTAATCCCTGGCTCTAGTGGGCTTTTCTGCCCACCCTGGGTGTAGATCGGCCAAAAAAAACGGCCGATCTGCCCCAGGGGGGGGCAGAAAAGTCTGAAATATTATTTTCCCCCAAATGGAAGCGACCCTTGCCCAAGGGGTCGCTTCCAGCACAAAATCAAACAACACAACACAATCCCTGGTGTCTAGTGGGGCATTCCTGGTGCACGATCGCGACGCTGTGCGCGATCGTGCACCAGGAATGCCCTGCATTGGGACATCAGGGCAGAGGAAACACAGTTTCCTCCCCCCCGATGCCTCAAGGCACCGAAAACCGCCCCCCCCGCCCCACCGGAGCACCAAACACGCACCTTGCTCCTGGACGCGCTGGAAACAAATGGCTTCCAGCGCGTCCAGCGCTTCCTGATGACGTCGGCGCGCGCTGTGCGCGCTGACGTCACCAGGAAGCGTAGGGGGGCCAGGGGGTGGCAGCGGAAGGTCTTCCGCTGCCACCCCTGCAAAAACAACTAGGATCCCTGCACAAGGGGGGGAGCGCCAGCGCTCCCCCCCAGGGCTGTACTGATGACGGAGCGGTTCCGTCATCAGCACAGCCCAACCGATGCTGATGACGGAACCGCTCCGTCATCAGCATCGAAGGGGTTAATGCGTCTTTGTTCATGTTCGTGTTCTTCTCTAATTCGGTTCTGATGGTACTGTAACATTTGTAACATTTGGGAAGGGGTGTTAGCTTGCCAGGTACTCTCGACTTTTAACACTCTATTTTTAACTTGTGGCAGGGAATTCTCTACTAATTTGGTCACAAACATATGTGGATATGATTCGCTTCTTGTTTTCAGACCGCTATTTATAATAAAGCATTTTTCGAATCTGGAATAAAAATCACTAGTGTCTTCATCATGTTTCTGTTTACAGGCTGAGATCGCGTCCCAGTCTTCCTTTTTAGTTGTCAGTAACCTTGGTAAAACCTGTACTAATAATCCTGGTAATGCTTTAGCTTTTTCCCCCGAGACCAGTACCTGGAACTCTTGTATTTTCTTCGTTTTCTAATGCTGCCCAATCTATCTTCTTTTCTCCCACCTCCCATTCCTTTTCTTTAAGTTTCTCGTAAATCCCTGCTGGTAACAGAACCTTTAACATTTTAATGATATCGGGGTAAGTATACTCTCCCATGTTGAGCATGTCCTTTAATTCACGATGGAACCCCGTTGGGTCTTTATCGTGACAGGGTATTAATTTTTTCATTTCTAGTAATTCCATTTTTGTTAGGGGTGTGTACACGAATACACGTTCTAACGAGTCGTCTGGCTTTCGAATTGGATGGACTTCTCGTAAGGGATTTTGTCTGTCTATATGAAATGTTTTCCTTACTGGGGGTGGAGCTGAAACAAGATGTGGAGTCAGGAAAGTACTATGCTTGTGTCGTTGTTCCAGGATTACTTTAATTAGATAGGTACCTAGGCCTCTCCATCTATTTAGTAGTAACTCTTCCAATATGTCATATAGGGGGCCTGGATCAGAATGTTTATTTTCATACAATATAATGAGATGTTGAATCATGTACATACCAGCTAGTCGCTGTTCATCTGGGGAAAGATTAAAAAATGCTTGCGCTACTGAGTTATCTTTATATGTGCTAGAATTGTCAGCCCATTGTACTGCTGATCGGGCTAGTTCTTGTTCATCCATGGAACATAGTTCATGGTAACCTATTCTTTCTCTGAGTATTTTATCAGTGGCCTGGAATAGATGTTCAGGAGAACTCGGATTTGAGATTGCAGAGAGAAAAAGTCTCTTGCTTTCTGGACGTATTGTTTTATTAAAGGGTCTTCCTCTACCTACGTATGCTATTCTACCTTCATTCTCTACTGAATTATCTATTTCTTCCTCCTCTGAGGATTCATTCTTGTCTGACTCGGCTTCCCTTTCAGCTTTCTCTCTTTGATGCATTGTTACTATTTCTTTACGGATCTTTCTGGACATGGCATCTATACAATTCTGTTTATCATGTTTACAATCTGCAATATTCTGACTCCATTTTGTCAATACATTCATCTCTTCTTTGGCAACACCTGGCCGATCTCGTTCCCTTATCAAACAATTTATCAAGAATCGTAATATTAAACCTTGTGTCTCAGCTTTCTGATATGCCATGGCCTCGCGAATACATTCAGGTTTCTCCCCCGTTCTAATGGAATGATATATTTTGTCTAGATGGTTTGTCATTTCTGGTAATAACATCAAATAATCTGTAACACGTCGTAGACGTAACGAAGCTAACATCATGTCTCCTTCCTTGCCGGGCACTGGGTCATATCTACAATCGGTAATATATTGTCTAAGGCTTTCGTATGTGACCGCCTTCGGAGTACGTTGCATTGCTAATTCTCTGATTGTCATTCGTTTTACTTGTGGCGGGGTGGGAAAATGACCTCCTACTGCACCTCCTGGAGTGTGACCATCAGCCATTCCTGGCTGCGCTGTTACTGGCGGAAATGTAGCTGGTAAAGTATGCACAGTAGATGTAGTAGAAGTTAATGCAGACACTATAGGTGGGCCCTGGGTGACTGACGTAGCAAAAGGATTCCCAGACCCAGTGACAGGACCAGTTGCAGGAGGAACAGTGGGGGGAATCGTAACATGAGCAGGGTTAGGAGGAGTAATATTTCGAGGAGGATGGGTATTTGCATATTCAGGGACAGTATCATCTAGGTAGGAGGAAAGAAAAATATCAGCTGCGGTCTTATTATGACGAAGCTTAATTGGAACCAATGGTGCCGGTAAATTACTTGGCATTTCCGGGGTGGCTTTAGGTAGGCCTTCCGCTAAAAGAGGATACATGCCATTCATAAGGGTATTTCGTTGTCGGTCTATTTGTTCTGTTCTAACTCGTTCACCTTCTTCAACTAGTTCCTTTTCTCGGGCTTTTTCTGAATCTTCTCTATGTTTTTCTGCTCTACTGAGTTCTTTCTCTGTTCTTCTATGCGCTTCTTTACGCCATAATTCTATGGCATCTTTCTGAGATTGTCTGGCTTTCTTTTTCCACAGCGCTTCTTCTACTCTCATGATGCATTCAGCATCCCATGTCCCTGTAACAGGCCATCTATATTTCTCATCCAGATGCTTGGTATAATCGACCCATAAGTCTAAGTACAGTATGGCGTCTAAGCCATGCTTGTGGTACATAAAATGTCCAGGAGTGTCCCTAGGCGGGACAGGAACTGCTTCTTCGAGTATCCCTTTCCTGGTTCCTACCTGACGTAGTTTAGAGAACAACGGCATTTTGCTACTTGATACTTGATACTTACTCGAACTTGACCACAACAAACACAGTAAACACAGTAATGAAGATCGAACAGTCACTCATACCACGACATAAAAATACATTAAAACATGTTAGACTGATACTACCTGGAAAACACAATTCTGGAAATGCTTGAAAAGACAATGCTAGAAAACGGAATCACTAGATGCACTGCTAAAACAGTACAGATGCACTGCTAAAACAGTACAGACCGGACCTGTGTACCCAGACCCGTCTTGACCGGACCTAAATTAATGAACCCGTCTAGATGCGTCCCCAGCAACGGTACTCACCGGGAAGCAAAACTTGAAGGCCTCGGAAAACTCGACACTGGACTGGACCGGACTGGACTGGACTCGAAGCGTGTACTTCGGAACTGGTGGGCCTCTAGACACCTCGGACCTTGCTCTCTCGGGTGGGCTCTGGTCGGGATCCTCCGCACTCCTCACCGCCTCGTCTGGATGCTGAACCGCAGTCTCCGTCTCCTCCGTGGGCCTGAGGGAAGATAGCAGGAATACCCGCAACGTGCACGATGTTCCGTCACGGCTGCAGAAGGGGTCAAGGCCTGCGATACATCGCCGGCGTGTAAGGTGGGGGAGGGGTCCCTATTCGGGTGCCAAACACAAGATATCAGATATGATTTAGGTTTAGGTTGTTCTTACATGCCAGACTTCTGTCTCCTCTACTAGTGCTAAAGTCAAGCCCCCAGCTCCCTCTAGTTCCACGTCAATCACACGTCATGCCAACTGCGCGCGCATCTGTGTTAGAATTTCTGCTGACATGATTGCTCTATGCATCCACCCACTTATGACACTTTTTATGACGTTTCTAGCACACACCTCCGTGTACGCCCTTGTGCACGCCTTCTGTTACGCACATGTGTTCTTATCTTCCGCTGTTACGCCTACTGTATCCATCACCATTGTATGCTTTTACTATATATATTGTACTCTGTTAAGAAAACGTTGACTTCATGACATCATTCTGATCCCTGAAATACCCCTTCCTGAACATGATTGTCCATGGTTCGAACCATTCCATTAAAGCCCGTATGACTCAGATACCACGGACTCTGCCTCTCATTTGATTGAGCTATTTTTATTGTAATTATATGGAAAAAGAGGATCCGGTAAAACTAATTTACCACATAATTTGGCGCCCGAATAAGGACCCCTCCCCCACCTTACTCGCCGGCGATGTATCGCAGGCCTTGACCCCTTCTGCAGCCGTGACGGAACACCGTGCACGTTGCGGGTATTCCTGCTATCTTCCCTCAGGCCCACGGAGGAGACGGAGACTGCGGTTCAGCATCCAGACGAGGCGGTGAGGAGTGCGGAGGATCCCGACCAGAGCCCAGCCGAGAGAGCAAGGTCCGAGGTGTCTAGAGGCCCACCAGTTCCAAAGTACACGCGTCGAGTCCAGTCCACTCCGGTCCAGTCCAGTGTCGAGTTTTCCGAGGCCTTCAAGTTTTGCTTCCCGGTGAGTACCGTTGCTGGGGACGCATCTAGACGGGTTCATTGATTTGGGTCCGGTCAAGACGGGCCTGGGTACACAGGTCCGGTCTGTACTGTTTTAGCAGTGCATCTGTACTGTTTTAGCAGTGCATCTAGTGATTCAGTTTTCTAGCATTGTCTTTTCGAGCATTTCCAGAATTATGTTTTTCAGGTAGTATCAGTCTAATATGTATTAATGTATTTTTATGTCGTGGTATGAGTGACTGTTCGATCTTCATTACTGTGTTTATTGTGTTTGTTGTGGTCAAGTTCAAGTAAGTATCAAGTATCAAGTATCAAAATGCCGCTGTTCTCTAAATTACGTCAGGTAGGAACCAGGAAAGGGATACTAGAAGAAGCAGTTCCTGTCCCGCCTAGGGACACTCCTGGACATTTTATGTACCACAAGCATGGCTTAGACGCCATACTGTACTTAGACTTATGGGTCGATTACACCAAGCACCTAGATGAGAAATATAGATGGCCTGTTACAGGGACATGGGATGCTGAATGCATCATGAGAGTAGAAGAAGCGCTGTGGAAAAAGAAAGCCAGACAATCTCAGAAAGATGCCATAGAATTATGGCGTAAAGAAGCGCATAGAAGAACAGAGAAAGAACTCAGAAGAGCAGAAAAACATAGAGAAGATTCAGAAAAAGCCAGAGAAAAGGAACTAGTTGAAGAAGGTGAACGAGTTAGAACAGAACAAATAGACCGACAACGAAATACCCTTATGAATGGCATGTATCCTCTTTTAGCGGAAGGCCTACCTAAAGCCACCCCGGAAATGCCAAGTAATTTACCGGCACCATTGGTTCCAATTAAGCTTCGTCATAATAAGACCGCAGCTGATATTTTTCTTTCCTCCTACCTAGATGATACTGTCCCTGAATATGCAAATACCCATCCTCCTCGAAATATTACTCCTCCTAACCCTGCTCATGTCACGATTCCCCTACTGTTCCTCCTGCAACTGGTCCTGTCACTGGGTCTGGGAATCCTTTTGCTACGTCAGTCACCCAGGGCCCACCTATAGTGTCTGCATTAACCCCTACTACATCTACTGTACATACCTTACCAGCTACATTACCACCAGTAACAGCGCAGCCAGGAATGGCTGATGGTCACACTCCAGGAGGTGCAGTAGGAGGTCATTTTCGCACCCCGCCACAAGTAAAACGAATGACAATCAGAGAATTAGCAATGCAACATACTCCGAAGGCGGTCACATACGAAAGCCTTAGACAGTATATTACCGATTGTAGATATGACCCAGTGCCCGGCAAGGAAGGAGACATGATGTTAGCCTCGTTACGTCTACGACGTGTTACAGATTATTTGATGTTACTACCAGAAATGACAAACCATCTAGACAAAATATATCATTTCATTAGAACGGGGGAGAAACCTGAATGTATTCGCTAAGCCATGGCATATCAGAAAGCTGAGACACAAGGTTTAATATTACGATTCTTGATAAATTGTTTGATAAGGGAACGAGATCGGCCAGGTGTTGCCAAAGAAGAGATGAATGTATTGACAAAATGGAGTCAGAATATTGCAGATTGTAAACATGATAAACAGAATTGTATAGATGCCATGTCCAGAAAGATCCGTAAAGAAATAGTAACAATGCATCAAAGAGAGAAAGCTGAAAGGGAAGCCGAGTCAGACAAGAATGAATCCTCAGAGGAGGAAGAAATAGATAATCCAGTAGAGAATGAAGGTAGAATAGCATACATAGGTAGAGGAAGACCCTTTAATAAAACAATACGTCCAGAAAGCAAGAGACTTTTTCTCTCTGCAATCTCAAATCCGAGTTCTCCTGAACATCTATTCCAGGCCACTGATAAAATACTGAGAGAAAGAATAGGTTACCATGAACTATGTTCCATGGATGAACAAGAACTAGCCCGATCAGCAGTACAATAGGCTGACAATTCTAGCACATATAAAGATAACTCAGTAGCGCAAGCATTTTTGAATCTTTCCCCAGATGAACAGCGACTAGCTGGTATGTACATGATTCAACATCTCATTATATTGTATGAAAATAAACATTTTGATCCAGGCCCCCTATATGACATATTGGAAGAGTTACTACTAAATAGATGGAGAGGCCTAGGTACCTATCTAATTAAAGTAATCCTGGAACAACAACACAAGCATAGTACTTTCCTGACTCCACATCTTGTTTCAGCTCCACCCCCAGTAAGGAAAACATTTCATATAGACAGACAAAATCCCTTACGAGAAGTCCATCCAATTCGAAAGCCAGACGACTCGTTAGAACGTGTATTCGTGTACACACCCCTAACAAAAATGGAATTACTAGAAATGAAAAAATTAATACCCTGTCACGATAAAGACCCAGCGGGGTTCCATCGTGAATTAAAGGACATGCTCAACATGGGAGAGTATACTTACCCCGATATCATTAAAATGTTAAAGGTTCTGTTACCAGCAGGGATTTATGAGAAACTTAAAGAAAAGGAATGGGAGGTGGGAGAAAAGAAGATAGATTGGGCAGCATTAGAAAACGAAGAAAATACAAGAGTTCCAGGTACTGGTCTCGGGGAAAAAGCTAAAGCATTACCAGGATTATTAGTACAGGTTTTACCAAGGTTACTGACAACTAAAAAGGAAGACTGGGACGCGATCTCAGCCTGTAAACAGAAATATGATGAAGACACTAGTGATTTTTATTCCAGATTCGAAAAATGCTTTATTATAAATAGCGGTCTGAAAACAAGTAGCGAATCATATCCACATCTGTTTGTGACCAAATTAGTAGAGAATTCCCTGCCACAAGTTAAAAATAGAGTGTTAAAAGTCGTGAGTACCTGGCAAGCTAACACCCCTTCCCAAATGTTACAAATGTTACAGTACCATCAGAACCGAATTAGAAAAGAACACGAACATGAACAAAGACGCATTAAGGACACGAAAATGAAAGTATTAGTGGCTCAGACAGTTCCAGCTGATGGTCAGAGAAGGGGTACGACACAGTCCAATCATGCTGCGGCGCCTGTTAAAGGGAACTGCAACTATTGTAAACAGCCAGGTCACTATATAAGCGAATGCACTATTCTGAAACATAATATAGCTACTGCTAAAACGAAAGAAAGACCGCGCCCACCTAGACAGGACCAGAACACGCAACCTCCACAGAATCAAAATTCAGTACAGACGGTAGCAGTACCGCAACCTCAACCCATTGCCGCCACACAACACGTCACGCAACAAATGTACCAGTATGCTCAGTCAGATTACCCGGATTACCAACAGTACTCATGAAACAGCCTAGAGAGGGAGGTTGGCTTGCCTCTTATCGAGGTTCCTGTAGATCAAGAGGGTCCCTATGTACATAGTCAGGTATTAGGGAAAGACAGAAAGTTTTTAATTGACACAGGGGCGAGCAGAACTACCATTAGTCATGACGAGGTTCCTGGGGTACCCCTCTCAGGCTCACAGGATGTTTCCCTTGGATTTTCAGGAAAGCCTATTGTTAATGAAGTTTCAAAACCAGTTCCCCTAGCAGTTGGTCCATTATCCCGTACTACAGACTTGTTGCTTACAAAAGCATGCCCTGAAAATCTGCTTGGTATTAAAACGTTGAAGCTCTAGGAGCAGTAATTTGTTGTTCCCCGGAAGAAGTTAGATTGTTCTTACGTGACTTTAAAGGACATTATGTGTTGAGAGATTTTGATCCAAGATTGAAGAATGTACCAGAGCATTTATGGGCGCAAGGTCCAACTGATGTAGGTTGTATGCACATTACACCATATCGTGTTACACTCAAGCAAGGAGTTGTACTACCCCGAATCCGACAATACAAGTTACCACCTGATGCTCTAGTGGCTTTACTGAAAATCATTGACGAGTTGATTGCACAAGGAGTGGTTGTAGAAACTGACTCCAATGTTTGTAATTCCCCTATCATTCCGATTCTTAAACGAACTTACCCAAATGCACCTCCAGTCTATCGATTGGTGATTGATCTTCGAGAATTAAATAAATGCATAATACCACAGTACCCAGTGGTCCCAGACATTTCGTCATTATTGACAGCTATTGATTCAGAAGCAGCGTTCTTTACTGTAATTGATCTCAAGAACGCCTTCTTTAGTGTTCCCATTCATCCGGAAAGCCAATACCTCTTCGGATTCTGTTTAAATGGCCGAAGCTTCAAATTTGCACGTGCTCCTCAAGGATTCACAGAAAGCCCCAGTATCTACAGCCAAGCATTAAAACGACAACTAGACAGTATTCACATGCCTACTGACACTGCCCTACTCCAATACGTCGATGACCTGTTAATAACAGCACGGACAGAACGAGATTGTGAATGTGCATCACTGACAGTCCTGTATTTTCTGGCAGACAAGGGACACAAAGTGTCCCCTTCGAAGCTGCAATTCTGTGCCCAGCAAGTGGTTTACCTTGGGCACTTGCTGTCCAAGTGGGGTAGGCAGCTAACACCTGATCGCATTCAGTTAATTGCACATCTTCCACAGCCCAAGACACAAAAGGAAGTGCGGGCCTTCATTGGCCTCACCTCCTACTGCAGACAATGGATTCCCCAATATGCATATCTAGCTAAGCCACTTATACAGTTGACAACACAGGAGGCAGCGACTTCGACTGTCCTCCCTTGGACTCAGGAACATACACAAGCTTTTGATGAATTAAAGAAAGCTTTATGTCAAGCACCAGTTCTAGCAACACCATGTTACAGCAAACCTTTTACACTCTTTGTCACTGAACGCGATGGCACAGCGTTATCGGTTCTCACTCAGAATCAGGCAGACAAACATAAGCCATGTGCTTATTTTTCTAGTACATTAGACCCAGTAGCCCAGGCTCTGCCTGCGTGCCTGAAATCAGTTGCAGCGACAGCTCTAGCAATCAGACAAAGTGACTCAATAGTGTTAGGACATTCTCTGACAGTACAGGTTCCACACTCTGTGGAAGTTCTCCGAAACAGGACACAGACTCAACACTTGACAATAGCACGACTGACAGGTTATGAATTAACATTGTTTCAGCCACATATAGAAATCAGACGCTGCAATACTTTAAATCCGGCTACGCTTTTACCGTCAAACACGACAGACCCTACACCACATGACTGTGTGGAAGTCATTAACACAATCACGAAACCAAGACAAGACTTGACAGACATTGCTCTACCCGACCCAGACTTGACACTTTATGTGGATGGTTCATGCATGAGAACTAGTACAGGAGAATTGGTGGCCGCATATGCAGTGACCACCGAAACTGAAGTCATAGAAACACATCGCATCGACACCTTGTCAGCTCAAGCAGCAGAGCTCATTGCTCTGACTCAAGCCTGTATACGAGCCAAGAACCTGAAAGTAAACATATATACTGATTCACGTTATGCATTTGGAGTTGTACACGACTTCGGCGTCCTCTGGCAAGAGAGAGGTTATCTGACCTCCCACGGAGCCAAAATCCAGCATGGTCCCCTCATTCAAGCTCTGATAGAAGCAATACATTTGCCTTCAGCCATAGCTATCATGAAGTGCAAGGCACATACTAAAGTCACAGATATCATTTCGTAGGGTAATGACCTGGCAGATCGAACAGCAAAACTCACAGCTCAGACTCAGACTAACATATCGACTGACATGACAAAGACTGAAGTAACTTCACTGACACATTGCATGACAGTTAGGGATGCCACACAAGATGTACTTGACATACAGACACATGTTACTGCAGACGAAATTAAGAAATGGACTGAACAAGGAGGGATCCAGACAGATCAAGGATGGGTGACGAAGGGAAAAGCCACATGGTTCCTCCCCGACTCCATGGTTCAAGTTATCATTAATACAGCACATAGTCCCGCACACTTAGGAGAAAAAGCTATGTTAGACTGCATCCAGAATATATGGTTCAACAAGCACTTGCGTGCAGCAGCAAAACAGAAAGTACGTACCTGTATGATCTGTTGCCAATTCAATCCAGGCAAGGGTATTCCCGTGGAACAGGGTGGATTTCATCCTCCTGACCATCCTTTTGAAGTCCTCCAGATGGATTATATCCAGATGGATCGATGCCGAGGATTCAAGTATGTCCTCGTAGTTGTATGTGCACTATCCCGATGGACAGAAGCTTATCCAGTCCCAGATTACACTGCTGTAACCACGGCCAAGCAGTTGGTGCGTGAATTTTTCCCACGATATGGTTTGCCCCGTGTCGTGTATTCAGATAATGGTCAGCCATTCTCGTCCGAACTCATGAAGCAGGTTTCACTTCTGTTAGGTTACCAATGGAGATTCCACTGTGTTCGACACCCCGAAGCAGCTGGTCTCGTAGAGAGACACAATCAGACTCTGAAAACACGCCTAGCCAAAATATGTGCAGAGAAAGGAGTAGATTGGATGGTAGCTTTGCCAGTTGCCCTCTTTTACATGCGAATGGTCGCACATTCAAGGACAGGGCTATCCCCGTATGAGGTGGTCTTTGGCAGGCCGCCGAATATGTGGGGGACGCCTATGCCCCGAAAAATTACCGATGTTGACAGTTCTATGCTGACAGATTACCTAGCTTCCTTGATGTCTGCACTACAATCTTGTCGTTCACAGGTTGCGGCTGCCTTCCCAGACAACACCGAGGTGAAACCGCATACCATCGTTCCAGGAGACCTTGTGTTCGTCCGTAATTTCGACAGATCAAGCCCTCTGGAGCCGAGGTGGAAACAGCCCAAGTTGGTTTTGATGACGACGAGGACCGCGGTGAAGCTGGAAGGAAGAAAAGGATGGCTCCACTCCAGCCATGTTAAAAAATGTTATGGACTTCCGCCAAAGACTGTTTCCCAGGACTGCCACATTCCAGACACTGATACTAAACTCCCCCTGTTAGAGAAAACTCCGCAACAGGAGTACAAGCTAAAACTGAGGTCTAGCAAGTCAGACAGTTTAATTGTTTAAGTCCTCTCCTAGGTGAAGCGGTTAGACAGGTTCCTGACATGTATAAGAT
The DNA here is from genome assembly GCF_964263255.1 of Lissotriton vulgaris. Taxonomy (NCBI): domain Eukaryota; kingdom Metazoa; phylum Chordata; class Amphibia; order Caudata; family Salamandridae; genus Lissotriton; species Lissotriton vulgaris. The sequence goes on along the minus strand of NW_028241034.1, from coordinate 295,819 downwards.
AGACCTCCATAGAGAGAGAGATAGACAGGAGATCAAGAAACAGAAATATTGTAAATCTCTCCGAAGCCGTTGCATTGTCACATTATTGTTTATGTTTTTTCTGAGTCTTACGATCATTGGTATAAGTTTTATATTACATATGTTCTTTCCTATTAGCTCACATGCACATTCTTCCTCTAATGACACTGTCGAGCATACTTTCAGTGACCTTCCCCCTCATGAATTGTCTTATCGACTTGCGCTGCGCAACAACACATTCATCCGTATGTTACACCATTCTCACCAGACCAGTAATGCTACTAATTGCTGGATATGTGGCCGACTCCCTCCCTATCAGAAGTACAATGGAGTTCTGCCCCTCTTTCCTTATCCATTTACACACAATGGCTCCTGTGGTGCATGGTTTAGTTTAATATTCTCTGTAGATAGTGATTCCAAAGTTTCCCAGGGCAATTGGATATGGGGAAATCTGAACACAGTTATGAATAAAGCCTGTTTCCCAGATAATGAAGGTCTTCCACAAAGGACAGGGACCGATCTAGAAAATGAAGTGTATGGATTAGGTAATTTTACACTTAATCTCATGATTCTGAATGTTCAGTCTGAGGCCAAACCAGACTTGCCATCTATAACAGTCCTACCAGTGAAAGGTGAATTATGTGTCAGAAAGAGTGGTTCAGTACACCTAGGTTGTAGTGAATGTAATAATGTGATCGAATTCAGTGATAAAGGCAAGTCTACATTCAAAGCTTCCCGCCATTCCTATTTCATTTGTGGTCAGACAGCCTATATACGTTTACCACTAGATTGGGATGGAACTTGTTATATTGCATTTCTTCTGCCACCTGTTTTTCTAGCCCCGTCTGATTATCATAGGAACTCCCATCTCACACATATTAGAAACAAGAGAGATCTTCCAATTGTCGATCAGACTGAAACTGCATTAGAACAATATACAGATTTCAATAAAGGATTCTTTCCTTTTTTAGGTACTGTCTCAAATAGTAAACTAATACGTAAATTAACAAGAACCCTTGAAGCTGTAGTAAACGAGACTACTTCTGCCCTAGGTAACTTAACAGAGGAACAGTCTGCTATGAGACTTGTCGTTCTTCAGAATCGTCTCGTCCTTGACGTCATCCTGGCCGATAGGGGCGGAGCTTGTAGAGTGATCGGATCAAGTTGCTGTGTTTTCATTCCTAATAATGCACCGTCAGTATATAAAGCCATAACCCGGCTTCATAAAATAGCTAACCAGATACACCAGAATCCAGGCACCTGGACTTGGTCCGGCTGGCTCTGGAGTGCAATATCAGCCTGGGGATGGAAAGTACTGTCATTCCTAGGAGTCATACTGCTCATAGTATTCAGTTGTTGTCTCTGCTTACAGTGTGGGCCGGCGATTTGCGGCTTGTGCGCCACAGCTTGCATTCCACGTTCAAGTTCACGTCCTAAATCCCGTATGAGAAAAGATGAGCAAATGATGTTATATGAGCAGATAGATGGTCTCATGAAAATAGATATATCCTGAAGGGAACGTAGGGGACAAGGAGGGAATGAGGTGATTAAAATTTTGTATGGTCAAGTGTGTCCCCTATCGTGTTCCCCAACGTTCCATGTACGTGCGTAAAGTACATGTAATTTCCCTCCATGACCAGATATGAAGACGCAAATACATTTGCGCCCAACGTTAACATGTTATCTACCAGACCCACCATGAAAGCAACAATAATATGGTTTTTAAGCATATGTTGCCAACGTCTTTACATAGTGCACTTTTCTGTTTTCCTGGTTCAGTTGAGCTAGGCCCTGAATCCGAGGCTCCGAGTCTCTTTTCAAGTCATTCCTGCCTCTGAAAGCTGCAGCATGGATCTGCATCCCTGACCTTTACCTTACCCCCTGCACAGTCGAAGCGGTGCCTGGCTCGGCCTGGCCTGCCTGCCAAAATTGTATTTTGCCTTCAAGTTATCTGTTCAGCTCCTCGAAAACACATTCCAGTCTAGTGAAATAGGTAAACATATTCTCAGCTGCAGAGCAAAGGGCCCGGCCTTCCTGTCTCCATGCAAGTAATTTATTTTCTCCCGTCACCATGGTAGGCCCATGCCCCTCGCATTGCACGTAGACACATATGCACGCATTAGCAGTCAGTATAGAACATCCTCTGCCCGAGAGACCTTTCACTCTAGATAACATATTCTCCAAACACAAGATATCAGATATGATTTAGGTTTAGGTTGTTCTGACATGCCAGACTTCTGTCTCCTCTACTAGTGCTAAAGTCAAGCCCCCAGCTCCCTCCAGTTCCACGTCAATCACACGTCATGCCAACTGCGCGCGCATCTGTGTTAGAATTTCTGCTGACATTGCAAGATTGCTCTATGCCTCCACCCACTTATGACACTTTTTGTGACGTTTCTAGCACACACCTCCGTGTACGCCCTTGTGCACGCCTTCTGTTACGCACATGTGTTCTTATCTTCAGCTGTTACGCCTACTGTATCCATCACCATTGTATGCTTTTACTATATATATTGTACTCTGTTAAGAAAACGTTGACTTCATGACATCATTCTGATCCCTGAAATACCCCTTCCTGAACATGATTGTCCATGGTTCGAACCATTCCATTAAAGCCCGTATGACTCAGATACCACGGACTCTGCCTCTCATTTGATTGAGCTATTTTTATTGTAATTATATGGAAAAAGAGGATCCGGTAAAACTAATTTACCACATAATTAGGAATGAGGTAATTAAAATTTTGTATGGTCAAGTGTGTCCCCTATCGTGTTCCCCAACGTTCCATGTACGTGCGTAAAGTACATGTAATTTCCCTCCATGACCAGATATGAAGACGCAAATATTTGGCTGAAAATCATTGACGAGTTGATTGCACAAGGAGTAGTTGTAGAAACTGACTCCAATGTTTGTAATTCCTCTATCATTCCGATTCTTAAACGAACTGACCCAAATGCACCTCCAGTCTATTGATTGGTGATTGATCTTCGAGAATTAAATAAATGCATAATACCACAGTACCCAGTGGTCCCAGACATTTCGTCATTATTGACAGCTATTGATTCAGAAGCAGCGTTCTTTACTGTAATTGATCTCAAGAACGCCTTCTTTAGTGTTCCCATTCATCCGGAAAGCCAATACCTCTTCGGATTCTGTTTAAATGGCCGAAGCTTCAAATTTGCACGTGCTCCTCAAGCATTCACAGAAAGCCCCAGTATTTACAGCCAAGCATTAAAACGACAACTAGACAGTATTCACATGCCTACTGACACTGCCCTACTCCAATACGTCGATGACCTGTTAATAACAGCACGGACAGAACGAGATTGTGAACGTGCATCACTGACAGTCCTGTATTTTCTGGCAGACAAGGGACACAAGGTGTCCCCTTCGAAGCTGCAATTCTGTGCCCAGCAAGTGGTTTACCTTGGGCACTTGCTGTCCAAGTGGGTAGGCAGCTAACACCTGATCGCATTCAGTTAATTGCACATCTTCCACAGCCCAAGACACAAAAGGAAGTGCGGGCCTTCATTGGCCTCACCTCCTACTGCAGACAATGGATTCCCCAATATGCATATCTAGCTAAGCCACTTATACAGTTGACAACACAGGAGGCAGCGACTTCGACTGTCCTCCCTTGGACTCAGGAACATACACAAGCTTTTGATGAATTAAAGAAAGCTTTATGTCAAGCACCAGTTCTAGCAACACCATGTTACAGCAAACCTTTTACACTCTTTGTCACTGAACGCGATGGCACAGCGTTATCGGTTCTCACTCAGAATCAGGCAGACAAACATAAGCCATGTGCTTATTTTTCTAGTACATTAGACCCAGTAGCCCAGGCTCTGCCTGCGTGCCTGAAATCAGTTGCAGCGACAGCTCTAGCAATCAGACAAAGTGACTCAATAGTGTTAGGACATCCTCTGACAGTACAAGTTCCACACTCGGTGGAAGTTCTCCTAAACAGGACACAGACTCAACACTTGACAATAGCACGACTGACAGGTTATGAATTAACATTGTTTCAGCCACATATAGAAATCAGACGCTGCAATACTTTAAATCCGGCTACGCTTTTACCGTCAAACACGACAGACCCTACACCACATGACTGTGTGGAAGTCATTAACACAATCACGAAACCAAGACAAGACTTGACAGACATTGCTCTACCCGACCCAGACTTGACACTTTATGTGGATGGTTCATGCATGAGAACTAGTACAGGAGAATTGGTGGCCGCATATGCAGTGACCACCGAAACTGAAGTCATAGAAACACATCGCATCGACACCTTGTCAGCTCAAGCAGCAGAGCTCATTGCTCTGACTCAAGCCTGTATACGAGCCAAGAACCTGAAAGTAAACATATATACTGATTCACGTTATGCATTTGGAGTTGTACACAACTTCGGCGTCCTCTGGCAAGAGAGAGGTTATCTGACCTCCCACGGAGCCAAAATCCAGCATGGTCCCCTCATTCAAGATCTGTTAGAAGCAATACATTTGCCTTCAGCCATAGCTATCATGAAGTGCAAGGCACATACTAAAGTTACAGATATCATTTCGCAGGGTAATGACCTGGCAGATCGAACAGCAAAACTCACAGCTCAGACTCAGACTAACATATCAACTGACATGACAAAGACTGAAGTAACTTCACTGACACATTGCATGACAGTTAGGGATCCCACACAAGATGTACTTGACATACAGACACATGCTACTGCAGACGAAATCAAGAAATGGACTGAACAAGGAGGGATCCAGACAGATCAAGGATGGGTGACGAAGGGAAAAGCCACATGGTTCCTCCCTGAATCCATGGTTCAAGTTATCATTAATACAGCACATAGTCCCACACACTTAGGAGAAAAAGCTATGTTAGACTGCATCCAAAATATATGGTTCAACAAGCACTTGCGTGCAGCAGCAAAACAGAAAGTACGTACCTGTATGATCTGTTGCCAATTCAATCCAGGCAAGGGTATTCCCGTGGAAGAGGGTGGATTTCATCCTCCTGACCATCCTTTTGAAGTCCTCCAGATGGATTATATCCAGATGGATCGATGCCGAGGATTCAAGTATGTCCTCGTAGTTGTATGTGCACTATCCTGATGGACAGAAGCTTATCCAGTCCCAGATTACACTGCTGTAACCACGGCCAAGCAGTTGGTGCGTGAATTTTTCCCACGATATGGGTTGCCCCGTGTCGTGTATTCAAATAATGGTCAGCCATTCTCGTCCGAACTCATGAAGCAGGTTTCACTTCTGTTAGGTTACCAATGGAGATTCCACTGTGTTCGACACCCCGAAGCAGCTGGTCTCGTAGAGAGACACAATCAGACTCTGAAAACACGCCTAGCCAAAATATGTGCAGAGAAAGGAGTAGATTGGATGGTAGCTTTGCCAGTTGCCCTCTTTTACATGCGAATGGTCGCACATTCAAGGACAGGGCTATCCCCGTATGAGGTGGTCTTTGGCAGGCCGCCGAATATGTGGGGGACGCCTATGCCCCGAAAAATTACCGATGTTGACAGTTCTATGCTGACAGATTACCTCGCTTCCTTGATGTCTGCACTACAATCTTGTCGTTCACAGGTTGCGGCTGCCTTCCCAGACAACACCGAGGTGAAACAGCATACCATCGTTCCAGGAGACCTTGTGTTCGTCCGTAATTTCGACAGATCAAGCCCTCTGGAGCCGAGGTGGAAACAGCCCAAGTTGGTTTTGATGACGACGAGGACCGCGGTGAAGCTGGAAGGAAGAAAAGGATGGCTCCACTCCAGCCATGTTAAAAAATGTTATGGACTTCCGCCAAAGACTGTTTCCCAGGACTGCCACATTCCAGACACTGATACTAAACTCCCCCTGTTAGAGAAAACTCCGCAACAGGAGTACAAGCTAAAACTGAGGTCTAGCAAGTCAGACAGTTTAATTGTTTAAGTCCTCTCCTAGGTGAAGCGGTTAGACAGGTTCCTGACATGTATAAGATAGACCTCCATAGAGAGAGAGATAGACAGGAGATCAAGAAACAGAAATATTGTAAATCTCTCCGAAGCCGTTGCATTGTCACATTATTGTTTATGTTTTTTCTGAGTCTTACGATCATTGGTATAAGTTTTATATTACATATGTTCTTTCCTATTAGCTCACATGCACATTCTTCCTCTAATGACACTGTCGAGCATACTTTCAGTGACCTTCCCCCTCATGAATTGTCTTATCGACTTGCGCTGCGCAACAACACATTCATCCGTATGTTACACCATTCTCACCAGACCAGTAATGCTACTAATTGCTGGATATGTGGCCGACTCCCTCCCTATCAGAAGTACAAGGGAGTTCTGCCCCTCTTTCCTTATCCATTTACACACAATGGCTCCTGTGGTGCATGGTTTAGTTTAATATTCTCTGTAGATAGTGATTCCAAAGTTTCCCAGGGCAATTGGATATGGGGAAATCTGAACACAGTTATGAATAAAGCCTGTTTCCCAGATAATGAAGGTCTTCCACAAAGGACAGGGACCGATCTAGAAAATGAAGTGTATGGATTAGGTAATTTTACACTTAATCTCATGATTCTGAATGTTCAGTCTGAGACCAAACCAGACTTGCCATCTATAACAGTGCTACCCGTGAAAGGTGAATTATGTGTCAGAAAGAGTGGTTCAGTACACCTAGGTCATAGTGAATGTAATACTGTGATCGAATTCAGTGATAAAGGCAAGTCTACATTCAAAGCTTTCCGCCATTCCTATTTCATTTGTGGTCAGACAGCCTATATACGTTTACCACTAGATTGGGATGGAACTTGTTATATTGCATTTCTACTGCCACCTGTTTTTCTAGCCCCATCTGATTATCATAGGAACTCCCATCTCACACATATTAGAAACAAGAGAGATCTTCCAATTGTCGATCAGACTGAAACTGCATTAGAACAATATACAGATTTCAATAAAGGATTCTTTCCTTTTTTAGGTACTGTCTCAAATAGTAAACTAATACGTAAATTAGCAAGAACCCTTGAAGCTGTAGTAAACGAGACTACTTCTGCCCTAGGTAACTTAACAGAGGAACAGTCTGCTATGAGACTTGTCGTTCTTCAGAATCGTCTCGTCCTTGACGTCATCCTGGCCGATAGGGGCGGAGCTTGTAGAGTGATCGGATCAAGTTGCTGTGTTTTCATTCCTAATAATGCACCGTCAGTATATAAAGCCATAACCCGGCTTCATAAAATAGCTAACCAGATACACCAGAATCCAGGCACCTGGACTTGGTCCGGCTGGCTCTGGAGGGCAATATCAGCCTGGGGATGGAAAGTACTGTCATTCCTAGGAGTCATACTGCTCATAGTATTCAGTTGTTGTCTCTGCCTACAGTGTGGGCCGGCGATTTGCGGCTTGTGCGCCACAGCTTGCATTCCACGTTCAAGTTCACGTCCTAAATCCCGGAAGAGAAAAGATGAGCAAATGATGTTATATGAACAGATAGATGGCCTCATGAAAATAGATATATCCTGAAGGGAACGTAGGGGACAAGGAGGGAATGAGGTAATTAAAATTTTGTATGGTCAAGTGTGTCCCCTATCGTGTTCCCCAACGTTCCATGTACGTGCGTAAAGTACATGTAATTTCCCTCCATGACCAGATATGAAGACGCAAATATCCAGCAATTAGTAGCATTACTGGTCTGGTGAGAATGGTGTAACATACGGATGAATGTGTTGTTGCGCAGCGCAAGTCGATAAGACAATTCATGAGGGGGAAGGTCACTGAAAGTATGCTCGACAGTGTCAATTTTTCGGGGCATAGGCGTCCCCCACATATTCGGCGGCCTGCCAAAGACCACCTCATACGGCGATAGCCCTGTCATTGAATGTGCGACCATTCGCATGTAAAAGAGGGCAACTGGCAAAACTACCATCCAATCTACTCCTTTCTCTGCACATATTTTGGCTAGGCGTGTTTTCAGAGTCTGATTGTGTCTCTCTACGAGACCAGCTGCTTCGGGGTGTCGAACACAGTGGAATCTCCATTGGTAACCTAACAGAAGTGAAACCTGCTTCATGAGTTCGGACGAGAATGGCTGACCATTATCTGAATACACGACACGGGGCAAACCATATCGTGGGAAAAATTCACGCACCAACTGCTTGGCCGTGGTTACAGCAGTGTAATCTGGGACTGGATAAGCTTCTGTCCATCGGGATAGTGCACATACAACTACGAGGACATACTTGAATCCTCGGCATCGATCCATCTGGATATAATCCATCTGGAGGACTTCAAAAGGATGGTCAGGAGGATGAAATCCACCCTCTTCCACGGGAATACCCTTGCCTGGATTGAATTGGCAACAGATCATACAGGTACGTACTTTCTGTTTTGCTGCTGCACGCAAGTGCTTGTTGAACCATATATTCTGGATGCAGTCTAACATAGCTTTTTCTCCTAAGTGTGCGGGACTATGTGCTGTATTAATGATAACTTGAACCATGGAGTCGGGGAGGAACCATGTGGCTTTTCCCTTCGTCACCCATCCTTGATCTGTCTGGATCCCTCCTTGTTCAGTCCATTTCTTGATTTCGTCTGCAGTAGCATGTGTCTGTATGTCAAGTACATCTTGTGTGGGATCCCTAACTGTCATGCAATGTGTCAGTGAAGTTACTTCAGTCTTTGTCATGTCAGTCGATATGTTAGTCTGAGTCTGAGCTGTGAGTTTTGCTGTTCGATCTGCCAGGTCATTACCCTGCGAAATGATATCTGTGACTTTAGTATGTGCCTTGCACTTCATGATAGCTATGGCTGAAGGCAAATGTATTGCTTCTAACAGAGCTTGAATGAGGGGACCATGCTGGATTTTGGCTCCGTGGGAGGTCAGATAACCTCTCTCTTGCCAGAGGACGCCGAAGTCGTGTACAACTCCAAATGCATAACGTGAATCAGTATATATGTTTACTTTCAGGTTCTTGGCTCGTATACAGGCTTGAGTCAGAGCAATGAGCTCTGCTGCTTGAGCTGACAAGGTGTCGATGCGATGTGTTTCTATGACTTCAGTTTCGGTGGTCACTGCATATGCGGCCACCAATTCTCCTGTACTAGTTCTCATGCATGAACCATCCACATAAAGTGTCAAGTCTGGGTCGGGTAGAGCAATGTCTGTCAAGTCTTGTCTTGGTTTCGTGATTGTGTTAATGACTTCCACACAGTCATGTGGTGTAGGGTCTGTCGTGTTTGACGGTAAAAGCGTAGCCGGATTTAAAGTATTGCAGCGTCTGATTTCTATATGTGGCTGAAACAATGTTAATTCATAACCTGTCAGTCGTGCTATTGTCAAGTGTTGAGTCTGTGTCCTGTTTAGGAGAACTTCCACAGAGTGTGGAACCTGTACTGTCAGAGGATGTCCTAACACTATTGAGTCACTTTGTCTGATTGCTAGAGCTGTCGCTGCAACTGATTTCAGGCACGCAGGCAGAGCCTGGGCTACTGGGTCTAATGTACTAGAAAAATAAGCACATGGCTTATGTTTGTCTGCCTGATTCTGAGTGAGAACCGATAACGCTGTGCCATCGCGTTCAGTGACATAGAGTGTAAAAGGTTTGCTGTAACATGGTGTTGCTAGAACTGGTGCTTGACATAAAGCTTCCTTTAATTCATCAAAAGCTTGTGTATGTTCCTGAGTCCAAGGGAGGACAGTCGAAGTCGCTGCCTCCTGTGTTGTCAACTGTATAAGTGGCTTAGCTAGATATGCATATTGGGGAATCCATTGTCTGCAGTAGGAGGTGAGGCCAATGAAGGCCCGCACTTCCTTTTGTGTCTTGGGCTGTGGAAGATGTGCAATTAACTGAATGCGATCAGGTGTTAGCTGCCTACCCCACTTGGACAGCAAGTGCCCAAGGTAAACCACTTGCTGGGCACAGAATTGCAGCTTCGAAGGGGACACTTTGTGTCCCTTGTCTGCCAGAAAATACAGGACTGTCAGTGATGCACGTTCACAATCTTGTTCTGTCTGTGCTGTTATTAACAGGTCATCGACGTATTGGAGTAGGGCAGTGTCAGTAGGCATGTGAATACTGTCTAGTTGTCGTTTTAATGCTTGGCTGTAGATACTGGGGCTTTCTGTGAATCCTTGAGGAGCACGTGCAAATTTGAAGCTTCGGCCATTTAAACAGAATCCGAAGAGGTATTGGCTTTCCGGATGAATGGGAACACTAAAGAAGGCGTTCTTGAGATCAATTACAGTAAAGAACGCTGCTTCTGAATCAATAGCTGTCAATAATGACGAAATGTCTGGGACCACTGGGTACTGTGGTATTATGCATTTATTTAATTCTCGAAGATCAATCACCAATCGATAGACTGGAGGTGCATTTGGGTCAGTTTGTTTAAGAATCGGAATGATAGGGGAATTACAAACATTAGAGTCAGTTTCTACAACTACTCCTTGTGCAATCAACTCGTCAATGATTTTCAGTAAAACCACTACAGCATCAGGTGGTAACTTGTATTGTCGGATTCGGGGTAGTACAACTCCTTGCTTGAGTGTAACACGATATGGTGTAATGTGCATACAACCTACATCAGTTGGACCTTGCGCCCATAAATGCTCTGGTACATTCTTCAATCTTGGATCAAAATCTCTCAACACATAATGTCCTTTAAAGTCACGTAAGAACAATCTAACTCCTTCCGGGGAACAACAAATTACTGCTCCTAGAGCTTTCAACGTTTTAATACCAAGCAGATTTTCAGGGCATGCTTTTGTAAGCAACAAGTCAGTAGTACGGGATAATGGACCAACTGCTAGGGAAACTGGTTTTGAAACTTCATTAACAATAGGCTTTCCTGAAAATCCAAGGGAAACATTCTGTGAGCCTGAGAGGGGTACCCCTGGAACCTCGTCATGACTAATGGTAGTTCTGCTCGCCCCTGTGTCAATTAAAAACTTTCTGTCTTTCCCTAATACCTGACTATGTACATAGGGACCCTCTTGATTTACAGGAACCTCGATAAGAGGCAAGCCAACCTCCCTCTCTAGGCTGTTTCATGAGTACTGTTGGTAATCCGGGTAATCTGACTGAGCATACTGGTACATTTGTTGCGTGACGTGTTGTATGGCGGCAGTGGGTTGAGGTTGCGGTACTGCTACTGTCTGTACTGAATTTTGATTCTGTGGAGGTTGCGTGTTCTGTAGAATATTTTGTTGGACCTGGTCCTGTCTAGGTGGGCGCGGTCTTTCTTTCGTTTTAGCAGTAGCTATATTATGTTTCAGAACAGTGCATTCGCTTATATAGTTACCTGGCTGTTAACAATAGTTGCAGTTCCCTTTAACAGGCGCCGCAGCATGATTGGACTGTGTCGTACCCCTTCTCTGACCATCAGCTGGAACTGTCTGAGCCACTAATACTTTCATTTTCGTGTCCTTAATGCGTCTTTGTTCATGTTCGTATTCTTCTCTAATTCGGTTCTGATGGTACTGTAACATTTGTAACATTTGGGAAGGGGTGTTAGCTTGCCAGGTACTCTCGACTTTTAACACTCTATTTTTAACTTGTGGCAGGGAATTCTCTACTAATTTGGTCACAAACAGATGTGGATATGATTCGCTACTTGTTTTCAGACCGCTATTTATAATAAAGCATTTTTCGAATCTGGAATAAAAATCACTAGTGTCTTCATCATGTTTCTGTTTACAGGCTGAGATCGCGTCCCAGTCTTCCTTTCTAGTTGTCAGTAACCTTGGTAAAACCTGTACTAATAATCCTGGTAATGTTTTAGCTTTTTCCCCGAGACCAGTACCTGGAACTCTTGTATTTTCTTCGTTTTCTAATGCTGCCCAATCTATCTTCTTTTCTCCCACCTCCCATTCCTTTTCTTTAAGTTTCTCTTAATCCCTGCTGGTAACATAACCTTTAACATTTTAATGATATCGGGGTAAGTATACTCTCCCATGTTGAGCATGTCCTTTAATTCACGATGGAACCCCGTTGGGTCTTTATCGTGACAGGGTATTAATTTTTTCATTTCTAGTAATTCCATTTTTGTTAGGGGTGTGTACACGAATACACGTTCTAACGAGTTGTCTGGCTTTCGAATTGGATGGACTTCTCGTAAGGGATTTTGTCTGTCTATATGAAATGTTTTCCTTACTGGGGGTGGAGCTGAAACAAGATGTGGAGTCAGGAAAGTACTATGCTTGTGTCGTTGTTCCAGGATTACTTTAATTAGATAGGTACCTTGGCCTCTCCATCTATTTAGTAGTAACTCTTCCAATATGTCATATAGGGGGCCTGGATCAGAATGTTTATTTTCATACAATATAATGAGATGTTGAATCATGTACATACCAGCTAGTCGCTGTTCATCTGGGGAAAGATTCAAAAATGCTTGCGCTACTGAGTTATCTTTATATGTGCTAGAATTGTCAGCCCATTGTAATGCTGATCGGGCTAGTTCTTGTTCATCCATGGAACATAGTTCATGGTAACCTATTCTTTCTCTGAGTATTTTATCAGTGGCCTGGAATAGATGTTCAGGAGAACTCGGATTTGAGATTGCAGAGAGAAAAAGTCTCTTGCTTTCTGGACGTATTGTTTTATTAAAGGGTCTTCCTCTACCTACGTATGCTATTCTACCTTCATTCTCTACTGGATTATCTATTTCTTCCTCCTCTGAGGATTCATTCTTGTCTGACTCGGCTTCCCTTTCAGCTTTCTCTCTTTGATGCATTGTTACTATTTCTTTACGGATCTTTCTGGACATGGCATCTATACAATTCTGTTTATCATGTTTACAATCTGCAATATTCTGACTCCATTTTGTCAATACATTCATCTCTTCTTTGGCAACACCTGGCCGATCTCGTTCCCTTATCAAACAATTTATCAAGAATCGTAATATTAAACCTTGTGTCTCAGCTTTCTGATATGCCATGGCCTCGCGAATACATTCAGGTTTCTCCCCCGTTCTAATGAAATGATATATTTTGTCTAGATGGTTTGTCATTTCTGGTAATAACATCAAATAATCTGTAACACGTCGTAGACGTAACGAAGCTAACATCATGTCTCCTTCCTTGCCGGGCACTGCGTCATATCTACAATCGGTAATATATTGTCTAAGGCTTTCGTATGTGACCGCCTTCGGAGTACGTTGCATTGCTAATTCTCTGATTGTCATTCGTTTTACTTGTGGCGGGGTGCGAAAATGACCTCCTACTGCACCTCCTGGAGTGTGACCATCAGCCATTCCTGGCTGCGCTGTTACTGGCGGAAATGTAGCTGGTAAAGTATGCACAGTAGATGTAGTAGAAGTTAATGCAGACACTATAGGTGGGCCCTGGGTGACTGACGTAGCAAAAGGATTCCCAGACCCAGTGACAGGACCAGTTGCAGGAGGAACAGTGGGGGGAATCGTAACATGAGCAGGGTTAGGAGGATTAATATTTCGAGGAGGATGGGTATTTGCATATTCAGGGACAGTATCATCTAGGTAGGAGGAAAGAAAAATATCAGCTGCGGTCTTATTATGACGAAGCTTAATTGGAACGAATGGTGCCGGTAAATTACTTGGCATTTCCGGGGTGGCTTTAGGTAGGCCTTCCGCTAAAAGAGGATACATGCCATTCATAAGGGTATTTCGTTGTCGGTCTATTTGTTCTGTTCTAACTCGTTCACCTTCTTCAACTAGTTCCTTTTCTCGGGCTTTTTCTGAATCTTCTCTATGTTTTTCTGCTCTTCTGAGTTCTTTCTCTGTTCCTCTATGCGCTTCTTTACGCCATAATTCTATGGCATCTTTCTGAGATTGTCTGGCTTTCTTTTTCCACAGCGCTTCTTCTACTCTCATGATGCATTCAGCATCCCATGTCCCTGTAACAGGCCATCTATATTTCTCATCCAAATGCTTGGTATAATCGACCCATAAGTCTAAGTACAGTATGGCGTCTAAGCCATGCTTGTGGTACATAAAATGTCCAGGAGTGTCCCTAGGCGGGACAGGAACTGCTTCTTCGAGTATCCCTTTCCTGGTTCCTACCTGACGTAGTTTAGAGAACAATGGCATTTTGCTACTTGATACTTGATACTTACTCGAACTTGACCACAACAAACACAGTAAACACAGTAATGAAGATCGAACAGTCACTCATACCACGACATAAAAATACATTAAAACATGTTAGACTGATACTACCTGGAAAACACAATTCTGGAAATGCTTGAAAAGACAATGCTAGAAAACTGAATCACTAGATGCACTGCTAAAACAGTACAGATGCACTGCTAAAACAGTACAGACCGGACCTGTGTACCCAGACCCGTCTTGACCGGACCCAAATTAATGAACCCATCTAGATGCGTCCCCAGCAACGGTACTCACCGGGAAGCAAAACTTGAAGGCCTCGGAAAACTCGACACTGGACTGGACCGGACTGGACTGGACTCGACGCGTGTACTTCGGAACTGGTGGGCCTCTAGACACCTCGGACCTTGCTCTCTCGGGTGGGCTCTGGTCGGGATCCTCCGCACTCCTCACCGCCTCGTCTGGAAGCTGAACCGCAGTCTCCGTCTCCTCTGTGGGCCTGAGGGAAGATAGCAGGAATACCCGCAACGTGCACGGTGTTCCGTCACGGCTGCAGAAGGGGTCAAGGCCTGCGATACATCGCCGGCGTGTAAGGTGGGGGAGGGGTACCTGTTCGGGCGCCAAATTATGTGGTAAACTAGTTTTACCGGATCCTCTTTTTCCATATAATTACAATAAAAATAGCTCAATCAAATGAGAGGCAGAGTCCGTGGTATCTGAGTCATACGGGCTTTAATGGAATGGTTCGAACCATGGACAATCATGTTCAGGAAGGGGTATTTCAGGGATCAGAATGATGTCATGAAGTCAACGTTTTCTTAACAGAGTACAATATATATAGTAAAAGCATACAATGGTGATGGATACAGTAGGCGTAACAGCTGAAGATAAGAACACATGTGCATAACAGAAGGCGTGCACAAGGGCGTACACGGAGGTGTGTGCTAGAAACGTCACAAAAAGTGTCATAAGTGGGTGGATGCATAGAGCAATCTTGCAATGTCAGCAGAAATTCTAACACAGATGCGCACGCAGTTGACATGACGTGTGATTGACGTGGAACTGGAGAGAACTGGGGGCTTGACTTTAGCACTAGTAGAGGAGACAGAAGTCTGGCATGTCAGAACAACCTAAACCTAAATCATATCTGATATCTTGTGTTTGGAGGATAGGTTATCTAGAGTGAAAGGTCTCTCGGGCAGAGGATGTTCTATACTGACTGCTAATGCGTGCATATGTGTCTACGTGCAATGCGAGGGGCATGGGCCTACCATGGTGACAGGAGAAAATAAATTACTTGCATGGAGACAGGAAGGCCGGGCCCTTTGCTCTGCAGCTGAGAATATGTTTACCTATTTCACTAGACATGAATGTGTTTTCGAGGAGCTGAACAGATAACTTGAAGGCAAAATACTGTTTTGGCAGGCAGGCCAGGCCGAGCCGGGCACCGCTTCGACTGTGCAGGGGGTAAGGTAAAGGTCAGGGATGCAGATCCATGCTGCAGCTTTCAGAGGCAGTAATGACTTGAAAAGAGACTCGGAGCCTCGGATTCAGGGCCTAGCTCAACTGAACCAGGAAAACAGAAAAGTGCACTATGTAAAGACGTTGGCAACATATGCTTAAAAACCATATTATTGTTGCTTTCATGGTGGGTCTGGTAGATAACATGTTAACGTTGGACGCAAATGTATTTGCGTCTTCATATCTGGTCATGGAGGGAAATTACATGTACTTTACGCACGTACATGGAACGTTGGGGAACACGATAGGGGACACACTTGACCATACAAAATTTTAATTACCTTAGAGAACAACGGCATTTTGCTACTTGATACTTGATACTTACTCGAACTTGACCACAACAAACACAGTAAACACAGTAATGAAGATCGAACAGTCACTCATACCACGACATAAAAATACATTAAAACATGTTAGACTGATACTACCTGGAAAACACAATTCTGGAAATGCTTGAAAAGACAATGCTAGAAAACTGAATCACTAGATGCACTGCTAAAACAGTACAGATGCACTGCTAAAACAGTACAGACCGGACCTGTGTACCCAGACCCGTCTTGACCGGACCCAAATTAATGAACCCGTCTAGATGCGTCCCCAGCAACGGTACTCACCGGGAAGCAAAACTTGAAGGCCTCGGAAAACTCGACACTGGACTGGACCGGACTGGACTGGACTCGACGCGTGTACTTCGGAACTGGTGGGCCTCTAGACACCTCGGACCTTGCTCTCTCGGGTGGGCTCTGGTCGGGATCCTACGCACTCCTCACCGCCTCGTCTGGATGCTGAACCGCAGTCTCCGTCTCCTCCGTGGGCCTGAGGGAAGATAGCAGGAATACCCGCAACTTGCACGGTGTTCCGTCACGGCTGCAGAAGGGGCCAAGGCCTGCGATACATCGCCGGCGTGTAAGGTGGGGGAGGGCATCCTCTTTCCGGCTGCAGAGCAAAGGGCCGAGCCTCCTGTCTCCATGCAAGTAATTCATTGCTCTCGTTACCATGGTAGGCCCATGCCCCTCGCATTGCATGTAGACACATATGCACGCATTAACAGTCAGTATAGAACATCCTCTGCCTGAGAGACATTTTACTTTAGATTACATATTCTCCAAATACAAGATATCAGATATGATTTAGGTTTAGGTTGTTCTGACCTCCCAGACTTCTGTCTCCCCTACTAGTGCTAATGTCAAAAATACAGTTATACGTCATGCTCAGTTGCGCGCGCATATGTGCAAAAGGTTTCTGCTGACACTGCAAGATTGCTCTATGCATCCACCCACTTGTGACACTTTTTGTGACGTTTCTAGCACACACCTCCGTGTACGCCCTTGTGCACGCCTTCTGTTACGCACATGTGTTCTTATCTTCAGCTGTTACGCCTACTGTATCCATCACCATTGTATGCTTTTACTATATATATTGGCATATCTTCCCATTGGGCCCAGTCCATAATCCCTCCTCTGTTTTCACACGCCCTCCTTTTGCCCACCCGGTCATCTCCTGGATGTCAACTTGCTTCTGGATGTGGATTGGGTCAAAATGCAAAGAGTCTTGTTCAGCGTCCACCTTTTTGTTGCTGTTCTCTATCTGTACCATTGCTAGCTGGCAGCCTGTCAGTGCTGTCCTCTTTGCTTCTCCATCAATGAATGCATTGCCCTTTGACACATAGTCTCTAGATGATGTGTGTGCAGCACATTTTATGATGGCTACCTCGGATGGGAGTAGCATCGCCTGGAGGAGGCGCAGATCAACTGTGCATGCTGTATCTGTTGCACTGCTGATGTGAGGAACCCCCTCATTGACCACAACTGACCGAAGTCGTGCACTACACCAAATGCATACTGGCTGTCCGTATATATGTTTACCTTTCTACCCTCAGCCAGAATGCATGCCCTCGTCAGTGCCACGAGTTCAGCCGCTTTTGCGCTCCTGGCAGCTGTCAGCCTCCCTCCCTCCAGTAGTTTGTTGGCGGTGCCCACCGCATAAGATGTCTGTAAATCTTCTCTTTCATCTCTCAGGCATGACCCATCTACAAACAGGTCCCCTTGAGCATCTGATAATGGGGTGTCTAGTAGGTCTGGGCGTACCTTAGTATGTCTGTCTACAGCTAGGGTGCAGTCATGAAAGGCATCATCTGAGCAAAAATCCTCCAAAGCATGCTCTGTTGGTAGGAGACATGCAGGGTTCAAGGTGGTGCACCTCTTGATGGCAATGTGTGGTGCCAACAACACTAGCTCATATCTGGTGAGACGTGCATTTGTTAAGTGCTGTGTCCTGGTGGAGGTAAGCAGAATATCCACAGCATGGGGAACGTGTAAAACAAGGGTATGGGCCAATACAATGTTCTCTGACTGTTCCACCGCCAGTGCTGCAGCGGCCACCGCTCGGAGGCACGGTGGTAACCCAGAAGCTACTGGGTCTAGCGTGACTGAGTAGTAAGCCACAGGACGGTAGTAGGAACCATGTTTTTGGCTCAATACCCTTAATGAGCACCCTCCCTTCTCATGGCAGAACAAATGCAATTCCTTGCTGTAATCTGGTAAGCCAAGTGCTGGGGCCCCACTCAATTCACTTTTCAGTGTTGTGAATGCTAATTCACAGTCTGGGGACCATGGCACCTTATCAGGAACCTCTTTGTCTGTCAATGCTAGCAGTGGCCTGGCAATCAGGGAAAAGTTTGGTATCCAGTGCCTACAGTATCCCGCCACCCCCAGGAAAACCCTGACCTCTTTCTGTGTACGTGAACGGGGAAAACCAGTGATGGTGGAAATTCTATCAGGCAACAATTTTCTCGCCCCCTCTGACAATTCATGCCCAAGATACTTCACTGCAGTGAGGCAGAACTGTAATTTCTTTGGGGACACCTTGTATCCTTTCAGTGCCAGATGACAGAGGACTGCAATAGTGTCCTCCTCGCAGGCCTCCTGTGATGGAGAGGCCGAAAGCAAATCATCGATGTATTGGATGAGAGTGGAGCCTCCCTTAAGTACCAGGGAGTCCAAGTCTGTTTTCAGTGCATTTGTGAAGATGGAGGGAGACTCTGTATACCCTTGCACTAACCTGCACCAAGTGAATCTCCTGGAACGGAATAAAAAACTGAACAGGTACTGGCTGTCTTGATGCAGTAGTATTGTAAAGAAGGCGGAGCTAAGATCCATCACTGTAAAGTGTGTAGCTGATACAGGGATATTAGATAATATTGTTGCAGGATTTGGAACCACTGGGAGTGAGGGCTCCACTATTTTGTTCAATTCTCTCAGGTCCTGAGTAAAGCGGTACACAGGGGCCCCATCTGGGCCCTTGGATGCCTTTTTCACCGGGAGTATAGGGGTGTTGCATGGACTGGAGCGTATTTCCCTGATTATACCCTGCTTTAGAAGATCCTGTATGACAGGTGGTATCCCCTCTTCCCCTTCTTTGGAAATCTTGTACTGTGGTACTCTCGGGAGACGGGCTCCGGGTTTTAATTTTATTCGTACTGGTGGGTAATCTAACACTTTTCCTACATCATTAGCACCTGTGGCACACACTTTAGGTGGCACAGTGCCACGTAGTCTAGAGGGTACAGCAGGATTGGGGCATGTCATGTAAGCCTGTAACGTCAGACCATTTGGGCGACTCTCCAGAAAAACCCCTGTTGGTGAACAGTGTATGGTGCATTGGAGTTTGCAGAGCAAGTCCCTACCTAATAAAGTAACCGGACAGAATCTGCTGAAGATGAACTGATGGGTAACAGTTATGTTGCCCACCACTAATTTTAGTGGTTGAGTCAAATACTCATCTATTAGTTGTCCTGTCATCCCGACTGCAGTGATTAATGTCCCAGAAAGTGGTGCCATAGATATCTCAGATGCCTTAAGCATTGATCTTTGAGCTCCTGTATCAATCAAAAATGGTATAATTTGGCCCATTATTGATCCCTCTACATATGGGCCAGATTGATCCACTGCAATTGCTGGAGCTATTAGGCAGCCTTCCACTTTCAGGCACCCCTAGTATGAACTCCTTGGCCGTGGGGGTGGTGGGAAATCAGTGTCTCTCTGTGCCCACCCATTTGCCCCTGTCCAGTAGTGGTTACCTTGGGGATCTGATTGCACCTGTCTGTACTGGTCATTGTCCCTCACCTGTCTGTACTGGTCATTGTCCCTCACCTGTCTGTACTGGTCATTGTCCCTCACCTGTCTGTACTGGTCATTGTCCCTCACCTGTCTGTGCTGGTCATTGTCCCTCACCTGTCTGTACTGGTCATTGTCCCTCACCTGTCTGTGCTGGTCATTGTCCCTCACCTGTCTGTGCTGGTCATTGTCCCTCACCTGTCTGTGCTGGTCATTGTCCCTCACCTGTCTGTACTGGTCATTGTCCCTTTTCCTGTCTGTGCTGGTCATTGTCCCTCACCTGTCTGTGCTGGTCATTGTCCCTCACCTGTCTGTACTGGTCATTGTCCCTCACCTGTCTGTACTTGTCATTGTCCCTCACCTGTCTGTACTGGTCATTGTCCCTCACCTGTCTGTGCTGGTCATTGTCCCTCACCTGTCTGTGCTGGTCATTGTCCCTCACCTGTCTGTACTGGTCATTGTCCCTCACCAGTCTGTACTGGTCATTGTCCCTATGCTCTTGGCGCTGGGGGTGTTGCTGAGAACCTTTTTGACCCTGCCCCCTGTTCTGTGAGGCTGTGTCATACCCGTATCTCTTTTTAAGCAGTGGGCCATCAGACCTCCAATGACCAGGGTCTTTGCAGTTGAAACACGCTGTGCCTGGTGGGGGTAGGGATTTTGAACCTTTGTTAAAGTTGCGTCCACCCCCTCTCCCTCCTATTCTATCTCTTCCCCTCCCTTGTTGTCCTGTGTAGAATCTTTCCTGTGCCACCATCAATCTAACCTTCTCCTTTTTCAGTTTTTCAGCTTCTATTATCTGTGCATTCGCCTGATAATCAGAACAGTACCTAGCTGCAGACAGAATTTTTCAATCGATCCCTGCTGCCAGCAAACAAATGATTGCTGTAGATGAGTTTTTATTGGTGGGCTCAACCCCATAACAAATGTTGTTACAAACGCTGGCATTGCATCTCCCATAGGATTCTTCAACTCACTATTCTGCTGATATACCTGTAACAGACGGTCAAAAAATGAGTTTACACTCTCATCCTTTTCTTGCTTTGTATTGGTAATTTTATTCCAATCAACTTTGTTTTCCGGTACTTTTTCCTTCAAGAATGTAATTACTTCATTATATCTCTCCTGTACTTTATCTCCTAGAGCTCCACCCCTTTCTCTCTGTGGCTCCGCTTTCGGCCATTCCACCTTTCCCGTGCACTCTTCCACAGGTCCTTTGGTACTACGATGTTAAACAGGGTATCAAAGTCACGCATAAAAGTCCCCCTAATATAGCCATTTTATCTATTTCTGTGTACCACTTTCGTGGCTCCGCGCGGTGTTTCGGGAAGTCTCTCGTGAAACTCATGATATCTTGCCTGGACCATGGTACAAATACATATGCATTATCCCTGCCTCCTGGAAGTGGGGTATCTCCCTTAAAGGCATAATTAATGTTGGTGGTGCCTGTGGGTGTAATGATTTAACTACTTCTAATACCGCAAATGTGTGCACTAGATGCTTCCACTGTCGCAGTTTATCAATTGCATACTGTATCCTGTCCTTCAAGTCTGCTTCCGGCCATGCTTGCAGGTCTGCATCTACAAAGCTAAACTTAGAAATGTCCCATTCATATTGTGGAGGCAGAGATGGGGGCACCTCCGTGGCACCTGACCCACCTGCTTTCGCCTTTTGTATGTATGTGCTATGTGCTACTGTACCGTCTTCTAAGAGCTGTGCACGTGCTATGGATAATGTTTCTTTCTAGGTATGACCTTCCCCTTCCTGTCGCAAACCTGTCTATCGTTAATTTCTCATCTATCATTTGGCGTAGCCCTTCCTCACATTTCTCTGTATCAGTTCTAAGCAGCATTGTATTTTTTCGCGGCTGGGGAACTCTGCCGAGACCCAGTAGAATCAGGGCGGGGCAGAGTGGAGTCTAGAGGCAAGCTCGTCCGCCTCTGAACATTTACCTGCTTGTCAGTCTCACTAACTACCCTTGCCAGAATAGCAATATCGTGGTTAGTGTTTAATACATATGTACATATAGTCCATATCAAGTTGTGCCATTTAGAAGCGCTGAAATTGTCATCTAGGGATCTATCAGAAAAACACTGCATCCATGGGCAATTGAGCAGGTTAGGAGGTAATATATTGTTCTGCGTGCAACAAGCTAATAATAGGTCCTTCCTCTTAGATTGTTTATCAGCGATTGCAACTGCTTCCTTTCTCACTTGCTGGAGCACTGCAATATCTTGGACCTCTTCCAAGTCTACACGCTTAGAAGTTTCATCCAGAAGGCGAAGCGTTAAACAAACAGCCTCTTTCTTCTGGTCTTCGCTAAGCCGCGCAGTGGGTTGGGCTGCTACAGCTGAGATACCCAATCTACCCATTAAAATGTCCTCTAAAAGTTGGTCTTCCAGTCCCGCATCCTGTTCTAACTGCACAGCAAGGCTTGGGTACACTCCCACTACTTCTAATTATGTCCGCCTCCAGTCCTCACTAATTTGTTTTGTAGCTATATCATGCAATACTTTATTTCTAACCTGGATCAGTTCTCTATGCACCTTGGATTTTATATCATTAGTAGCACGTAAATCCTTTACAAACCCTTGCCAACAATAGTATGTCTCCCATTCAGTAGGCCGAATTTTCTTACCTTTCAACCCCAACATCTGCTTCAAATACGCCAGTTTATTCATATCATATGTACCTTGACATGGAAGCTGTAAGTCCGGCCTATTTGCAGTCAAGTCATCCCATTTTTTAACAAACAAAATGGAACTCAGACCAAGGCGCAAAGCTACCACATGTGCAGGTGAACCCTTCGGTGGGGCTGGCTGGCAACTATCCAAGCTATATTTAGTTAACGGATTCCCCATGATGAATAATGAGCAGGAAGCGTGGTGTGTGTGGTATGTACCGTGGACGCAGCGCAAGGTCTGGCCCGTGTATAATTTATAACCACAATAAAAACAATGCCATCGTACCAGACAGATGATGGGGATAGGGTGCGCGTTACACAGTTGACACACACGAAATGGTCACAAACATTTGCACGTGCTTATACAGCCAGTTTGTCAGCTATACTAATTCACAGAGGAAGCCAAAGGAAGCCGTTCGCCATGTAGACAGACAAATCAGCCAATGCCAGTCCACCACAACCTTCACTGAGTTTTGAAAAATGTATATCAAGGCCTGGGTGGAAGTGGAGTAGATTGAGGTGGAGTGGAGTGGATTGGAGTGGGATAGATTGGGAAAGAATGGGGTGGAATGAGGTAGATTGGAGTAGAGTGGGGAGGACTGGAGTGGAGTAGATTAGAGTGCAGTGTATTGGGGTAGTTTGGATTTCGGTACATTGGACTGGAGTAGAATAGAGTGGAGTTATATAGGGTGGTGTAGGGTAGATTGGGTTGGGGTGGGGTGGATTAGATTCTACTGGAATGAGGTAGGTTTGGGTAGAGTGGGGTGGAGTGGAATTGGATAGATTGGAGTGGAGTGTTGTGGGTTAGATTAGGGTGGAGTGGAATGGGGTAGATTGGGTGGATTGTAGTGGGGTGGATTGGATGGAGTGGGGTAGATTGGATGGAGTGAGGGAGATTGGATGGAGTGGAGAGGGATAGTTTGGGTGGAGTGGGGTGGATTGGATGGAGTGGGGAGGGATAGATTGGGTGGAGTGGGGTAGATTACAGTGGAGTACATTAGATTGTGGTAGATTTGAGTTGGGTAGATTGTGGTAGTTTGGAGTGGGTAGATTGTGGTATGAGTGTAGATGAGTTGGATAGATCGCAGTGGGGTAAATTGAAATGGAGTTGGGTAAATTGGAGTGAAGTAGAGCGAGGTAGATTGGGGTGAAGTCAGTTAGATTGGAGTAGATTAGAATTGGGGTAAATTGAAGTGAAGTGGGGTAGACTAGGGTATATTGGAGCAGAGATGGGTAAATCTGAGTGGAGTGCGGTAGATTGGGGTGGAGTGGGGTAGTTTGGAGTGGGATGGGGTAGATTGAAGTGGAGTGAGGTAGACTGGGTTATATTGGAGCAGAGTGGGGTAAATCTGAGTGGAGTGCGGTAGATTGGGGTGGAGTGGGGTAGTTTGGAGCGGGATGGGGTAGATTGAGTTAGAGTGGGGTAGATTGTGGTGGGTAAATTGGGAATGGATAGATTGGAATGGGGGGAATTGTAGTGGGATGGATTGGGGTACTTTGGAGTGGAGTGGGATAGATTGGGGTGGGGTGGATTGGAGTGGGGTAAGTGGTGTGGAGTAGAGGAGCATGGAGTGGAGTGTTGTTTCATGGAGTGAGTGGCATAGATTGGAGTGGAGTGAAGTGGGGTGGATTGGAGTGGGGTAAGTGGTGTGGAGTAGAGGAGTGTGGAGTGGAGTGTTGTTGCATGGGGTGAGTGGCATAGATTGGAGTGGAGTGGGGTGAGTGGCATAGATTGGAGTGGAGTGGGGTGGATTGGAGTGGGGTAAGTGGTGTAGAGTAGAGGAGTGTGGAGTGGAGTGTTGTTTCATGGAGTGAGTGGCATAGATTGGAGTGGAGTGGTGTGGAGTTGAGTGGCGTAGTGTGGAGTATACTTGGTGTGGTAGTGCACTGCCATTACAGACAACACATTTTCAATTGAAATGATCATTACATTTACACCGAAATATGGTTTTACTGCACATAAATGATAATATTTGCAAATGTCATCCCCTAGTGTATTAATGTGTTTCAATCTTATTCAAATATTTTTCTCCACACTTCAGTAATACAAAACAAATGTGCTTCATTTGTACTAATTCTGATATATTCTAAAACATCAGCCCAGATCTTTTTTTTAGGTCTTGCCGCAACAGCGCTTAAATTTGTGGGCTTACTGCCCATCCATTGCTTTTTATTTGTTTCTTCGAATCTCCTTTAAACAGCCTTGCTTCCAAATGGCTAATCTTTCCTACTTCTCCCTCCTTTTCGTAAATTGTTCCCTCCCAAGGAGCCCCGTCCCGGTACTTGTATCTTTGCAATGGTTCCATATTATCAACTGCTTTAGGCACTTTTTCTTTTTTTCTTTGTCTAAGAGCACTTCATTTGAGCACCTTTTTCACTCGCTCCAAGCTTTTTTGTAAACGGCTGTAATTCTTGTTCATATCTCGTCTGTTCTTTCTTTGACTTCCAAGTAAGAGAGGCAGTTCCTCACCGTCTCACTCATCGCTGCTTGCCTCTCCTTGCTTGTTATTTATAAAAGCAAATTACTTCATTTTCTTGCCTTCACCACCTCCCCTTCGCATAATGGTAGCAGCCGTTTCAACTAAAGTGCTCATGTCTACTGCTGCCGACCAGAAACTTCACTGTCGACTGTAAAGTTGGCACCTAAGGTAATGGAAGGACGGCTTGGGGTGGAGGGGACATTGGCATGTACAGAAGGCCGTGCCATTGAAGCATCTTCTGGCAGCTCTCCCCAGCAGCATCAGGACGCGACCCTGCCACATCTGTACAACGTTTCCGGGCCGAAAGCAGTATAGGATAATAGCTATAAATTCTGTAACCAGTCTGTTTGCTACGTACAATCCACTGTACTAAATGATATGAGGTATTCTTAGTACATGTATTTATAAAATGTCACATGTTGTAATATTTAGGACACATACTATTGTAATGCAAGTTGATCTCTAGTAATGTTTAGGACATGTATTATTTGTAAAGTAGAAATGCTTTCCACTTAAAATTGAATATATGTACTTGGTAGTTTATTTATTTAAAGGACTAATCAAACCAAATGTCAGAAGTACAATGCTATAGAATTGTGAAGCACTCTGATACCCATTTGGGTCATGTTCGCACGATCTCAAACTCCATACTGAGGTTGTAGTTGATGCTAGCCCTGTAGGGTTAGGTGCAATCCTTGCACAGCACAAGGGACCGCCAAATGCCCGGAGACATATCGTGGTACATGCCAATAAGAGCCTGTAACAAACTGAATGTGCATACTCGCACCCTGAGAAAGAAAGTGTGGCACTGGTTTGGGCTTGTGAATAATTTCCATGTGTTTGTGTATGGAAAGCCCTTCACGTTAGTGGCTGATCACCAAGCATTGTAGATGGTATTTGGCAATCCCACAGCAAAAATGCCTCCTCGAATTGAGCATTGGGGTTTGAGGTCACAAGAATTCAACTAAACGATTCTTCATCGTCAAGGGAAAGATCAGAAACTGGCTGATTATGCCCTGGTACCCCATGTAAGATAGTGGAGGATTACATCC
Organism: Lissotriton vulgaris; assembly: GCF_964263255.1. NCBI lineage: Eukaryota > Metazoa > Chordata > Amphibia > Caudata > Salamandridae > Lissotriton > Lissotriton vulgaris. Next base: position 269,867 of record NW_028241034.1, on the reverse strand, counting down.
AATTTATTGAGAAATCGAGTACACCAACTGCCATGTCTTTAGAGCAAATTGCCACTGCCACAAGCCAAGGTCGTGGCATGTCAAGATTAAAAGTTGTGGAACCAGTATTCTAGACCTCTCACTAATGACAGCGAGTATATGAAGTTCAGAAATGTAAGAGATGAACTTTCAGTAACGCAGGAAGGCCTCATTCTGCAAGGTACACAGATTGTTATTCACCAAAGTCTCTGACAAGTAGTTGAATTTTCCCAAGAAGGAGATCGAGGAATAGTTGCCACTAAGAGAGCTCTCCGTGATCGAGTCTGGTTTCTGTATCTTGACAAAAGGGTCAAAAAAGAATTGAAGACTTGTCACATATGCAACTGTCTTTCATCTCAAGTTAGTCAGCAACCTTTGATTATGTCAGAATTGCCCCATCCTGCTTGGGAGAGAATTGCTATTGATTTTATATGGCCCTCCAGAGACTGGACATCATCTTCTAGTTATTGTTGATCAATACTCACATTTTCCATTGGTAGAAGACCTTTCATCCACTACACATGAGCAGGGGGTTATTCAAAACCTAGATGGCATCTTTGCGTCATGACTTGTACCTGCAATCTTAAAATCTGACAACAACCCACTTTTTAATAGTCGAGAATTCAAAAACGTTCTAAATCACCGCAATATAAAGCATCAAAAAAAGCACTCCCCTTTGACCCCAGGCCAATGGTCTGGTAGAACGCCTCATGAGTGCTCTAAAGAAAGCTGTTCAGCATTCTACATTGGGGAAGCTCGATCTCAAAGGTGTTTTGAAAACTATTCTTTGAGGTTACTGTTTGACCCCCTCACTCAACGACAGAGGAAACCCCTGCAACTATCATGTTTGGAAGAGTCATGACAACCAAGCTTTCCCAATGGAAGGGGCTGGGTGTGACAGGGGATACATCTGCATTCGTCTGCATGCTGATAGTCTTCTTGGGCTGGGAGAGAGGTGATTCACACTTACATTTGAATAGATTGTGTCCTGCCCTCCCTCAAAGGGCTGATTTACCCCCTACTGATCGTCTGGAGCCAGGAATGGGCTGCAAGGGACTGTTGCACACTTCTGAGGGTTCATTTGAAGTCACCCGTTCATCAAAGACATTTTTGAGTATATGTACTGGAGCTCTGATCCCATGTTTTTAGACGCTGCTTGGGACTTGTAACCAGACACTGTTGGCTCTACAATCTGCTCATTGCCATGAGGACTGCTGTGCTGCCAGGAGCAACAACCATTTCAACTAACTGCCTTGTTGTGTTGACCTGCTGCAGCTGGGCTGCAGGAGGGACCGACAATCTGCAACCTAACTGTATGTGCTGTCTGCTGCCTGCCACCTCCCTTTGTGCCCCGAAGTGCTCTCCGAGAGCTTGTTTGCTTGCCCTCTGTTCTCTCGAGATCTCAGGGCCATCAAAGACCTTGTTGCCTCTTTTCTCCAAGACTTTTCCTAGGAGAGCCCATTTTACAAGGGCTAGCATGTCGCCAGTGCTCCCTTCTGCACCAAGGTAAAACTTTGTGCATTACAGGACAGTGCAGCATGGGACTACAGTGCAGCGCTCTGACCAGGGGAGTGCCTTTGTGCATTCTAGGGAAGTATTCCATGTTTTACAAACCAGCATGCGGTGAGCGTTTTTTCTCTAGCGTGAAGAGCGTTGTTTCGCCTGGAGGCATTACCAGAGAAACAAACACGTCCTTGAGCATCGTGCTCACTGCAGCTGAATTGGATTGTGACCCTCACCCCTGGAGTCTGGCAAGATATTGCCACCATCAGAAGCCACCAAGAATAAACTAGTGTGGCCCCTCTGGTCGCGAGACTCGAGGAACAGCCCCCTGAAGACTTATACTGCTCTAAGATGGTACAGTCCAGCGTCTAAGGCTGCAGAGCTACAGGAGCTGCATAAAGCCTTCAAGGCAGGCCTTTCGACAACACGTTGTTCTGTAACATGCTGCGGGCCAGCATTCTGAGGCTCATTGCAGCCAGCCTCGCCCTCTGGTTTTAACGCGTATATTGCACGAAGCTCTCAATGTCGGGTCCCACTCCTGAGACATGTTAACATTGTTAGCAAGTTACAGATGCCCTGAGGACACTGACCCTGCACCCACAAAGGTACTGTGAGGCGGGTTGGGTCCAGAAGAGTGGTAAAGCCGCCCTGCTCTCCTTCACGGGTGGCTTGGTTTCCATTTGGCAAAGAGACGTGATTCAAGCGGCCCTGGCGGGCTCCAAATTCGCAAGAGCGTGAGGGGCATTTCTTGTTCAGCATTGTCTCTGCTCTGGAGATGACCTCAAGAATGGCGCAGGGCCGTCCATAGAGAAGAACTGCTGGAAGACTCAAGCTCAATTACTGTTTAGCGTTTAGTAGGTGCTCCTGCGCCCTACGTTTGGTTTCTAAATGCAATCACGTCAACCACGTTCACTACAGTTACCGTATGAAATGTAATAGGAGCTCAGGTGCGCCGTGACCTATGTTTTCATAGTAATAGTGTTTTCTCTGTCAAACCTGCATTATTTGCGTGAACAGTGTGATGTAAGTCTTTTTGGTCTTGTTTGATGTACAATATAGAATTTATTTTTACATAATCCTGCATGGATTCCCTTTTGTGGTGTACTCACTGTGTTGCTGCACGAGTGTGTTGCACAAATGCTCTGCACATTGCCTCTTTAAACTAGCCTGACTGCGCTGCGCCAAGCTACCAGAGGGTGAGCGCAGGTTATCTCAGGTGTGTGTCTGGCTTACCCTGACTAGAGTGGTGGATTCTGCCCGGCTTAGGTGCCTACCCTAGCCAACCAGAAACTCCATGTCGAACAGTGGTTCTTGTGAATCACTTGATTTCCCAGCATGCTCCTGCTGCACGACCAGGTCGTGATAAGAGGAAGGGGTCCCAGTAATCAATGAGCAGTTTACTACATAGTAACAAAAATGAAAAAACCAAGAAACACTTCTGTCCACATTGTTTTAATCACAATGTGAAATGTATATAACAAATATATAATTTTATGTCAGAACGTGAACACAATTTCACAGTGCCCCAGAAATAGTCAAGAGACAAGGGAAGGGGAGTGATCCTGTGAGGAGGAAGTGAAGGGAAAGAAGAAGAAATTCTCAAGTGACAGTTTAGTCAAAATAAGTACATCATTTGTTCTCACTACACAGTGTGTGTGGAGATAGGGACCACAAGGTTCAGATAATTATTTACATAGAATAACATACTCCACAGAATTCAAAAATGAAAACAGTGGGGGGTGGAGTTGATAATGCGAACAGTTGTCGACGTTTCGACCCCCTAGTATGCAGGTAGGGTTGCTATCCTTGCTGTGGGGTCTTCATCAGGACAGGACAGGGGTGGGGACACCTATTTAATGGAAATATGTAAATTAATGTAGGAAGACTAATCCCTATACAATTCATCCAGAAACGCACATCAGTATAAAAATCAATCAAGTGGTAGAGGGAGAAAAACATGGCTGTGCCATATAATAGGCATGAATTGGAGTAATATGCCACATGGTCCAAGAATATAATGATCATTTTATCAATTTTATCAAAAGCGCATAAAATATTAGCGCTCAATGAATAGATAAATTAATTAAATAGAATCCTGAAAGTTATCATGGAGGAAGGAGAAGCAGCCAGTCCGGGTTAGAGGCAGCAAACAAACATCTCAGTACCCACTCAAAGGGACCATAACATGTAGGCAAGAGCCAGCAGTTTCAGGCATGGCAAATGACTCAATTGAGACTTACCACGAAGTGGTATTCAACAAGGACCGTGGTGCAGTCTACTGGTGTGGTCCGTGTCGTCAATAATGATGGTACTAATTAATATACAAAACATGGCCCACAGTTAGACCTAGTTACTAATAAGCCACTAAATTCAAAGATCGGGCACATGAAGGAGGGTGAGCTTACCACAAGTTGGTTAAAGGAAGGCCACGTGTTAGTCAGTTTACAGGTTCCAAAATGACATCGAATGGGGCAGAACTACGGAGGATAAAATAGATAGTTGGAAAGAGACATTATCACAACGGACTGGGTAGATAAAAGTCGTCCGAGTGAGACTGGGATTACACTTACCAAAGGACGCGGTCGGAAATCAGATCGCGAGGCAGTCTGGTCTAGTCAGATCAGCGCTCCGTTATTATTCTGGGGAGAGAAGGCGGAAAACTCATGGGAACCCTCCAACACGGGGTAGTCATTCAAAGGCAAAACAGTGCAAGAACACGCTTACCGGTCAGAGGAGTAAATCCAGCCCCGTAACGAGCTCGGTTCGCAATGCCGAGGCTCGGTTCCGGGTTTGAAAATATCTCCATAGTGACGGAGTCACGTGGTGCAAGGCACCCGTGTAGACATAATGAACAGACTCGGTTGCAGATGTGGGATTGAAGCTATCTACTTAAAAACGAGTCGGATGATATTTTAGTAAATCACCCATAGTGAAGTAACCTCAAAAGATTAATATTATAAAACATTGCGTTACGCATTTAGAGGAAACGCCGTGTGGATGATGATGTTGATACTGCACATGCATCGAGTGATTGCTGCCAGTACAGGGACTGTCTAGGGTCACATAGTTAGAACATAGTTAACTTTAAAACGTTCGACAGAACCGGCACATCGTGTATATTTGTGGGAAACAATTGTTATTACAATCAACACGGTTGGCATCATCTACTGATGCAATTGGGAGACACTCTAAGGGATTTGAAAGCGTTCAAAAACCACAGCATTAGGTGGGAAACAACTATTAATATGACCAGCATGGTTGACATCATGTAAAAATCAATTAATGCCATCGTAATAACATGGAGCAGCATACCTCTCAAAGGAGGGTAAAAGGCTGCAAATCAGTATAATCCCAAACGTAGTTAATGAGTTAAATGTTAAATTAGGACTGAAATTATAAACACAGGACAAGGCGTACCTCTCACAGGAGGGTAAAGGCCGTCCAATTATTACTTCAAGTAAAAAGGCACACAAAGTACAGATTGGTGGCGTACCTCTCAACACAAGGGTAAAGGCCACATGAGATTTATGTATCTTACAGCATTACAACAACTACATGGCATTGGGATCAGGTAGACAATAAAGTTGCCAATTGAGAGAAAGAGCTATCTTGTTCATTGAGCCCATTCTCAATGGAATCAAACTTTAACATCCATTTTAACTCCCTGGTGTTTAAGATCGTAGCAATATTGCCACCCCGGGGTCCTAAGGTGGCTCTTTCAAGGATTACCCATCTCAAACTTTCTGGTGTGTGACCAGCTGTAGAAAAATGTTCCACCAGGGGTGCACCTGGTGTTTGGCATCTGACCCTACTCATGTGCTGAAGGATCCTCGCCTTAGCTTTCTGCTGTGTCTGGCCAACATATATCATTGAGCATGGACATAAGATAGCATATATTATGTTTGATGTGTTACAATTGGTGTGCGCTTTTAACGGAATTTTGTGATCACGATAAATGAATTCCTTGGTTTGAATGACACTGTCACATGCCTTGCACTGACCACACTTGAAATGGCCAACAATAGCTGGCAGATTCCAAAGTGTTGCGACCGTGGGGTCTTCTCCAGTCTTCAGGAAGGAGCGAACTACATGGTCCTTAACACTTCGTGCTTTTTTAAATGCATGTAAAGGAGGGTTGGATTGCCCGATATCATCTGATATCAATTCCCAATGGTGGTTGATGATGCGTCTAATTCTGTTGCTCTGGGTGTTGAAGGTGGTAACGCATACAATCCTGTCTTGCTGTTCATCCTTGTCAGTTTTAGGGGTGAGCAACTCCTCATTTAGGCAGCGTGTAATGACTGATAGTGCCTCATGTTGGGGAATCGATGTATAAAGAGACACAACATCACAGGTGGCAAGTCGTTGATGTGAGGAATCAAATGCAGAGTTTTCAATAATATTAATGGTATGCATAGTATCCCGAAGGTATGCAGGAGTGGCTTCCGCCAGTGGTTTCAAAAAGAAATCGATGTATTTGCCTAGGGGCTCAAGCATGGAGCCACACCCCGAGACGATTGGACGACCAGGGGGGGCTAGCATGGACTTGTGGATCTTGGGCAGAGTATAGATAGTTGCCAGGCGTGGATGCTTTTTATTCAAGAAGTTGAATTCTGGTTCTGATATAAAACCCTGTTCAACGCCCGCTTGAGTTAGCTGCAGGATCTCCAGCGCAATAGTTTTTGAGGGGTCTGATCTCAATTGTTGGTAACTAGTCCCATCATTCAATTGTCTGAGAATTTCGGACTCGTATGCGGTGACATCCTGTACCACGATTGCTCCGCCCTTATCAGCAGGTTTGATGACAAGTTGTTCATTGTTGGCAAGTGATTGTAGGGCCATTCTCTCATTCTTGCTGATATTGTATTTGATAAATGGTTTAGTACTCAATAATTGTAGCACGTCTCTGATGACAACTGATTCATAAGCCAGAATCTTATGCGACATAGTACTATTGAATGGGACAAACGTGGAAGAAGGTTTAAGCGCCGTGACAGATGATTGTATTGAAGGTTCAGAGTTGCGAAAAAAGTATTTTAACCTAATCTTCCGAAAAAATTGAAAAAGCTCAGTGCGAATAATGAAGGCATCAGGATTATTGGTCGGAACATAGGATAGTCCTTTCCCTAGTACTTTAATCTCATCATCATTGAGAATTTGGTTCGATATATTGACCACCGGGCTGGACGACACTGGTGGTGCTCCTCCTAGGAGTCTGAGTTTGGGATAAATCTCAGAGCTTTTCACCATCTGTAGGTCTTGTTCCGGGTAACACGTTCTCCGTGCTGGGGTTCCGCCTGGAATTGCACCTGTTTTTGCGGTTGGCCACGACCTCCATTCCAAGTGTTGGTGCCTTGCTGAGATTCACGTTGTTGGCCTCGCTGCCAATTGTTGCTTCTGCCGCGTGGTGGTCGCCATGACCATTGTCGTTGCCCTAAAAAAGGGTTGAATTGATACTGTTGGTATTGGGCTTGGTCAGGGTAATATTGCTGGAAACTGGGACCGGGTTGTTCCTGTTCGCCCTCAGAGCTAAAAGAAGAGTCCGAAAAGGTTTGATAGTTACGTCTACCTCTGTAACCACCTCGTCCCCGATTCGTGAATCTGCCTTGTTGGTCTTGGCGAAAGTAGTCCTCCTGTAAATAAGGGTACGTTTTTTTCTTATCGTACAGTCTAATGTCCCTAGCCAGTTTCTCAAGTTTACGATTCTGTGTTGTTAAATCAAAATCCTTAAGAGTAGCTTCAAGATTGTTCAAGGTTTCTTTAGCACTGGCGAAGTTGGCATCCGCCGCTATTTCCGCTTTTAAGGTCTTGATTTCAGCCGTGATCACTTTGATCTGGTCCGCAGCCGTTTCCACGCCAAGGACCATCCAATGGCGGCTGCAATTATTCGCCACGTGGCTGAACCCTTCTCTGAACTTGGGTACCTCGACAAAGATTGCCGGTTCGATCTTAATTTGCAGCCCAATGGGGATGATGTTCTCCTTTAAATATTTGGTTAAGAGATGCCCATGCCACCTCGTTCGGATCAGCTTTTTCTCCAATCTCTCTAAACGGGTGATTTTATCCTTTAGGGAAAAGTCAATGGTAGGGATATCGGATGTAATAAATAAATTGTTTGGATCCTCAAGGAGTTTATCTATATAGTCTTCGGAAAAGGATAAAAGTTCCCTTTCTACCATGATGTGCAAAAAATCAAAATTAATTGAGCATAAGAAAAACCTCGCAGACCAGCGTCTGCACGAAGTAGAGTATTCTCAAAGGGTTATACCCAGAAAGTGTCACTGGGACCTGGGCTATCAACGTGATAAGAGGAAGGGGTCCCAGTAATCAATGAGCAGTTTACTACATAGTAACAAAAATGAAAAAACCAAGAAACACTTCTGTCCACATTGTTTTAATCACAATGTGAAATGTATATAACAAATATATAATTTTATGTCAGAACGTGAACACAATTTCACAGTGCCCCAGAAATAGTCAAGAGACAAGGGAAGGGGAGTGATCCTGTGAGGAGGAAGTGAAGGGAAAGAAGAAGAAATTCTCAAGTGACAGTTTAGTCAAAATAAGTACATCATTTGTTCTCACTACACAGTGTGTGTGGAGATAGGGACCACAAGGTTCAGATAATTATTTACATAGAATAACATACTCCACAGAATTCAAAAATGAAAACAGTGGGGGGTGGAGTTGATAATGCGAACAGTTGTCGACGTTTCGACCCCCTAGTATGCAGGTAGGGTTGCTATCCTTGCTGTGGGGTCTTCATCAGGACAGGACAGGGGTGGGGACACCTATTTAATGGAAATATGTAAATTAATGTAGGAAGACTAATCCCTATACAATTCATCCAGAAACGCACATCAGTATAAAAATCAATCAAGTGGTAGAGGGAGAAAAACATGGCTGTGCCATATAATAGGCATGAATTGGAGTAATATGCCACATGGTCCAAGAATATAATGATCATTTTATCAATTTTATCAAAAGCGCATAAAATATTAGCGCTCAATGAATAGATAAATTAATTAAATAGAATCCTGAAAGTTATCATGGAGGAAGGAGAAGCAGCCAGTCCGGGTTAGAGGCAGCAAACAAACATCTCAGTACCCACTCAAAGGGACCATAACATGTAGGCAAGAGCCAGCAGTTTCAGGCATGGCAAATGACTCAATTGAGACTTACCACGAAGTGGTATTCAACAAGGACCGTGGTGCAGTCTACTGGTGTGGTCCGTGTCGTCAATAATGATGGTACTAATTAATATACAAAACATGGCCCACAGTTAGACCTAGTTACTAATAAGCCACTAAATTCAAAGATCGGGCACATGAAGGAGGGTGAGCTTACCACAAGTTGGTTAAAGGAAGGCCACGTGTTAGTCAGTTTACAGGTTCCAAAATGACATCGAATGGGGCAGAACTACGGAGGATAAAATAGATAGTTGGAAAGAGACATTATCACAACGGACTGGGTAGATAAAAGTCGTCCGAGTGAGACTGGGATTACACTTACCAAAGGACGCGGTCGGAAATCAGATCGCGAGGCAGTCTGGTCTAGTCAGATCAGCGCTCCGTTATTATTCTGGGGAGAGAAGGCGGAAAACTCATGGGAACCCTCCAACACGGGGTAGTCATTCAAAGGCAAAACAGTGCAAGAACACGCTTACCGGTCAGAGGAGTAAATCCAGCCCCGTAACGAGCTCGGTTCGCAATGCCGAGGCTCGGTTCCGGGTTTGAAAATATCTCCATAGTGACGGAGTCACGTGGTGCAAGGCACCCGTGTAGACATAATGAACAGACTCGGTTGCAGATGTGGGATTGAAGCTATCTACTTAAAAACGAGTCGGATGATATTTTAGTAAATCACCCATAGTGAAGTAACCTCAAAAGATTAATATTATAAAACATTGCGTTACGCATTTAGAGGAAACGCCGTGTGGATGATGATGTTGATACTGCACATGCATCGAGTGATTGCTGCCAGTACAGGGACTGTCTAGGGTCACATAGTTAGAACATAGTTAACTTTAAAACGTTCGACAGAACCGGCACATCGTGTATATTTGTGGGAAACAATTGTTATTACAATCAACACGGTTGGCATCATCTACTGATGCAATTGGGAGACACTCTAAGGGATTTGAAAGCGTTCAAAAACCACAGCATTAGGTGGGAAACAACTATTAATATGACCAGCATGGTTGACATCATGTAAAAATCAATTAATGCCATCGTAATAACATGGAGCAGCATACCTCTCAAAGGAGGGTAAAAGGCTGCAAATCAGTATAATCCCAAACGTAGTTAATGAGTTAAATGTTAAATTAGGACTGAAATTATAAACACAGGACAAGGCGTACCTCTCACAGGAGGGTAAAGGCCGTCCAATTATTACTTCAAGTAAAAAGGCACACAAAGTACAGATTGGTGGCGTACCTCTCAACACAAGGGTAAAGGCCACATGAGATTTATGTATCTTACAGCATTACAACAACTACATGGCATTGGGATCAGGTAGACAATAAAGTTGCCAATTGAGAGAAAGAGCTATCTTGTTCATTGAGCCCATTCTCAATGGAATCAAACTTTAACATCCATTTTAACTCCCTGGTGTTTAAGATCGTAGCAATATTGCCACCCCGGGGTCCTAAGGTGGCTCTTTCAAGGATTACCCATCTCAAACTTTCTGGTGTGTGACCAGCTGTAGAAAAATGTTCCACCAGGGGTGCACCTGGTGTTTGGCATCTGACCCTACTCATGTGCTGAAGGATCCTCGCCTTAGCTTTCTGCTGTGTCTGGCCAACATATATCATTGAGCATGGACATAAGATAGCATATATTATGTTTGATGTGTTACAATTGGTGTGCGCTTTTAACGGAATTTTGTGATCACGATAAATGAATTCCTTGGTTTGAATGACACTGTCACATGCCTTGCACTGACCACACTTGAAATGGCCAACAATAGCTGGCAGATTCCAAAGTGTTGCGACCGTGGGGTCTTCTCCAGTCTTCAGGAAGGAGCGAACTACATGGTCCTTAACACTTCGTGCTTTTTTAAATGCATGTAAAGGAGGGTTAGATTGCCCGATATCATCTGATATCAATTCCCAATGGTGGTTGATGATGCGTCTAATTCTGTTGCTCTGGGTGTTGAAGGTGGTAACGCATACAATCCTGTCTTGCTGTTCATCCTTGTCAGTTTTAGGGGTGAGCAACTCCTCACGGGGATAAAACCAAGCTCTTTTTCTCGCTCGCTTAAGTAGTTGTTTAGGGTATCCCCTACTCAGAAGTCGTTGTTTGAGTTCCTCTGATTCCGTGAAATAGTGGTCCTTGTTGGAACAGTTCCTGCGAATTCGCAAGAACTGCCCAAATGGTAAATTGTCTCGCAAAGCTCTAGGGTGGTGACTGTTATAATGTAATAATGAATTCCTCTCAGTGGGTTTGCGATAAAGTGTTGTTAGTAGGTGACCCGAGCATTCATAGATGGTAAGATCAAGGAAATTGATTTTGTGGTTGTCTGATTCAATGGTGAATTTGAGATGTCCCGATTGGTTATTAAGCCAACCAAAAAACAGCATCAAACCATCCAAGTCTCCATTCCAAATTAGCAAGATGTCATCTATGTACCGCATCCATAGACCGAGCTGGTCTCTGAATGGGTTGACTTGATTGAGAATGGTGTCCTGTTCGAAGGCTGCCATGTACAAGATGGCTACATCAGGAGCAAAGGGCGCCCCCATTGCCACTCCGGACGTTTGTATATAGAATTTGTCTCTGAAGATGAAAAAGTTCTTTGTCATGGCTATGCGTAGTAAAGCAACAATGAACTCAGTAGGGACTTGAACAGGAGCTGGGCGTTGATTTAGGCAGCGTGTAATGACTGATAGTGCCTCATGTTGGGGAATCGATGTATAAAGAGACACAACATCACAGGTGGCAAGTCGTTGATGTGAGGAATCAAATGCAGAGTTTTCAATAATATTAATGGTATGCATAGTATCCCGAAGGTATGCAGGAGTGGCTTCCGCCAGTGGTTTCAAAAAGAAATCGATGTATTTGCCTAGGGGCTCAAGCATGGAGCCACACCCCGAGACGATTGGACGACCAGGGGGGGCTAGCATGGACTTGTGGATCTTGGGCAGAGTATAGATAGTTGCCAGGCGTGGATGCTTTTTATTCAAGAAGTTGAATTCTGGTTCTGATATAAAACCCTGTTCAACGCCCGCTTGAGTTAGCTGCAGGATCTCCAGCGCAATAGTTTTTGAGGGGTCTGATCTCAATTGTTGGTAACTAGTCCCATCATTCAATTGTCTGAGAATTTCGGACTCGTATGCGGTGACATCCTGTACCACGATTGCTCCGCCCTTATCAGCAGGTTTGATGACAAGTTGATGGCAGCAATCACTCGATGCATGTGCAGTATCAACATCATCATCCACACGGCGTTTCCTCTAAATGCGTAACGCAATGTTTTATAATATTAATCTTTTGAGGTTACTTCACTATGGGTGATTTACTAAAATATCATCCGACTCGTTTTTAAGTAGATAGCTTCAATCCCACATCTGCAACCGAGTCTGTTCATTATGTCTACACGGGTGCCTTGCACCACGTGACTCCGTCACTATGGAGATATTTTCAAACCCGGAACCGAGCCTCGGCATTGCGAACCGAGCTCGTTACGGGGCTGGATTTACTCCTCTGACCGGTAAGCGTGTTCTTGCACTGTTTTGCCTTTGAATGACTACCCCGTGTTGGAGGGTTCCCATGAGTTTTCCGCCTTCTCTCCCCAGAATAATAACGGAGCGCTGATCTGACTAGACCAGACTGCCTCGCGATCTGATTTCCGACCGCGTCCTTTGGTAAGTGTAATCCCAGTCTCACTCGGACGACTTTTATCTACCCAGTCCGTTGTGATAATGTCTCTTTCCAACTATCTATTTTATCCTCCGTAGTTCTGCCCCATTCGATGTCATTTTGGAACCTGTAAACTGACTAACACGTGGCCTTCCTTTAACCAACTTGTGGTAAGCTCACCCTCCTTCATGTGCCCGATCTTTGAATTTAGTGGCTTATTAGTAACTAGGTCTAACTGTGGGCCATGTTTTGTATATTAATTAGTACCATCATTATTGACGACACGGACCACACCAGTAGACTGCACCACGGTCCTTGTTGAATACCACTTCGTGGTAAGTCTCAATTGAGTCATTTGCCATGCCTGAAACTGCTGGCTCTTGCCTACATGTTATGGTCCCTTTGAGTGGGTACTGAGATGTTTGTTTGCTGCCTCTAACCCGGACTGGCTGCTTCTCCTTCCTCCATGATAACTTTCAGGATTCTATTTAATTAATTTATCTATTCATTGAGCGCTAATATTTTATGCGCTTTTGATAAAATTGATAAAATGATCATTATATTCTTGGACCATGTGGCATATTACTCCAATTCATGCCTATTATATGGCACAGCCATGTTTTTCTCCCTCTACCACTTGATTGATTTTTATACTGATGTGCGTTTCTGGATGAATTGTATAGGGATTAGTCTTCCTACATTAATTTACATATTTCCATTAAATAGGTGTCCCCACCCCTGTCCTGTCCTGATGAAGACCCCACAGCAAGGATAGCAACCCTACCTGCATACTAGGGGGTCGAAACGTCGACAACTGTTCGCATTATCAACTCCACCCCCCACTGTTTTCATTTTTGAATTCTGTGGAGTATGTTATTCTATGTAAATAATTATCTGAACCTTGTGGTCCCTATCTCCACACACACTGTGTAGTGAGAACAAATGATGTACTTATTTTGACTAAACTGTCACTTGAGAATTTCTTCTTCTTTCCCTTCACTTCCTCCTCACAGGATCACTCCCCTTCCCTTGTCTCTTGACTATTTCTGGGGCACTGTGAAATTGTGTTCACGTTCTGACATAAAATTATATATTTGTTATATACATTTCACATTGTGATTAAAACAATGTGGACAGAAGTGTTTCTTGGTTTTTTCATTTTTGTTACTATGTAGTAAACTGCTCATTGATTACTGGGACCCCTTCCTCTTATCACGTTGATAGCCCAGGTCCCAGTGACACTTTCTGGGTATAACCCTTTGAGAATACTCTGCACGACCAGGTCAACGCACTTTATGTAGGAGGACTAGCCTCCATTTGTGTCTCAAAGGGAAGTGTGACTCTTTTTCCTAGGACTTACATTGTTTCCCCCTGAATAGTAACTGTTCACTTCTCCATATTATATTAATGCAGCTTTTTCAAGAAATATTTTCTTTATGTAATTTTCAATGTTTTTTCTATTTTGCAGAACAACAATCACATCTAGAAAATATGAATGGGAAAGAAAGCCATAAAGGTTCCGGAGGCAAGATGAATTTTACTCAAAATATCTACTTAAGGAAACGGCGCAGAATGCACATGAAGGAGAGACACTTTGCTTGTAATGTGTGTGACAAAGGATTTATCAATGAGACCCTTCTTGTGAGGCACAAAAAAGGACACACCAGCCTCAGGCCATATCCCTGCGAAACGTGTAAAAAGTGTTTCACTCAAAAGGCAACTTTTTTACAGCATCAAAGAACACACACAGGAGAGAGGCCTCATCAAAGCGTACACACAGGAGAGAGGCCTCATCAGTGTACTGTATGTGCCAAGAGCTTCACTCAAAAGAAAATTCTTCTTCGGCATCAACGCATACACACAGGAGAAAAGCCTTATCGCTGCACCTTGTGTGAGAAGAGCTTCAATCAAAAGGGAAATCTACTAAAGCACCAAAGAAAACACACAGGGGAGAAACCTTATCACTGCACTGTGTGTTCCAAGCGCTTTGCTGAAAAGAGATCCCTTGTACGGCATCAAATTGTACACACAGGAGAGAAGCCTTATCACTGCACTGTGTGTTCCAAGCGCTTTGCTGAAAAGAGATCCCTTGTACAGCATCAAAGCGTACACACAGGAGAGAAGCGTTATCACTGCACTGAGTGTTCAAAGCGCTTTTCTCATAAGTCGGCCCTTGTAAAGCATCAAAGCGTACACACAGGAGAGTGGCCTCATCACTGCACAGTGTGTTCCAAAACCTTTTCTCAGAAGGGGAACCTTGTACTGCATCAAAGAACACACACAGGAGAGAAGCCTTATCACTGCACACTGTGTTCCAAAACCTTTTCTCAGAAGGGGAACCTTGTACTGCATCAAAGAACTCACACAGGAGAGCGGCCTTATCACTGCACTCTGTGTTCCAAGCGCTTTGCTGATAGGCGTACCCTTGTACGACATCAAAGCGTACACACAGGAGAGTAGCCTCATCACTGCACAGTGTGTTCCAAAACCTTTTCTCAGAGGGCACACCTTGTACAGCATCAAAGAACTCACACAGGAGAGCACCAAATAATACACACTAAAGTTAACCCTATGACTGCACAGTTTATGCCAGGAACTTCACTCAAAACGAACGTTTCTACAACACCAATTAATACAAACAAGATTGTTACAGTGAAAATGGATCTATCTTATGTCCTGCTTACCCCAAATTAAGTTTTACTGGAATATTGTAACTTAGCGAGGGCTTATAGTCAAAAATTCCTAATGGCCAGTGTTCCCTGTAGGGAGTGTGCATTTAGTGTAATAACCCTGAGCGCACAAACTCCGTTGCGAAGCGCATACACTTCACACATCATTTGCAGCTCTTGCTTTTAAAAAGCGAGCAGCGTGGAAAAAAAGATCTCTTGCGTGAAGGAGCACAGAGAGCAGATCTTAGGCCTAGCAGCATACCTCGGTGGAAGAGGGGAGAACGTTGCAGTGTGCCTCTTAAACTGCAGTGTAGTGGATTGCAGAGGGACACAAGTTGTGCAGCATCTTTCTTCTTCGCATGCCGTTTGCTGCATTAGTGTCTGAGAGAGGCTGCAGGGCTTTACAGGCAGCTGGGGCTCTCCGGGCGTGACGCCTTGCAGATTAATTTATTTTAAAAGTCCATGCACTAATTAGCATTGTTCGGTATTTAAGGGCACAATGTACGGCATACTGATGTTTAAGTCCCAGCTAAAAGTGTTCAAAAGGCAAGCATAATGGTATGCCTGTGCTACATTTATTTAGAGAAGTCATTTCTGACCCTGCCGCAAGCATGCTAAGGCATATGTGCCCCCAGTGAGGCAGCATCATTAAGATGAGTAATTTTCCCGGCCTAGACCTGGGCTCTGTAATTGCAGCTCTGGTTACCTGTGAAGCGTGATTGCGAGCAACCGTACAAGAATGTAAGGAGATATGATCGGTAACCAATCAAATCCTTGTGTTATTTCTTTATAAATGTTCTGAGTCTTTCTCACTGCGAGTTGATTCTATTGTACCAACCGAATATAGGATTCATTTACCACCTCGCTCACGCCATTACATGAGGGCACAGCCGCAATGCTATCACACCGCCTAGAAAACACACACTAAACTACTACTTACACGTCACAACAACTTTTAGCTCACAGCTAGGGCTCTCAGCACAGACCCCTATTCACAGATGCCAAAGTACCTACTTGCCTCTCAGAAGGGACTTACGTCCATCTTCAGCCCAGGTGTTGCTCGCTCTTTGTGGTGTGTGGTTACCGTTGGAGCTGCAGAAAGAAACGTGGGGTCTTTTACCTTCCCATCATACCTTTTACCACATATGTTTAAGAGTTAGTAGTTGAACTTTGTTTATTGCAGATGTATGTAGACCTATTTTCCTAAATAAATCCTGCTGTATCTTGCATTGCAATGGGTTCGAGTCAGCATTCTGTGCATTTAAGATCCTCTCCTATAGGGCTCACATTTATTTTTTGGTCACTCTGTAAGCTCTACAGCGCTCAGGCTTCGGTAGTGAAGAGTGCTGCCGCAACCAACTGCAAAGCAGCTAACCCACTGAGCAGCCCCTTATCTATGAGTGCCGCCAGGTATAACTTGATTTACCTCTTGTAAGGAGTAAGTACTGTGTCCAGACTGATTTTTTAATTTCTTTTTTTCATCCCAGCCCTTTTTTGCTTACCTCATTCGAAGAATGCAAAATACAAAAAGACTTAGGGCAGGATGTACTAGCATCAGGATTACCGATTTCCTATTTGCCATTCTCTATGAGTCGCAATTTTGAAATCGGAATTCCTAATGTATGAAACTCTTTCGTGTTTCATTAGCGATTGCTAGCAAGTGACAAATAGACCTACCTCATGCATATTAGTGAGGTAGGTCACAATTTGAGACCCATTAGGAATCACAGCCATCACAGAGATGGCAGCCTGCTGAGGTCAGCAGACCACAATGTCTTTGATTGGTTTTTAATAAAGCAGTCTGTTTATTTTTTTTAATGCAGCCCGTTTTCCTTAAAGGATAATGGGATACATTTAAACAGAAAAAAAATAATCTTTTTCGTTTAATTTTGTAAGAGTAGACAGTGGGGTCCGAGGGACAGCAGCCTGCCCTTAAAAATATTTTTTTACCATTCTTCAAAGGTCCCGTACCTATTTGCAAATAGGTTACCCCCTCCTTCAGGGAGTCAGTAAAACTTGACCTCAATTTGATCGCAAAACTTTCATACAGCCCATTCAGATTCAGTAATTGGAAGAAATGCCGTAAACACGCCCCTTTTAAATACCAAATCGCAAACACTAATTGCAAATAGGTAGCGTGTTACTGAATCACAATTTGGATTTGGTACATCTGTAAAAGCATTTTTGTGGTTGGACGTTTCCAACTGCAAACATGCTTTGTACAAGGAGTCCCAAATGATTTACTCTCCCAGCTGGAGAACAAGCCAATAGGGCACTAAACTAATGGTGCAGCACCAGCTTAACACGTGTGCAGCAACAGCGGTGGCATGAACACCGGCACTTAGGTTTTAAAAAAAACAAATGAATCACAGCAAGCATTCATTTATTTGTGCTCCTCATGATTGCAGATGTCTCTTTCAGTCTTAGGATTGGAGATAATATTTTGTTTGAAGTCCATGTTCGTGTTTTCCCAGCGGACGGCAGAAGCTCCTGCTGTTCTTGGTCCATTCATCACACACTCCTGCTGGTGCTTGGTGACTCTTCATGCTTCTGTGCGCTTTACCATTGGTGCAGCAGGTGCAGTGGCACGGGGCCAAGGGCTGTGAGGGGCCCGTTGACCCTGTAAATTACTGTATATTAGCAGCACAACAATCAAATAGGTGATTTCCTTTGCTTGCACCTGAGCTCATGGCATCCTGGTCTTTCCACAAATATGCATAAACCAGAGCAGGACGTTCCTGCTAGCACTGATGGAGGGCTGTACGTTTTGGAAGGAGAGTCGATCTCTCAGGACCATGCTCAGATAAAATGATCATTGTTACGAGTCTCTGCACTGCTGACGCCTGAGCAGCAGGAACCCTTCGTCTACCTCTTCTTGGTTCATGCGGGACTTCATTCTGCCTAAAACAAGTTTCCTGTATGTTTCATTTAACAGCACAGTTTGCTTCCTAAATGGAACGGCAAAGTTAGCTTTTAGTGGGATGAACAGCACATAGGATTATACCTGCAAGTGTTTTGTAAATACAAGCAGACACACACACGCATCAACCCTTTTAAGAATATCCACGCCTTATGTCCATTTTACTCCACTCCACGTGTTGTATAGCATTCCCCATCATAGGGAGGGGATGCCTTCACAAAAGAAGGGTCGAGGACGTGTTGCATCTTAAAAGGCTTCAAACCTGTGCTCTGCATGCTGCAGAGGTCCGCAGTGTATGCGTTAACCATCTGCGCTACCTTACATGCTTACTAAGACACAGGAAAAACTGTGTATGTGTGTCAATTGTAACTGAGGATCAACAAACGTTTTGGTTTAGAGGATCACCTAAACCTTTTTGTTTCGTAGCTACAAGCACTTTCTTTCTGTGGCACTTTGCACTTTGCATTTCATGTTCACTGTGCTGCGGCTCACCATTACCAGTCCACCGAAAACAAAATGCAATTGAGAATTGGTTGCAGGTTGCAGGCTCCACTCATCATCCACCGTTCCACAAGCAGGTAGTTTGGATCTTCCATTTATTTAAGGCAATTCCTGAAATATCAGAAATAGCTGCATAGTCCAGAAAAATGTTTCACACTCTCAGGGGATTCCTTTCTTTTCTTGTCCAACTACTCTCTGCTGTTTTAAAAAAAAAATTTTTATTAACATTTTAAAGATCACACATGCACATTTGACCACCTCGTCGTCCCACTGCACAACATAGTTCTTGTACGATACAGAAAGTAGTACAAAGCATTCAGTGGTAAGTGGCGCTCTTCAGTGTACCTTTCTGCTGCTGACAGTCATTCGATAGATCTCTCCCCACACACATCTGCCCCAGAGGACCTGTCGTCCGTACATTCTTCAACTGCATACATTCGTTCGTCCTTTGCAGGGGTCTGGTGTTACCGCAGCCCCATTCCATAGCCCATAGCGCTGCAGCCGGCAATCCTCTTTTAGTATCCTGTGTCCATTATCGCCCCTCTGCGTGCCCTTCCTCCTCAGCATTTTCGCCTTTGTCCACTAAGTATGCCTTATAAAGGGCCCAGTAGTCCCTAGGGTGGTTCTGCACAGACTGAAGCTCATTAAAAGTGCCCAACTACTCATTACAGTATGCCATGTCCGAGTGCCGATCCCCCAATTTTGGGGCAGGGCCCCTTGCCCAGCGCATCGCTACTCGCTACTCTGCGCTTAGCTAATAGTAGTCCAATAGCTACTAGCTTCCCGACCGATTTTCCTAGCTCCTTATCTTATCACAATAAAGCTAACATTGGTTCCATCTGTATAGTGAGGCTGTTCTAGCCGTCAATGCCTGGAAAACTCCCTCCCAGAATTGAAGTATCGCTGGACAGTACCAAGCAGCATGTATGAACCCTTCTTCCTGCTCACTGCATCGCAGGCAGTTTGCAGATTCCCGTCGGCCATATCGATTCCATCTTCCTAGCGTATAATACTCACGGTTTATGTACTTAAAGTGTATCAACTGGTGTCCCCATTTACAGATCCCTCCTTCGTTCTAGCGCAGCAGGACTGCCATACCTTATCTTCTATGGGCCTACCCAAGTCTCTCGGCGAGTCCGATCTTGCTTTAGTCACACACACGCGATTGCAGAAGGCTCCAGCTGGGAACTGCGAGGCCCAGAAGGCAGTGGGCACACCGGAGGACAGCTTACCCCTCCCCCTAGCCACCGGGGGATACATAGACCTCTCGCGCCTTCCGCTCCGCGGGAGAAGCTCGCGACTGCAGAAGGCTGCAGCTGGGAACTGCAAGGCCCAGAAGGCAGTGGGCACACCAGAGGACAGCTTGCCCCTCCCCCTAGCCACCAGGGGCTACATAGACCTCTCGCGCCTCTCGCTCTGTGGGAGATTGTCGCGCCTGCAGAAGGCTCCAGCTGGGAACTGCGAGGCCCAGAAGGCAGTAGGCACACCGGAGGACGGCTTGCCCCTCCCCCTAGCCATCAGAAGGACATAAGCATCTGGTCCCTCCCGCTGCGCGGGAAGCGCGCGGGCGGGCGCCGGGCTAAGCCCGGGCAAAGGGTGGGCCGTCTATGGCCGTCGGGGGCTGGAGGAGGCTGGGCTGGGCCAAACCCCCCTTGTTATCGCCTCAAGAAGGTGCTGTTGACATTGTACGAGTGCCTTAATAGCACGAGAACCTAATTAATGGGGAAGAGAAAATTTATGGAGGGAGGGGGTGAGGGCCCAAGTGTACTGACAAAGGGGAAGAAGTCAAAAAAGTCTAAGAAAGTAGCAACGCATGCAGGGGGGAACTGTGTTATGGACCGTATTGACGAGCTAATCGAGGAATGTGGAGCACAACTTACAACAAACCACCTCCCTAATCAGAAGCCAGAAAGTGGATGTAAGGGCCCCGTGGAAGTACTAAGGGGAGGGATTAAACAAGGCCCAATAGTGGTCCCTGACATGTTCCTAGGGAGAAAACAAGGTTACGGAGTTCTAGATCAAGGGAATGCTGAGGGGGAATGAGATCAGTAATTCTGGTATAGAACATAGAGCAATATGCCCCCTTGTGGTTGATCCAATTATTATTTGTAAAAATAGGTTTTCAGCCCTAGCAAATACTGATAGCTGTAGTTCTACGATTGATGGTGAAGGAGCCCAACCCAGTACATGTGAGATTGTTGTTTCCCAAGGAGCTAGTGAATCAACACTGGGGGGACTTCTTGACTTTCTCGTTCCCACTAAGGAAGACAGCACTGCCCTGACCATTGTGGTCAAACAGTTATGTAAACTGGTTGAGGGCATGCAGGTTAAGATCGAAAGCCTTACCGCTGAGGTCCCTGTTCTATTTGCATAGCAAATTAGAACATAAATGGTATGCCTATAGATCAGGGCAATGTGCAACTCAACGCATCGTGTCTCGCCCAAGCAGAGATAGGGTTTTGATCCAGGCTGGTGCTTTGATAGCGAAGCAGCTAGGGCAAGGACAGGGTTGTCGCAAGTCCCTTGCACTAATGTTGGCAAACAACCAATTGCAACGTTAGGGGAAACACAGCTAAGGGAAAGAAGTGGTGATTCCAAACTGAGCGGTAGACATCGTGACCAAGCTAGCATGTCCAAACAAATTAACAATAAAATTCCTACAATGGACAGAGGTAAACAACAACACCATGCCGATATGAATGAAACACCGAAAGTTTATTTGGTGAATGTTCCAAATCAAGTGAATCTCTAACTAATAAGGCTATTTATTGGATTATTTTTAACAAAGAAGGGAGGTAGAGTACCAAGTAGGATTCCTACTCCACGGGCACTGATACATAAACAAGAAGAATCCTACTGCTAGTGTGGGGAGAAAAAGAGGGGAAGCACTCAGTGTTGAGTAAAATACCCCTCACACACCAACAGGCCCCTTGGTGTCATGCTTCATCATCGGGGTCTTCGCACCCCGCTAGAGGGATGCGGCACGCTGCGACCTACGACTACGTGGGAGCATTGACAGGTGTTGACTATGTGTGGTGTGTGTTGACTGTGAGTGATAGGAGGATTAAATGTGAGTGGGAAACGTGGTGAAAAGTTTAAAAAGTACCTGGCTAGTGGGAAAAAGAAAAAACTTTATTTCGTACCCCTAGCTGGTGCTATTAAAAAGGTGTGCAGAAAAAGACGAGGTTGATTTGTCTTAATTACGGACAAGACCTCTGGTGTGCGTCGACATGTTTCGGTACGTGTGCACCTTCTTCAGGACGGGGCACAACTCCCAACCCTACTCACGTATTTCTAAATAAAAAGAGGTTATATTTAGTAAAAAGTGAAATCACTCAATTTGAAGTTGGCTACAATGTGCCTACAGCGGTTCTTGGGATCATGTATTTACATGTCCTGCAAAAAAGGAAAAAACCATTAAGTTTGGTTACCATAGGGTATCGGCTCAGACAGGTGCAGTCACCTGGAGCCCCAAACAGAGAACAATCTGTAAAGGAAGAGACATACAAGACACACAACATATATGACACACTTAGGTTTTCTTGTACTTATTGTTTTTCAGACATACTCGTAGTCTTTGATGTCTACTGCATCATGAGCAAATCCTGGGCAACAAGGTGGGTAGGTGGATCCACAATCTACAAAGATAGAGAGGTGGACTCAGTGCTGTTGTTTATATTCACTTCTTACCTCATCCGTCTACCTAGAGAGGCCTGATTCTGTGTGGGGAGAATACTCACGAAATCCGCCTGTATTGGCCTCCTTCTACCACCCCGTGCTGCTCCGCTGTGAATGAATAGCGGGCGTGTTTAGTGGTATTTAAGGAGAGGCTAGGTGTACTGCCATTGATTAATTGCCGGAAGTCACAGGGACCATGCATGAAGACTGTCTGTATACGCCTTTGTGCATGTGGTCTAATTAACTTTGGCATGTGACCAAATGTTATTAGTTCATTACCGGAATGACCATATAAGGTTTTTCCGCTTCTTGGTCAGTCACGGGCTGAGAAAGGGAGCGCCGTTGTTTACACGACTGTGTTATCATGTGTGCTTGCGCATGGGTTGGTGTCTATGCGCATGCGTACCAGCCGGTTGGGGTAGTGTGTATACAATGATGTGATTTGTAGCGCTGGCTCTTGTAGGCAGATGTTAGCCGTAGTGGTCAAGTGATTTGGCTCCACGGTATGTCATCGTTTAGTCCCGTGATGTGGGTGCCCAGGCGGAACACCCAACGTTGTTCCTTCTGAAACAGGCCTGATTCCGAAGGTAGTCGCTCAATGACCGTCCAGCGGAGGTCATTTATGCAGTGCTGTAGTGCCAGGAAATGTGATGCCATTTTGGTTGTTGACTTTTTACAGCGTATGTTTGATTTATGTTCGCCAATCCTAGTTTTGACTGGTCGGGTGGTCATGCCCACGTATTCCAATCCACATGGACAGCTGATCAAGTATACCACATTTTTAGTGTTACAATTTGAGAATTGGCGCTGCTCCCATGTCGTGCCATTCCTGAAGGTGAGGTTCTTGCTTTTCTGAGTCTGGTGGCAGCAGCTGCAATCACCACATGGGAAGTGGCCCTGTACACTGGTCGGGTTCTGTCTCGCAGTCTGGTTTTCCCGTGGTCTAGTGTGGACCACAATGTCTTTTATGTTCTTGCCCCTCCGGTGCGCATGCATGGGTTTCTCAAAATTGAGGTTTCCACAGTTCAGGATGCCCCAATGTTTTTCGATCACCTTGGAAACCTGGTTCGATATTGTGGAGTAGGTTGTCACGCAGATGGGTCTTTTGTTCAGGTCTTTCCACGAGTTTCGTTCTCAGGCAAAAGACCTGAGAACGAAACTCGTGGAAAGGCAGTACCCGACGAGGACCATCGAGAAAGCGATGAAACGTGCCAAAAACAACCATAGGGAGGCTCTCATAGAGGAAAATCCAAAAGAGGTTGGAGAGCGATCACTATCTTCTATGTATGTTCTTGTCTTATTGGAAGACGCCTACCCCTGCCAGGGGATCGAATGAAGTGTCTCCCCCAAATATAGTTCTGGCGAATGATATGCGCCACATAAAATGGGCAAAATTGCTAGAATGCCAGGAGCATATAGATTTTATTTCAAGCAAGCTAGAGCAAACAACAAGGTGGTTAGGGGTACATGCCAGTAGTGGTGGTACGGACTTACATTTAGAATCTGGTACTAGGACACAAGAAACATTGTTTAAACAATTAAAGGGTTTGTTTGTTGGACCATGCAAGGTGAATAAGGCACAAACTAACCGCTCTCCACGTTGGTATTCCGAAGAATGTAGGCAAGCACGTCATGATTTGGGTCAGGCTATAAAGTTTGGATCTAGTATTACTGTACGCCTTGCAAGGGCAGCCTATAAAAGTGTAATATCCAAATCAAAGCGAGCCTGGGATGAGGAGAGGTGGCAAGAGCTCAAGGAAGCCAGCTCCCCCAAGAATTCCAAATGTTTTTGGAATATACTTAAGTGGGGTTGTGAGGGCCGACCTGAAAAGCCACAAAACTGGGTAGCCCAAGAGGAGTGGGTGGCTTATTTTAAGCCGCAATATGCAAAAAGTGTGGAACCAAGTACAAGTGTAGAGGTTATACGCACATCCTTTTCGGAAGATCCTTTCAATATTGGGGATATAAATTGCGCCTTAGGTTCTGTGGTGCCTGGTAGGGCGCCAGATATAGACGGAGTATCAGCTGATACCTTTTTGCATGATAGAGAATCTTGGGGGAGGTATATATTATTGTTGGCAAATCTAATAGCGAAGGGAGCACCTATACCCGAATCGTGGAATGGTGCGGAAATTATACCAGTTTTTAAGAAGGGGGATAAGTTACTCCCCGGTAATTAACGCTCAATCAGTCTGATTGATACCATGCAAAAGATCTTTGGTAGACTGATTTTGAACAAAGTGCAGGAATGGGAGCGCGAGCAGAATATTTTATCCCACCTCCAAGCAGGATTTAGAGCCTGTATTAGCACAGTCGACCAAATATTGCATTTTGCAATGCTTTTTGGAAGACTGTGCAATTCGGTGGGGGTAGTTTATATGCTGCCTTCATTGATCTAAGGGCAGCCTTTGATCTTGTTCCGCGCTCGATCCTGTGGTCTGTTCTACATGATATGGGTATGCCTCGTGCCCTTCTTTCGCTAATTATGAGACTCCATGAGCATAATTATGCGCAGACAAGATGGGGTTCTCCTGGAAGCGTTACCAGCCAGTTTCCAGTAGAAAGAGGGGTACAACAAGGCTGTGTGCTAGCGCCAACCCTGTTTTCTCTATACATTAATGATGCGGCCAAACTACTGATTAAAGCTAATGTTGATGCCCCAACTCTAGCAGGTGCGAAAGTTCCCATTTTAATGTTTGCTGACGATTGTCTAATTATTGCTAAGACCCCGAGTGTATTGCAAAAAACTCTAGGTATTTTTGAACATTTTTACACCAACCAAGGTCTAGAAGTAAATGTTTTAAAATCCAAATTTATGACTTCTAACTATTTGGGTGTTAGTATTCAACATGATTTGCGATGGAACCAACAGGTTGAGTTGGCATCGCTCAAGCATTGCCAACTGGCTGGAGCCTTGAGCGTAGAGCATGCTAAGGCATTAACAAAACCAGTTGCCCCTGCTCTACGTGTTTACGACGCAAAGGTGGTTAGCTCAGCCCTTTACGGCGTAGAGATCTGGGGCTTTGTGAATTTAGGTAAAATGACTGTATCTGAAAATAGGGGCCAGATGTAGGAGCCCTAATACCGGTCGGTAACGGCCGAATTCGGCCGTTACCGACCGGTATTAGGGTTTCCAGATGTAGGGGGCCTATATTTTACCGATTCTGTAAAGTTACTGAATCGGTAAATTTACAGAATCGGTAAAATACCGAATCGGTATATTTACCGATTCGGAAAAACCACATGTAGGTGGCACTCCTAAGAGTGCCACAGGCCCTTAAAAATCGGTATTTTACCACCCAATCCTATTGGGTAGTAAAATACCGAATTCAGGTGTGCATGCACATCTGTGCATGCACACCTGTGCAATGTGACACACAGACATGCCACATTGCACACAAGTCCAGAATTGGGGTGCTAGAGGGTGTCAAAGTGACACCCCCTGCAACCTTGCAGGATTCGGTATTTACCGATTCTGTAAATACCGAATCTGTATTTCACATTGATTCCTATGGGCTTCAAGGCCCATAGGAATCAATGGGAAATACAGATTCGGTATTTACAGAATCGGTAAATACCGACTCTCACAGATTCGGTAATTTTTTACCTACATCTGCCTCCTTCCAATTTACCGACTTTTAAATACCGAATCGGTATGACTCGGTATTTAAAAGTCGGTAAATCGGATTTACCTACATCTGCCCCTTGGTTCCTACGCAATCTTATTAATCGACCCCCGAGTACCCCTATGTGTCCTGGTTTTTTTTTTGTGTCATAATTTTGTATTGGAGTTCAAAGATAGGCAATTTCATAGGTTACAAAACAATATAATAAATATAAATCAGTATGTGACAAATTATATACACCTGTAATATATTAAGGAAGAGGAAAAAAGGAGGGAAAGGGGAAAAAGGAGAAGGGGAAAAGCTATATATAGGGAGGGAAAGAAAGGAGAATTCGAATTTCAGGAATATTCCAGTAGGTGTGGACCACACCTACTGGAATATTTGTTCTTGGTCTTGTATCCTATAAATTACCTTTTCATAGGATGCTGTCTGTATCATCGCAACCATCCAGTCCTCTTTGGAGGGAGGGCTAGGTGATTGCCACAGCCTTAAAACACAAAGTTTAGCAGCAGTAAGTGCAGTGTGTAAGAGTCGACTTTGAGGTCGTGAAATAGAAGGAAAACTTCTAAAGTCATGTAGCAAAATAGTGGCAGGTGTGAAAGGGAGTGAAAGAGGAATAGTTTCTAGTAGTGTAGATCCTATTTGCTGCCAAAATCTATACTACTATAATAAAGGAAGAACTTTGAGGCTTTGAGGCGGGTAAACTCGGGAACCAAAGCGCCAATCCACACACCCGATACAACGTTGTAATCGGCAGGGTGTGCAGATGGTTATAGGCTATATAAATTTTTAAAAAACGTTATTTAAAAAATGTACATTAAAAAAAAAGTAGTCCCTTCGAAGTAGCGCCGGCCGCGACGTGCGTGCTCACGTCAGGAGCGCGGGGAGGAGCGGCGTCCAGGAGCGCGACGAGGAGCGGCGGACATGGTGCGTGGGAGGAGCGGTGACGTGAGGAGCAGCGGACAGGCCGGAGCAGCGGTGACCAGCGGCGGTGAGGTGACAAGCAGCGGACAGGCGGGAGTAGCGGTGAGGTGACAACCAGCGGACAGGCGGGAGGAGCAGTGACCAGCGGCGGTGAGGAGCGAGGACCGGCGGAGCGGTAAACTGAGGAGCGCGGGGGAGGAGCAGCGGCTGAGGTAAGGGGACCCGCGGAAAATGTCGGAAAAGGCGGGTGTCGGGGCAGGCGGGGACGGGACGGGCGGGGGCCCGGGCTTCTGGACAATGTCGGGGCGGGCGGGGGCGGGGAAGCCTGATTGCTCCCGGACAAGGTCGGGACGGGCTGCTAGTTGTTTTATAAAAGGACATTCAAAAAGTATATGCAGGAGGTCACAATTAGCTTCAGAGCATCTCCAACACCTAGAATGCGATGATAATCCAGCTCGTTGCAACTTTAAGGGAGTCCAATGCCAATCATGTAAAGTTTTAAAAACACAGAACTTCATTCGTGCTTCACGAGTGCCCTTATCCAGGGCTTCCAATATGTCTGGCCAGGTATCTTCATCTATGGTGATATGAAGCTGTTCCTGCCATTTATCACGGAGAGTCGCAAGAAGTGGCTGCGAATATAAATGGTTAATCAGAGATCTATATAAACCTGACATGACACCTTTATGTCGGCCCCAAATGCAAAAGAAAAGTCAAAATCGGCGAAGTTTGCAGTGTCCAAGGGGTGAGGCCAAGACATCTCTTCAGAGAATGTTGAAGTCGTAAATATCTCGAAGCCTGATGTAAAGGAAGATCAAATTCTTCACAGAGAATCTCAAAAGATTTCAGTTCACCACCTACTATAAGTTGATCTAAGATTAAGATTCCCCTTGAGCTCCATTCAGGCCAAGAAAGTGCTTGTCCATTAATTTGAATGCTTTCATTCTTCCAAATGGGGGCTTTAGAATGTAAACGATGGGCAATGCGCAGTAGACGATGTGCACGTTGCCATGCTTGATATGCGGCATTGAGCACAGGATGTGCAGGAATAGTCCTAGGTTTACGAACATTGTACAATAAATTAAGACCATCCTTTACATTCAAGTATTGAGCGTTCTATTGAAACCCATTGAGGTGAGTCAGTTGCACCTGGGAGCAAGTAAGACAGCTGGGAAAGTTGTAAAGCTAGAGAGTAGTGCTCCATCGATGGTAGACTTAGACCACCATGGGAGTGGCGTGCTATTAGTTTAGCAGCAGACACACGAGGTCGCATATTTCCCCAGACAAAGGATCGAATGCGAGAATCTATGCGACGAAGTGTGGCTAAAGGTATAATAATTGGGAGCATTCCCAAAACAAAAGTAAATCGGGGCAAAGTAACCATTCTCACCGCCGGTATTCTTCCCCACATGGAGAAACTCAAAAGAGACCATTTGGCAAAATCAACTTCCATTTGTGTTATGAGAGGAGAGATGTTATCTGAAACCATTCTCTCCAAACCTCGATTTATCAGAATTCCAAGATATTTTAATTGAGATGATTTCCAGCAAAAAGGATAGCCATCAATAGAAGCTTTTGTGGTGCAAGGAGAGAGTGGTAGAGCTTCACTTTTGTCCCAGTTCACTTTATAACCAGAAATCACAGAGAACTGTTTAATAATTTCAAGCAAATTTGGTAAGGAACGGGGAAGATCTTTAATCGTAAGAAGGATATCATCAGCATATAAGTATAATTTGGATACTCCTCCCGGTATCGGTATACCCTGAAAATGGGGCGAGTGACGAATAAGCGAAGCAAGAGGTTCCATCGCTAGTAGGAATAAGAGGGGAGACAATGGGCAACCTTGATGAGTACCTCTTTGAATTGAAAAAGGATCAGAAAGAAAACCTCCACAATTAACCTGAGCTGTTGGATTGTCATATAGTAAGCGAACCATGGAGATAAACTTCTCACCTAAACCAAAATGCCTCATAGTGGCAAACAAATAAACCCAATCAATGCAGTCGAACGCTTTCTCCGCATCTAGAGAAAGAGCGACCGCATCCTCCGTCAAATCTCTAGCAGAGCATAAGGTAAGGGCTAATGTTCTAAGATGATTTCTGGATGATCGACCCGGGACAAAGCCAACCTGCGAATGATGTACCAGAGAGGGGATGACTTTTCTAAGCCTTGCCGCTAAGATACTTGCCAATATCTTGACATCTCCATTTATTAAGGAGATAGGTCGATAGCTACCGCAGACTAGTGGATTCTTGCCTGGTTTGGGAATAACCGCAATTAATGCTTTATTCGAAATAGGACCAAGAGAAGAAGACTGGATGGCTTCATGGAAAGCAGAATGAAGAATGTCAATTGTTTCCTCTCCAGACCACTTGTAGTATTCTGCAGGAAAACCGTCTTCACCTGGAGATTTATGATAAGGCAACTTGGAAAGGACTGCAGCATTCTCCTCTCTAGTAATATCACCACAAAGTAGCTGCCTATCCTCATCTGGAAGACACGGAAGATCAATATTTTTAAGATAAGTGGATATATGGTCGTCAGTTACTGAATTTTCGGGAGTATAAAGTTTCTTATAGAAAGAAGCAAAAGTATTGGCTATTTCCTGCGGTTTAGTGAAAATTTCACCTGATTCAGAACGTATTGCTGGGATGGCCATGGAGGCCTCACGTTGTTTAAGTTGTGCCGCAAGCAATCGGCCAGCTTTCTCGCCGTGCTCGTAATGTCTCCCTTTTAAACGTTGAAGGGCATATTCTGCTTTGGAGGTATATAAGTTATTGAGTTCCATTTTAGCTAATTCCAAAGTTTTGCGATTACTTACGGTGGCTTTGGAGGTATATAGACGAGTTAAAGAGATGATTTGATCCTCAAGTTCGGTATGGCGTAAAGATGCTGCTTTGTTGGCCAAAGCTGCATCTCTCATCAATTGACCAAGGATAGTTGCCTTTGCAGCTGCCCAAATAATTCTTGAAGAAGAAACTGATGATTTATTGTTGTTTAGATATTCCGTCAAATGGGAGCGTAACTGAGATTTGCCCTGAGGTGAACGGTACTTTTGGATATTCATGAGCCATGGTTTTCGACCTGTAAAAGTTAGACCAAGTTCTAGGGCAATAAGAAGGGGAGATTGATTTGAAATGGCAGCTTCCAAGATATGGGATTCAGAAATAAGTGTAACTACAGGATGGGAGACAAGAAAATAATCTATCCTAGATTGTGAGCTATGAGTCGAAGAGAGAAATGTATATTCTTGATCTGAAGGATGACAGTCGCCAATGATCTACTAATCCATGGTCCAACGTGATATCCCCCAATAATGCTCTGTCAGCAGCATTACATCTGTCTAAAGGACCAGTTTTATCTAGAATTGGATCACGAGCTAAATTCCAGTCACCACCAATAATATAGCTGGATGCACCAATTTCAATAAGTAGACGATTTAGTTTGCGAAAGTAAGAACGCTTAGCACCAATTGGGGCATAAACTGAGCCAACACAGAAGACATTCCCTCCAATTTTCAATTTAGCAAAGACGTATCTACCCTCAGGATCAGTCCAAGTTACAATGACTAAGAAAGGTAGGGATTTGTGCAAAAGAATAGCAACACCACATTTTCTTGGTGGATTCTTGTTGGAGAGAGGCTGCGCAGACAGTTCGCAGTGAATGACCTTTCCCACCCATTCCCGTTGCAACTTGGAAGATTTCAAAGCATTTAGATGAGTCTCCTGCAAGAGAGCTACATCTGTTCTATTAGTTTTAAGATAGGAAAGAACTTTTTTACGTTTTATGAAATGTGTAAGGCCATTAACGTTCCATGAAATTATGCGCAAGGGTCGGGAGAGGAGGATGTATTCACAGCCATATGAGCGTTGAAAATGAAAAGGTATTAGTTTGAATAAAAGAGTTGATATAAAGAATAGAGAGCAAGGTATTGAGATAATAGAAGGAAGAAGTAGATGAAGTGTAGGAAACAGGATGAGAAAAGAAAAGAAGTAGTTTTTTGTGAGAGATGGAAGTAAAAGAAGAAGAAAGAAAGTATACAAAGACGATGTGAGGGGAGGGTAGGATAAAAGAAACTAGGGAAAAAGGTGAAGAGGATGGGTTCCAAATCAGAAGTAATAAGAAAATTAAAGAGTTAAAGAATTACCATTTTCCTATAAGATATAAGGGAGTCCAAGAATATAGAAGAACCACTTGTGATTTATATGTAGGAAAAAGCAATAAGAAGAAGAAATAAGAAAGAGAAACTATAAAAAAGAAGAGAAGATGAATGTACGGTACTGTGCAGAATTAACACAGTGTCAATAAAGTGGATCTTTTAGCTGTGAGTCTAGACTTGCGTGCTACTCGCGCCGGGGGAGCCCCATTCGATAGGACTATCAGTGGTAAGGGAGACATCTACGATATAATATGGATCACATTCCAATATATTCTTTTAAAATTTAGAGTTTGAAATGAAGAAAGAAAAGGAAACATGTATCATGGGAATACAGTGTAGGAGAAAGAAAGGTATAAGGCATATGCATGACATATTAAGGTGAACCAGACAAAATAACAAAATTATAGAATATTCACTAAGAAAATGGTTAACTCATCTAACCAAAAACATATCAGAATAACTGTTAGAACTGGCTATTTCTGGTAGGCTAAGGCTGACGCCAAAGCCAGGCAGAAACCACCATTCTAGTCAGGGCAAGGAAGTCACACGCCAAGATAACCTCTGCTCACCCCCTTGGTAGCTTGGCACAAGCAGTAAGGCTAAACTCGGAGGCAATGTGTAAAGCATTTGCGCCAGCGCACAACAGCAACAACATACTAGGCACACCACAAAAGAGACTCCACACAAGGTTATTATAAAAATAACTTTTGTATTGTAAAAACACATCAGATAAAAATCACACAAGTACATTGTGCCAACTGGCACTGGCAATATTCACAGGGATTATGTACACAAGACAGGGCCACAAGGGCCACTGTCATATCCAGATATAACACTTCTAGATAAAATGTAGAATAAAATAATAATCAAAGATAACAACCAGTAACCACTGGTAACAGGAACAAGGACCTTACTAGGACCACCTGTACTAAGAAAGAAGAACCACCTAAGTATCACACAGCATTTAGGGGTTTAAGAAAGAATACATTACTCATGATGCAATAAACCTACATTCAGAGGAGTAGAAAAGACAACCACCTAAGTATCACTCAGCATTTAGGGGTCTAAGAAAGAATACCTTACTCCTGATGCAATAAACCTACATTCAGAGGAGTAATAAAGAAGAACACATGATGCCCTAAACATTCAGAGGTGTTAAGAATAGAGCACATGATGCAATAAAATACGTTCAGAGGTGCATAATAAATCAATAGCGCAAAAACTCACATTAGCAATAACTATAAAAAGCATAGAAATCACATTGCGCCAACACTACATAAGCCACTACCTGTGGCAGTCCCTACGCCAACTGGCCTTGTGGGGCAAAGATGCCCTGGGTCCAATGTCAGGGCGCGCTGCCATGCAGCGCCAGTCCAAAGTACAAAAAGCCTAAACGTGGCAGGTGCCCACAAAGTGCTGGGCACCTGGGCATCGCAATAAAATAAACTGCGACAGGGTCCTCACTGACCCTCGGGTGCAAACTGCGCCATGCTGGAGCCACACAGGCTCTAAAACAAACACTGTGGCCAAACGTTGGAGCCCTCAGGCTCTGCAAACAAGGCCCCCTCGAGCCTTCTCCTGGCTCTGGACAACGTTGGGGCGACCCGCTGCCAACTGGGGCCACCCTGATTCTGCGCCGTTCACGGTGGAGTCTCCTACGGGGGACTCTAATTTCTCAAAATGCCCCCAGAGCCTCTCAGGGCTCTAAATACGAAAAATGGGGCGGGGAGCCTCTCCGGGCTCCGTGCACGTTGGGGCGACCCACTGCCAACCGGGGCCGCCCATGAAGCCTTCATGGCTTCCTACTCGCGTTGGGGCGACCCACTGCCAACCGGGGCCGCCCTTGAAGCCCTCATGGCTTCAGACAACAAGCAGCGCGAACTCGCGCTACTGCGGGGGGGGGGGGGCGGACACCGACAATGTGTCCCGGCGCCCCTCCCCTGCTCCATTCTGCCCAGCCCCAGCCCAGACTCACCGGGCTCTCCTCTGCGGGGCTCATCCGGGCGGCGGCTCCTTCTTCTGGCCAGCGCGGGGCTCCTCTTCCACCACGGAGCCCCGCCGGCCCACTCAGACGTTCTCGGCTGCTCTCCTCTTGCTGCAGGGCTCCCTCCGCTCACGGGAGCCCTGTAAGCCGGCCGCCATCACTCTTCTCCCCGGGCCCGGCGGTGATCACTTCTCGGCACCCGGGCTGCGGGGGCGGGACTTCCGGCCGGCCGCGCTGAGATTGGCCGGCCGGCCAGGTACTTCCGGGTCGCTGCGGGCAGCGCAGCGGCCCTTCTCCTTAGGCAGGCAGGCGGGGGCTGAGTTTACCGAGGAGTGGGCTACCTCGAGTAAACATCAAGATTAGCGGCATAGCCGCGGGGCAAATGCCGGGTGGGCACCGGCCTAAGGACAATCACGCAATCGAGGTGGGCACTCGTAATTAATTAAATAACTACAGGCATAACGCAGGGTGGCACCTGCAATATCTCACGCAAAATGTGTGATAGCGACACGCTCACTACGGGTGAGAAATAAAGCGCTCTCAAGCGCTAGGAGGCAGAAATAAAGCGCTTCCATCGCGCTGGGGGCACTGAAAGCCTCACAAGCCCCCAGAGATGACCCCTACATCAAGAAGGGTCCCAAAAGTCTTGAGGCATCCAGGAGGCAGCACAGCAGCTCCTATTAAGGGAAATCCTCCAGCAAAGTTCTCCAAAGATGCAGCCAGGCAGGGGGACAGCCAGGAAGAGTCCCCCAGCAGTCCATCAGATGTCCAGGAGCTGGGCAGGGCCCAGGGATTCCCCTGAGCCCCAGCAGCAGCATGCCCCTGGCAGATTCAAGTTGAAAACAAGAACATTTTGGAAGGGGATACAACCCCTTCTTATACAGTGCAAAACCTTTGAAGTCATTTGAAGTCCTTTGAAGCAGGCAGTGTGAGAACCAGCTGGACTGGTTTAGAGGGAAGTCCCCTTCAGTATCAGGGACAGAGGTGTCAGTCGCCCAGCGGGAGGTGGAGCCAGCTTTGTAGTTACACAGGAACAGCCCTTCACTATCAGGTGCCATCTCCTCCCACTTCCCTGGCAGCAGATTCTGCCTTTCATCCATGGGCTGACTTCAGACAACCTCCTGGGCTCTCCAGCCCCGGTCATCCTCAAACCAGACAGTCAATGCACAAGCAGGCCCATGCACTCTGGGCCAGGCTCACCAGCCAATCACACGCTAGCACCAACTTACACAAATATTCCAACTTCCAAAAGTAGTACTTCTAGACTAGACACAGTCATGCTGCATACATCATTTTGCAGCATTCATTCTCACGAGTTCTCTCATACCAAACTCGCCCCTGCACTCCCCACGCATCAGGAACTACCATGGGCATACATATTCCCCATTCATTCCTATGGGAGGGCAGGTCACTCACCATTCATCCACAAAGAGCTCAAGCACTTTACACTGTACCACAGTGAAAAAGTGCGCAGAGGCCTAAAATCACCAATACCAGGTTCCATAAATAGGCTAGGAAAACGCAAAAAGTCTAGGGGTGAACCTGCCTAATGGGCCGGGTCCAACAATAACATTATCCTATATATATGCAGTGTGGAAAATAAGAAGACAAATCAATAATAGGGTAACTTGCTTGTGTCAAAAGGTAGTCATATATTACTATGCCAGTAATCCTACTATCTATAATGACAAATATGAAAATATAATATTTGAATATTACTATGTCAAGGAGCTATCACATCATAAATATTCAAAAATTTACCATAAGTAAATAGCTGAACAAGTGAATATAAAACATTGAAACAATTAATTAACAACAAATTCATTGATTAACTAATTAAAGAAGAGGTATAGAAGTTATTCAAATAAAAAGAACATACAGATAATAATTATAATTTATAACAGGAGAATGAACTGAGAAGATTTAAAGGATTCAATAAGAGAGTAATAGGGAAATTTGAGAATAAAAAGTAGAAACACGAGTAATAAAGAGCAAAGAGGAAAAGAAGTAAGGAAATATAGTGTCATCAAATATACTATATAACAAAAGATGGTGAAAGAAAGTGTACATAAAAAAACAATAGATGAATGTGAATAGGTCTAACAAGAACAGGTGACAAAGATAGACAAACCCTGAAGGAAGAAAGAGAGAGATAGTAAACTAATTATCATATCACAGAATTAATAATATAGATCATTATAACATCTTTAATATGAAATAATAGAATATTAAATCAGAATTCAAGGTACGCCCTCCTCAGTAGATGAAGGAGATTTAGAAGAGAAAAAACATCTAGGTAATAATTATAATTCATAATAAGAGAAAAGACTGAAAACATTTAAAAGATTTAGATAAAAAAGTATTAGAGAAAATAAGAAGGGAAAAATTGAAGAAAGATTAATAAATCTAGCTAGAACAATAGACAAAGACAGATAAACCATGAAAGAAGGAAAAAAGATGTTAAACTAGTTATTATATAGGAGAAGTATTAATATAGAGCTAACATCATAACAACATTAATATGAAGTAATAGAATATTAAAACAGGACTGAACTCTAAACAAGTAAATATTTTTGTCTGAGTCTCTCCTTCTGTTTTAGGAACATTCTGAGTTACTCTGGACATCAAAGACCTTTTTTATTTGATGATGTGAAAAATGAAAAGTGTATCACAGAGAGAGAGTTAGTGTAAACCAGTTTTAGGGAGAGAGACGTTGTCTATGGAGCGTCTAAGCCGTCATCTTATACTCATCTGAGCGTGTACTACGGTAAATTTTAATGGATGAATTTCCATTCTTTCCGGGATGCAAGAAAACAATCCATTGGTTATAGTTCAGGAAACATCCTTTTCGACTGAAACAGACTTTAAGGGGGAACGAGATTTATCTCTGTCTCTTTCCTTCGTTAGTGTGGCTACTGCTTGGTAGGCCTGCGCTCGATCTCCCAAAGAACGTACAGGTCGGTCTAGGCCCCTTCCTCTGTTTTGAGAACGATCTAAATTATGTCGGATTTCACTAGAAGATGTCGTAGATTTTGAGTATGCAGGAGAAGAGATAGGATCTGGATTGAATTCTGTACACTCCATATTTTGAGGAGAAATATTGTCTAGAAAATAACAAAGGTCTCCTGGGTCAAAGAAATCTTTGGAGATTCCATCTTTGGTGATCCGCAAACGTGCAGGT
Organism: Lissotriton vulgaris; assembly: GCF_964263255.1. Lineage (NCBI taxonomy): Eukaryota > Metazoa > Chordata > Amphibia > Caudata > Salamandridae > Lissotriton > Lissotriton vulgaris. Next base: position 233,845 of record NW_028241034.1, on the reverse strand, counting down.
TCGAAAAGGCCATATTTAATGTCAAGTAGGCGAAGACGGGGTCTAAGAGACAGAAAAGCCTTGCGACGTTCGTTAGTTTCTTTTGAGAAGTCTGCAGCTATTCTTATTTCGTGACCTTCAAATATGCACGGGCCTTGAGTGCGAGCTGCAGCAATAAGTTGACGGGCCTGTTTATGTCGTAAGAAGCAGGCAATGAGTGGACGTGGCCGACTATTTTTCCCAGTGCTGGGTGGTCCAATACGATGGGCTCTGTGCATCTCCAACGGCTGTTCGAAAGTGAGGCCAGTGATCTTTGGAAGAATTTCTCTGAGAAAGGATTTAGCATCTGATCCTTCAATTTTTTCGGGAAATCCAAGGAAGCGGACATTATCTCGACGGCTTCTGTCTTCCAAATCGACAATTTTACTTCTGAGAAAAAGGAGTTCCTGATCTCGATCTGGAATAGCATCAAGGCGATTCTCTACTGTTACTATTCATGCTGTGAGACTGTCCATACAACTCTGGAATCCAGCAATATCTGTTCGAATAGATTTAGTTTCATTCGCTAAAGTTGATATTGACATTTCCATGCCCTCCAGACGGCGACTTACAGCAGAGAGTTCTTGGAGTATACGCTCCATAAGTGAGTCAGATGACGGTGAGGCGTTAGAATGAGGTTGATTTGATGTCGAAGAAGTGGTACCTCTCACATCTGAATTAGAACGACCTTGGTGTAGGGCCTCAGAAACGAGGAGTGGCTTTGTAGGTTTTCCATTTGTTTTACCAGCAGGCATTGTTAATTTAACTGCGTTGTTTCTTTGATATAGGACAGTTAAATTCTGTTTGTGCTTACTGTGCATCAATTAACAGATATAAATGTGTATAAAGTGAGTCAAACAGTCTCAATTCAATTTTCAATTCAAAGAAAACTTTATTCGGATTGTAACAAATCCATAAAAGTCACATAGGCATAAAAATACATCTCTAAAAATAGTTATACACAATTAACATGGGATAATTAAAAAGAAAGCAGCAATGGTCATGTAAACAATTAAAATAATGTTAATAAAGTGCATTCCAATGTACATGGTAAATAACCAAAGTGCTGTTGCATAGGGGACAATCTTTTTGAGTGCTAGCATTTCAGGGAGATTCCATAGATTTTCGTGCATGGAATATGACTTTCAAAAACGAAGAGGCACGAAAAATCAGGTCTGCATTATCTAAGTTTAAAAACATAAGATATGATTGATTTAGGGAGACTGGCCTTTGTTTTTTAAAATATGGAGCTAAAAACCATTTGATGTACTTCATGAAGAATTTACAGTGGAAAAAGAAATGCAGTTCATTTTGTCTGCTCTGGCCATCACAGGGGCAGGGGCTTGGCTCGTGTCCAGAGTTCAATGTGCTGTAGCCCATGGGAAAGCAGAGTGAATATTTTGCGGATCCAGCTCTTAGGCGAAATAACAGCGACCTCTCCCAGTTGGTCAGAGGGAGTCTGAGGTATAAAGGTAGTCGTGGAGGAGATAGATCATTATTTATATTGGTCACATACGTTTTTACAGTTTGTTTTTGTAGTTCTATGTCCAACCTCTTTTCCCTAAAGAGGGCATAAAGTTCGATTTGTGTGTCCTTCTTATCCGATTTCTTAATCTGGGCAGGGTCGTTGAAAAGATTAATTTTCCCAATACTGTCCAGGCTTTCCTTTGTGGCCCGAAGCCACGGGATACTCATGCCTTTGTCACAGTTCAGGCATTCGGACACAATGTCCTGTGTTAAAGTGGCACGTTCATTGGTCCAGATCGATAGCCAAAATATTGCAGGTCGCGTGGCGATGAAGTCGGTTATGTAGGGCAGATTGAGCTCGGCGTGACAGATGTATCCAGAAGAGGCAATCGGAGCTCCTAAAACTTTTCTACACAACCGATTTTCTTCTATCTGCAGGCTAGATGGATTCGCTATCCCCCAAATTTCTGCTCCATAGGTTGCAACCGGGACACATTGCAATTTATAAATTTTCATAATTGCCCCGGTTGTTTCAGACCTTGTTGGTCGTGGCAAGGCTAAGATGGAATTTATGGCCTTTGAGAACTTGCCTGTGGCGTGGGCGAGATGCCCACTCCACAGGCCGTTCGCAGCAAAGACCATGCCTAAATATGGAAATGATTTGGTGGAGTATAGTTTCTCTGATCCAATTGAGATGGAGTTCAATTGTTTAGCCCCTGGCCCACAGGTCATAACAAATGATTTTTTAAAGTTCACCTTTAGGTCCAGTTTCTCCATAAAAAGGGAAAAGCTCTTGACCAGGGCACGGAGAGCATTCGGTGTTAAGCCCATGATCACCGCATCATCGGCGTAGAGGAGTGCGGGTAGCAAGTTCCCTAGGATTTTCGGGACATCCGTTGTCGTCTCTTTCAGGGAGTCACTCAGGCCATTTATGTAGATAATAAATAACAGGGGTGCTAAAACGCACCCCTGTCTGACGCCTCTTTCTACCTTTATTGCCCCCGAAATTTCCCCCTCCATTCCAATCCGTACCCGGGCTTTGGTGTCCGCATGTAAATGGGCTAAAAAGTATACCAGAGGTTCGTCAAGCCCATAGGAAAGAAGTGTCGCCCACAATTTCGATCTATTCACAAGGTCGAATGCGGACGACAAGTCCATAAAGGCTAGGTAAATGGGAGCAGCCTTGGCTATGGTGTATTTGCCTATTATAAGATTGAGATTCAGGCATTGTTCTGTTGTCCCGACCCTGCTTCTGAAACCCATCTGACATCTATCTAGCACCCCTATTTCTTCTGCCCAGTCATTCACTCTGTTGTATAGCACCCGGCCCAAGATTTTCAGGGTGTTGTCTAAGAGTGAAATGGGCCTATAGTTAGCAGGGTCAGATCTTTCACCCTTTTTGTAAATGGGCACTATTGTGCTTGTGGACCAGGTAACAGGGATGGTACCCAGCGGTACGTTGTTGAAAACATTAGTCAGGATTGGCCCCCAAAATTCTGGTCTATGTTTGATTAAATCAATTGGGAAGCCATCTGGGCCGGGTGCCTTGTTCCCCAGGCTTTGATTGATGGCCAGTAGGACCTCCCCCAGAGTTATGTCTAGTGGACTCAGTTTATCAAAATTTAGGTTTTCTACTGGAGTAGCGGGATTAGCGTATATGTTGGAAAAGTGCTGCTCCCAGTTCTGACTTGAGATGGTGCAGCTAAGTGGTGACAGTTGTTTCCCCATGTCCCGCATCTTTCTTACCGCGGGCCAAAAGGTTGCGCTGTTTCCCATGGTAGCAGAGACTGATAGTTCTTTCCACTGGTCCTCTACCATTGCAGCCTTCCTTATCCCTATAGCTGTTTTATAGGCGTGCCTGGCGGTACGTACATCAACAAGGTCTCTCGGTTTGGAATTTAATGCCTTGCGAAGTGCCTTGTTAGCAGCTGAGCAGCAACTGTCGAACCATCTGGGTTCGTCGTCATTTTTCCTGTAAGGGACTGTTAGGAGGGTTTTAATGACATGGCATAAGTTTTCAAAATCTTTAATTATCCTCTGATGGTTCCCATCCATAAGTAGGCAAGAAGCGACTGTTGGTTGGTGGGTGTTTGTGATTATGTCCATAATGGGTTCACAGTTCACCCCTTTCCATTTTAGCCTAAGGTTATCTGTTGATGTCGTGATATCTCTTGCTCCCAGAATACGCGGAGGTTTTTGGGTCGGGCCCATTTTTAGTCTGAATTCGAGTGCATTGTGGTCGCCAAAGGCTGTTTCTACTACTCCAGCTTGGATGACTTTGTCTAGTAGTTCCACAGAGGTGAAGATGTAGTCTACTGTGCTGGAAAAATCTCTCCCTCTGAAGGTTGGAATGTAAGCAGTATCGCTGTTTGTGAATGAATCCATTATATTTGATAGGGTATGAATATTTATGAAATTTTCCAGTTCGTTCCCACGTTTAGAGGCCCTATCTTGTTGGTTTGTGCCTGCTTTAGTTCTTGATAATTTAGCATTAAAGTCTCCAGCTAGGATGATCCCGTTGCTTGCACAGTTCTTACTTGATTCAGTTATCCTTGTTATGGCCTCGAATAGCTCTATATAATTTTTATTGGGGATCGAGTGGAAATCGTTGTTATAGAAATTGATCAGGTGTACCGATGATCTGCAGGTAAACTCGATGATTTGGATATTTGGGCTCTTAGTTGGTATTGGCCTGATGGCCCCCCCTAGAGTTATTCTGAACCCGATCAGCAAACCTCCCATAGGGCGGCCAAAGGCTGGCTTTTGAGCACAGATACTATAGCATTCAAAGCCCTCTATAGTTATTTCCGATGTAGCCCATGTCTCTTGGAACATTATGATATCTTTATTAGATATGAATTTTAGCCATTCCTGGTCCGTTACCCGTTGTTGGAGTCCGGCTACGTTCCAGCTAACAATCGTTAGTACACTATCAGAGTTTTTATGAATATGTGGGTCTGGTGGGATAGTTGTTTTACATCCTATAGTGTTCTCCATTGGTTTGTCTTCCCTTACTAGAGGCAGTATCGGGTGGTTTTGGACCAGTTGGGTGCCTAATGTCCCCTTATCGGCCATCTCTGTATTTTTATCCAACTCAACGGGGCAGCCCTGTTTTATTCCCTCCAGGTCAGTAGTCAGCAGCCCCGGTGAAGGTAAAGGAAGTCAATCGACCATATCGAGACTGCTGAATCTATTAAAAACTGGTATACCCCAATAGGCATCACTACTTGGCATGTTCCTGTGGGGATGTCTATAGTTATTGTCTAATCCCCACTCACCCCAGTTGTTTCCCTCAGCTTCTTGCCCCATATGGCACCAGTTTCTCTCAAAGGCAGTATGGTGGTGAATGGGTCTCCTAGATGGATAGAAAAACGAGAGATGTCTTGTTTCTATGCCTTCACTATACCCCTCGTTTCTCCAAGAACAAATATGTTCTACAGTGCGTGGATCGTCAAAATTAACAATCACACAGTCACCGTGTGTTTTCTGTATTTCTCGGCCCACCCATGGTACTCTTCTGACTGTTAGGATTTTACTCCTACAGTGTACAGGCAGGGGTCTGTTGTTATTCAGCCAGAAGCTAACTTTATTTAATAGAGACCAGGGTGGCTCTTCGATGTTGTCTGGTATCTCAGGGACACCCGTCATTACCACTACATATGGGCTAGATCCAGGTGGCAGATTAGCATGGAATCTTCTTTGGTTACCTTTATTCCTGTCCTTGGAGTTGCTAGTGGTATCCCCCTTTGATTGTGTTGGGTTGGGTTGTTTCCCCTGTGTGATTGTGTTTGAGGTGGGTATAGGTACGTTTGGCTTATTCGTGCCTCCCTGTGGGGGTAGATTTTGCTTATGTGTAATACTGGGGGCTGGGGCTGGTTTTTTCACGACTTGCCCCAAAGGAGGTTGATTGTTTGGTTTTGCTGCCACTAAGGTCGGAGTAATTTTGGGTAGCGGGCATTTAACTAGGGTGCTTAGTTCATTAAGCTGTTTTTCCATATTCCCTAGTCTCTTTTCGATGGTGGCGAGATGGGCAGATATAATTTCCCCCACTTTTGTAATAAGTTGATTTGTTGAAGAGCAGTCTTTATATGACCCCTCCTTAGGGGGAGGATCTCCTTTATTACTTAATCCTGCATTAGATTTTTTGCAGGCCTTTTTTTGATTATTATTGGGTGGGTTTTTCCCCTGCTTTCTTTGGGGAAGAGGGCTTCTATTGGGTGTAAGTGTATTTGGACCTTGGGTCGTTTTCTGTTTCTGTACCGCTCCTTCCCTTAGCCCTCGCATTGCTCTTGAGTTAGGGGTTGAATCCACGAGTATATGCGTAGTAGCTGAGGCTCGTGGAGGGGAGGAGTTTGTAGCCATATGGTCGGGGTCTATAAGCAGGATTGGGTCGGTAGCATGATCATGTATGGTCTCAGTTAGTGAGGTGAGAAGTATTTGAGACTCTGCAGTAGGTATTATGTCCGAGTTCTCAGGAAAACTCGTTGCAGGAATAGAATTTGTGACACGATCCAGTTCTGTGTTAAAGTTATCAGTAACATCTAAGTTAGGTGATTTCTCCAGGCTCCGTAGGGAGTCAGAGAGGAGTTGTGTTACTGATAGATCCACGATGTTAGGCATGGTGTGGATCTCTGCACTAGCGCTAACTATAGAGGCGCCATTGGCAAAATTATTCCTGTTGGGTGTATTTGCTGTGGCGAGGAGACCCAGGGAGGAACGTTTTGCTTGGGCCAGTTCCAAGGATACTCTGCGCTCCAGTAATGAAATGCCGTGATCAATTGCTTCATTGGCTTTAAAGATAAAATTGTCAATTGGCCCGGTAACTTTCCCAGCTCCCGCAGCAGTCTTGCTGCGGCTGCCCCTTGTGGTCATTGTAGGGGAGTGGTGATACACACTCCAATGGGGACAGCGTGCGAGGAGGACTTACTTGGGTAATGATCTGCGTTGGTGAATGTCAGCGGGGTTGCCCGTCCCGTCCTCTGAAGTCCTCGGACGGCCTCAGACGGCCCGCCCTTTGCCCGGGCTTAGCCCCGGGCGTCCCGCTCGCGTCCCGCTTCACCGAGGGCTTGCTCGTTATGTAGCCCCTCCTGGCGCGTGCTTTCCGCGTCAGGGAACGCGCCACCGCAAAGACTGCCGGGATATGGATATGGAGTCCCGGAGCGGCGGCGCGACTGGTGGAAGCGGTGTCTCTGTGGCCTGGCGTTGGTCCGCTGTGTCTGCACTCCTCTCGGTGCTTGGCTCCTCTATGCTCCTGGTAAGGCTGGCTCTGGTCAATTACAGTTCCCCCCGCTTCACCGAGGGCTTGCTCGTTATGTAGCCCCTCCTGGCGCGTGCTTTCCGCGTCAGGGAACGCGCCACCGCAAAGGCTGCCGGGATATGGAGTCCCGGAGCGGCGGCGCGACTGGTGGAAGCGGTGTCTCTGTGGCCTGGCGTTGGTCCGCTGTGTCTGCACTCCTCTCGGTGCTTGGCTCCTCTATGCTCCTGGTAAGGCTGGCTCTGGTCAATTACAGTTCCCCCCGCTTCACCGAGGGCTTGCTCGTTATGTAGCCCCTCCTGGCGCGTGCTTTCCGCGTCAGGGAACGCGCCACCGCAAAGGCTGCCGGGATATGGAGTCCCGGAGCGGCGGCGCGACTGGTGGAAGCGGTGTCTCTGTGGCCTGGCGTTGGTCCGCTGTGTCTGCACTCCTCTCGGTGCTTGGCTCCTCTATGCTCCTGGTAAGGCTGGCTCTGGTCAATTACAGTTCCCCCCGCTTCACCGAGGGCTTGCTCGTTATGTAGCCCCTCCTGGCGCGTGCTTTCCGCGTCAGGGAACGCGCCACCGCAAAGGCTGCCGGGATATGGAGTCCCGGAGCGGCGGCGCGACTGGTGGAAGCGGTGTCTCTGTGGCCTGGCGTTGGTCCGCTGTGTCTGCACTCCTCTCGGTGCTTGGCTCCTCTATGCTCCTGGTAAGGCTGGCTCTGGTCAATTACAGTTCCCAAACAGTCTCAAACCATGCTGGTTACGTAGCGTCAGTGGTCACAATGTCAGTGAATCTTGCCAAAATGGAGTTTAAAATAGAGTTCAAAACATCAGATTGCTGACTCTATCTTACTGACAAAGTATCAGGAGGAGAGAATAATTATAAATTGTTCACCTTATTTACCTCAGTGCATTAATACCCACGTTTTATGAAAGTTATTTCAGTCAATATATGAACTCAAATAAACCTTAACTTTAGTCTTCAGCTGTTAGATAAAATTGAGAAAAGGCAGCATTACATTCTTAGACTCTCCACTGTGTAAAAGTTATATTAAACGCTGCCAAGAAAGTCCTGTCCATATACTAGGCTTCTTACTGCACAAAAGTGAAAGTATAAGCCTTGGAATACAATGTTCTAGTCAGCTCTACCAAGCAGAACAGGAGCTCCAAAAATCTTAATTATAATTTAGCTGGACCCATTTCAACACTACAAAGGGCAGTTTCACAAACAGCATATGAACTTCACCAAATGTACTTACATCCCAGCTGGAGTCATTTGTCAGAATAAAATGCGTTGCTGTTTCTACCTTCAAAGAACTCTTGTCAGCATATCAGGTTCCTCACTGCGTAGAAATACAAGCATTGATAACCAACGTTGGGGTCTGTGACAAAAAACACACATTTTCCTCACAAATGGTTGTGTCCTGGTTTTTATGATTTAGGAATGAGACCAATTGAACTTATTGCTAACTTGCGACCAATATTGTACTGGAGGCGCTTATGGTCAACCCCTGAACTAAGAATATTTGCTGCAGGACTCATGAATATAATTAAGAGCGACACCTTTGACAAAATAAAGTGGTTATCGGGCGTTGGTGGGATCCTGGTAGAGTTAGGAATGCAAGAGCTGTGGGAGGATCCGCTCAACGCTAGGTTTCCACCGAAGAAGGTCTTAAAGGGTATGTACTGGGAGATGGTAGCTTCAAAAGCTTTTAGGACTACTGCTCCACTTTCGCTCACAGGGATCTTCCAGGATTTCAAAGATGAGATTATTTTAGAAACACTCTGGGATGACATAACCAAACCACTGGATAGAAAGCTCTATTTCCAGCTTAGAATTGCTGGTTTATCAATCAGAGCATTCACATCTAGGTGGTCAAATGGTGAAAAGGCCTCTTGTCCCTGTTGTCCGGCCCCCTTGGAGTCAATCGGCCCCATGCTATTTGGGTGCCCTGATGTAACGACCGGGTTCTAGACTAGATGGGATCAGCTCCTGAGAGCCCCTCCAACCCAGCCGGAACGTAACCACCTCCCTCCTCAGGACCATCTATCCAGGCACCTGGGTACCTACCTGAGGATGGGGAACTCGCAATATACAAGCTCATATCAGCAGAAATACCACTAAATCTATAGGGATACTAAGAATACTCACTGATTACTAAGGACATCCATGCCCTACACCACACTCATACCTCATAGTCTCGCGACCACATGGGTCCAGACTAATCTACCCTGGGGCAGTTCTGATTATCTACCATTACACACTGATTACCCTCAGTGCTCACTCGACACGCAATCTGGCGTGCCATACACACTGAGCTGCAGCCTCAGTGCTCACTCTCTTTCCATTGTGTCCGCAATCTGGCGGAACTACACACCAGTCTCCTACCTGGTGTTCTCATTAACGCCACTTTCCCTAGAGGCGATCTCATTACACACCGTGTCCCTCCGGTGCTCACTCAAGCCGCAATCTTGCGGGTATACACACTGACCACAATCAGTGCTCTCACTAACGCCACTTACCAATGACGACCACTTTCCTATGAATACCTTCAGCTCTCTGTCTCTATGTTGGGAAGTCTCTCTCATTATTCACTAAGGGTTCGCTACTACAATAATATTATGGGATGGCCGAATCACTTACTGTCAACAATTCCCTAGCTCAAGGGCTCCTCTCTCTCTCCCTAATTATTCAGACTTACCGGATCAGGGGCAGCATCTGTTCTGGCTGTAACATCTAACTAGAAGAAAAGGTTACCTGTGCGTTGAAATAGTGCACACACTGTATTCAGGAGTAAAAAACGCTCTCTATCATAAGAACAACACATGAACACTAGTTCACTAAGAACTGGGGTATCTTTATTACAATAAACATAAAATACACATACACAAATCCGAGGGGTCTCTATGACTAACAGGAACTTTAACACACCGCTGAAAGAAAAGGATTAGACATACAGTATGAGGGCAAGATTATCTATGGGGTCTCTTGATTAACAGGAACACACCGCTGAAAGAAAAGGATTAGACATACAGTATGAGGGCAAGATTATCTATGGGGTCTCTTGATTAACAGGAACACACCTCTGAAAGAAAAGGATTAGACATACAGTATGAGGGCAAGATTATCTATGGGGTCTCTTGATTAACAGGAACACACCTCTGAAAGAAAAGGATTAGACATACAGTATGAGGGCAAGATTATCTATGGGGTCTCTTGATTAACAGGAACTGTAACACACCGCTGAAAGAAAAAGGAGTAGACATACAATAGCCTAGGGAATAAAGACAAGGTTAAGGTGTAAGTGTAAAGGGGACTAGTTTAGACTACCTCACCTATTAGAAGGAAGATTTCTCTCTGTCTCTGGTGGGATCAGGGCTCTCTCTCTGTCTCTCCCTCCGTCACCACAGCTCCACGCCTCTGGCTCAATTGCTCCAGCTGACAGCCTCAGCAGCTCCATCTGCTTTAATGCTCTCTGACAAACTGGCAGTCCCAGCTGATAGTCACTGCTCTCTCTTCAGCTTCAGCAATCATCTGCCTTCTTTCTCCATTCCAGAAAACCAATAGAACTGCACTGCACTCTGCAGCTCCAGCAGACATCCTCTGCAAGAACCAAACTGAACTGACCACTCCTCCTCTCCTGCAATTCACTAATATGGATTCCTCTCCCCTCAAGGGCTGCCTCCCACCGAATTCCTGTGCTAGCTCCAGAGCTCTTTGCGCAACCGCAGTGGCCATCTGCTTGTTACGTCTGGGCCCAAGAGACAAACACATTCTTCCGATAAGAAGCAGTCCTGACTGGTTTTCCCCTAGCAGTCAACAGCCTTAACTATAAACTTTACCTTTCCCCCTAAAGCCTCTCAGCTCCATCAAAATGGAGTCTCTCTAGTTCTGGGCCTTGTAGGCCTGAGAAGGATGAAATAACCCTTAGCTCTGTCAGAGTACCTACATAAACAATACTAATGTGTAATATAAAGTCAGGACCACAGGATCCACCCTCTACTATAGGCAAAATAATAAAAGGCCAATAGGCAATAGATGGCCTCTTCTAGGTCTGGAAGAAAGGGCTTAAAAGGGAAGAATACAGCCCATAGGTGTGAGCAAGCATAAAGTCTTTATCACTACCAAATAGAGCCAAAAAGCCTGTCAAGACACCTGCGTATTCTGCCCCACGCAGGGCATGGCTGCGCCCAATGTGTAAACTATTGGGTACCAGGAGTGGTATGGCAGCTGCTAGAATTATTTGCACAAGTACTAACCCTCCTGTATATATAGCAGTGGCAAAGTTCCTAGGGTGGTCTTGGACTGTTAGGAGTAAAATGTGAAAGGGGTAATTTGGCCATATTGTGCTTATGTTGTATTTTGTGGTATATTGTATATTTTAGCTATTATGAATTTTATGCCGAATTTTAAGATGAATTGCACTTTAGATATTATGTTTTTTAAGCTTTTTAACATTTGACATACATTCTATGTATCTTATGCTTTTATGACATTTGTCGCATAAAGCTTGCTTGAATGAATGCTTTAGTGACACTGGGTCTGCGCCTGCCTGTACGTAAGCATAGAGCACTCTTACTAACTTGTCTGGGGCTTCTTTCTGTATCACGGCAGAACATGCCGGCATGTCTGGTGGCTCTTGCAAGTCTTGTCCTAATAGTTCTCTCAATTCATGGCAGTGATATCGAGTCAGGGCTGATGGCGGGTACCTTGCTCAGGGATATTCCTCCAATTCCCAACCTTTACTTTGTGAAAAAGATCTCCCATCTCTGTTACCCCTTGCGTTTGCAGGGCAGTTCTCATATTTGTTACTAGTACTAACGAGAGCCAGGTGCACCGCTCCAGTTTAACATGCGGGAATACAAGAGTGTGCCCCTTGTTTATCTCACAAGCTCCACCATGCATGTGATGTAGTGTTCAGTAGATCAAAGACTCCAATTTGGTGGGTTGGAGCCTTGAAAGTTTCTGTGGGAGTGTGTGGGGGTGTGTGGCGTCTCTCTCCAGGCAAAGATTAGGCAGATCGTGTGGGCCATGAATCCAGTAGTAGGCGAAGGAGCTTTGCACCACTTTATAGTACAATTCTAGGTCTGGCGCATTATGACCCCCCCATGTCATAACGTAGAGTGAGGACCTCCCACCGAACCTTTGGCTGCTTTCCCGCCCATGCTAATTTTGTCAGAAAACTGCATAATGTCGCAAAAATTGCTTTAGGCAGGAGAATAGGTATGTTTAGAAACATACCATTTCCATAAGAGCTATGCGCCCAATGAGAGAGAGTGGTGGTTTGACCCAGCGGTTCACATCTTCTAACATTTGTATTGCCTTACCGTAGTTCTCAAGTATGACTATTGCTGGGTCTGTATGAATCTGTATTCCCAACTATCATTCTGCTTCTGTGGTCTATCGTAAGGGGAATTCCAATACTGGTGGCGTTGTGGATGGGGTAAGTGGAAAAATGATGGACTTATCCCAGTTATCCTTTAGCCCTGAAATACCCGCAAATCGAACCACTTCTCTTAGCATAGGTGTAAGATTCTTCCCTTGTTCCCGAACATACAGTAAAATGTTGTCAGCGTATGCTGATATGACTAGTCTAGCTCGGGGATCGCAGCCCTCTGTGATCATGATATTCTCGGAGCAAGCACGCCAGCAGCTCCACTATGAGAGCGTATAGCAGGGGCGATAGTGGGCAGCCCTAACGGAGGCCTCTTGTAATCGAACTTTGGGACGAGGTTATTGCACCAATACGAATATGTGCCACCAGTTTTTTGTGCAGTGTCCGAACCAATTGTTGAAATACTTCTCCCTCTCCAATTCGTCTCAAGATTGCTCTCATGAATACCCACTCAAATTAGTCAAATGCCTTTGCGGCATCCAAAAAGACTGCGGCCGCTTCTGTTTCTGGGTCTAGGATCTGTACTGCATCCAGCAGCGTCCTAAGATTAGTATTCAGACTCCGACCCAGGACAAATCCCGACTGCTCTGGCCCCACCACCCTTGGTAATATCAACGCCAGTCTATTGGCAAGTACTTCAGCGTATATTTTCACGTCAACATTTAATAACGATAAAGGCCCACAGGAGAAGCAGGCATTGGGAGGTTTGCCAGGTTTAGGTATTGCAACTTTGAGGGCCTCGCGCATCAAAGGGGGCATTAATCCGGTCTGTACCATTTCTTCATAGAGCGTGACTAAGTGTGGTTTCAGGACATCTTGATATGCTTTATAAAAAGCCACAGCTAGGCCATCCATCCTCAGCTCTTTCCCAGGTTGCATACCCGCCAGTGCTGCACGGATCTCCTCCGGGTCCAGCGGAGCCGTCAGATGCTCCCACGTCATTTTAATGTGCTCCAAATGGTCATTCATGGCTGCCTCATCTGGGTTTATTCAAGACCTATTTAACTCCACATAGTATTTGCGAAATCTCTCTGCTATATGGTGCGGCTCGTGTAGGGGTTTGTCATCTTCATCTAACTCTTCCAACAGAGTCTCTACCTCTCTCCTAGGGCGCACCAATGCCCCTAGCGTTGCCCCTGGGTGTTCACCTTCTCTGTATGCTCTTGCTACCGCATACTGTCCCCTATGCTGAAACTCCTGGGCTGCTATTTCATTGTCCTCTTCCAGTCTAACCTGGATGTACCTTAACGTTTGTTTATCTCCCTACCGTTGTTGTTTCGTTTCCAGCGCTGATATTTCTTTTTCAAGGAGTGTTCACCTACCACGGAGGGATTTCAGTACCCCTGAGTGCTTTGATATAACCCCCCCCCCCATATAAACTTTGAATGTTTCCCAGACCGTAGCAAATGTATCCACCGAGCCTACATTGTCTGAAAAAATCTCACTTATTAGCTGGTTCATTTCCACTTCAAAGGCGGAGTCTAGGAGGGAATCGCCAAGTAAAGGCAGAGGTCTGGCATTGTCCGAGCTCCATGGTCAATATCACTGGCGAGTGATACTAATATGTACGGGGAGAGGTTCACGTTGGGTAACCCTAGGCACTAGGCTCTTAAAGATTAACCAATAATCCATCCTAGTGGGTATGTCATGTACGGTGGAATAGTGCATATACCGGACCCGTATTTGAGCAATGTCTCCATATATCCACTGTTGCCAAACAGTCCATTATATCTGTGATGGTTTTTGCAGCCGTTGCCGGTCTGCGGGTCGGGTCCATTGATCTATCCTTAGCAGGGTCCAGGAAGCAATTAAAGTCGCCCCCCCATATCTGAGGCAGGCCATCGTCCTGGTGCAGGTAGGCGCCGAGTGTGTGGTAAAACTGCGGGTCATCATAGTTAGGACCGTAGCGTCCAATCAACAGGACTGCTACGTCTTCCTTATAACAACGGGCCACCACAAATCTACCGCTTGGGTCAATGCGTACATTTTTTATCCTCACACCTGCCTTATTGTCGGCCCAGATAAGGACCCCTCTAGGATGTGAGGTAAATCCTGATGAAATGAAATGAATAAAATGAAAAAGAAATTTCTAAAGCGCACTGCGGCCAAGCGGCTTCCTGGCGCTGAGGAGCACATCAGAATCTACAGAGGGTCCCAAGGAGGTTAGCCGGGGAATGCCTGAAGAAAAAGAAAAGTTTTAAGGGCTTTACGAAAGTGAGAAAAAATAGGGATAGAGTGAATGGAGAGAGGGAGATTGTTCCAAATCTGGGGGGCCAGCACAGAGAATCGGGTGCCCCCCGTGCGGGATTTGCGGAAGTGGGGGACGTGAAGAAGAGAGAGAGAAGAAGAGCGGAGAGAACGGCTGGGGGCGTGAGAAGAGATTAGAGAGTTAATGAAAAGCGGGGCAGAGCGAGCGTGCGCCCGGAAGGCCAAGCAAGGTAATTTGAGACCTGAAAAGAACCGGGAGCCAATGTAGGGTTTTGAGGCCGGGGTGATGTGGGAGGATTTGGGAAGACGAAGGATGAGGCGGGCCGCCTGGTTTTGGATGGCCTGGAGACGGCGAGTTTCGTAGGCGGGAATACCTACGTACAAGCCGTTTCCATAATCCAGGCGGGATGTAATGAGGGCCGTGATAATGGTTTTGAGAGCATCAACAGAAAAGAACCGGGAGATCTTACGGATTAGACGGAGGGAGGAAAAACAAGAAGACACGACGGAACTGATTTGGGCGTGCATGGCCAGATCATTGCTGATCTTGATGCCCAAGGTCCGGACAGAGGGGATTGGGCAGGGCCAAAAGAAAGGGGCCAGTGAGCTGAGGACCAGGGATTGGACGAGCCGCCCGTGAGGACGAGCTCTGTCTTATCGGGATTGAGCTTCAAATGATTGAAGCTCATCCACTGGGAAATGAAAACAAGAGTGGAACAAAACTTAGGGAGAGAGTCAGCTGGGGATGAAAGATCAAAGACGAGCTGGAGGTCATCTGCGTAATTGTACACAGAGACCCCCAGCTCGAGAAGAGAGGAGATGAGGGGGCGGATGTAAAGATTGAAGAGAAGTGGGGAAAGGGAAGAACCTTGAGGGACCCCACAGGTGACCGGAAGAGGGGGAGCAGAAAAATCAGAGAGGTGAACTGCCTGTGATCTGCCTTGAAGGAAGGACGCGATCCAGGAGAAGGCAGTGCCTTGGATGCCCGCTGCGCTGATACGGTCGAGAAGGATGGCATGATCGACCGTGTCAAACGCAGCAGACAAGTCCAAAAGGACCAAGGCCTGGGGGAGGTTGCTGTCAGCCTTCCCCTTAAGTTCATCCAGGACCGCGAGGACCACACCCTCAGTGGAGTGGCCAGGACGAAAGCCCGCCTGGTGGGAGGCCAAGAGATGATTCTCCTCAATGTAGGTGGAGAGGCAGGATGTCGCGTAGCTTTCGAGAATCTTCCCTAGGTAATAAATTGACATGTTGTTGTTTCGCCCCCTTTCTCATTGGCTCAAAGTCTGGTTGAACAACGGAACCGCCCTAAATAGAGAGATCCTAAGGGATTGCATGGCCCTGGACCATGGCCACTACATTCCTTGGTTAAAATACATCCGGGATGGATTTAGGCCTCTTGGTAGGGCGGATCTCTATAGTAATCCGGATTCAAAGAAAGAAAAGATCTTCTTTGGGCCAAGGAGACTTTGTTTAGACAGCGGCTGGTGAACAGGGAAGAGCGTGAGTTAATGAAGCCCAGTGTACGTAAATATATTATTCTTAAGACATACCCACAATAGAACCGTACCTCCTAGGACTTCCCAAAATGCAATGTTTTTACTAACCGTGGCGGTAATTCAGCCGCGGTGCGGCGTTGTAGCGCAGTGGGCGGTACCACTTCGGCCAACGGACATGCGCAGCACTACGAAGATTGTGCGCTCGACGGCTGTTTGCCGACGCCAGCAGCAAAGGGGTTAACAAGATTACATTTTGATTGATTTCACCTTCTCCTCACCCACCCGTGGGGGAGTAGAAAAGGCGAGAATCTGTTGCCATGTGGTTGCGATGGCAAATCCCTTCAGGATACGACTCATTTTTTAATGTTTTGTGGTTATTATGAGGTGCCGAGGAGATGTTTGTAATCCCCGTTTTAAAACTAGCAAACTTTACCCAAGTGTGCCCTGCTTTTACCTTTTTAGCCATGCTTTCAGGGTCAACTTTATGGCACGTTCTTAGATTTTAAAGGTTGCAGTTAGGCTTAGATCTAGCTGCGACTAAATTTCATATATGATGTGGTCCTGAAAGTCTGAGCATTCTTGATTTTTATATATGATGTAGATACATTTTTATGTCCTTTTGTTTCATGTACTTTATAAGGAATTAAAACTATTTATTCAATGATATTCATGAACGGGATCCGTCCGCTACAATCTAACTTGGACTTTTATGTTTTTTTATACAAAAGCTGAATAAAGTACTTTGATTAATTGATTGACCTGGCAATGTACATTGCGTCAATTCATCACGATTGGGGGCGGTGCGTCTCCTGTAATATTGCTCCATCTACACTGTAGCGTTTGAGATATTCTATCGCCTTCCGTATTCTCCTACAGTCATTCAACCCTCTAACATTCCATGTAAGGAGTCTAATCTGCGGCTTTGTGTGTGGATCAATCATTCCTTTCCTTGTATCTTCCATGATCTCAGTGCTTTGTGTGCTGTGCAGTTACGAGCTGCCAAATTGTCAACATACACACTTCTACCTAACAAAACAAATTAGACAATACCAGCCCCGTTATAGATCCCACCCACCCTATACATTCACAAACTTTGCATTCAGTGTGAATGTGCCATCGGCAGGCACTGTGAGAAACCTGTAGAGCCTTCAGTCTCCGGGCTCTCAGTTGTGCCCCTCATAAACACCCAACCACAGTCTGAGCTCACCCACACCTGAGGGTGACGGCTTTACCATTTGCAATACATTAGACTCATATGTTGTATGACAATAAAGACACAGAAACCCATCATCTGAAGAAATATGCAAGATGGATGAAAGCATGTGAAATGTGAACGGGGATCTGCTCTGCTGCCCTGGGGGACGTTAGGGTTTTTACGTCATCTCTGAGAAATGAAGTTAAGAGCATAAACATGAAGTTTTAAAGCCCAAGTGGGTCAAAGGTGTAAAGAGACTGCAGAAGCTCATTGGGTTGTCCAGGTTGTCCAGAGCGGCCAGCGGGAATGATGAAGGGGAATGAAGTGGGATCGTATAAGAGGTGTGACAATATCAGGAGAGTTGAGGGAGTGTTACTGAAATTAAATTAAATTAAATTGGTGTAGACCTCTTCCAAGATCCAGAATATGTTAAAATAGATTATACATATTTCCAATTCCATAGTACCACGATATATCACAAAATAATATAATTGACATATAGTTGCTCTCAATGTTCCTTCAGGTGCATGTAATTTGTTATAAGCCCACCCGACAAGGATTGCCAAGGCTCTTGTATATGCACTCACTGCCCCTAATTCCAGTCGGAGTGCGTGAACAGGAGTGGCTTGACTTCTAGTAGTAAGCATACGTAAGAGTTTTCCCTCCTTGAGATTTAAAAAAAAAAACGATTTTATAGAAATATATTCTAAACCATACGTTAACATTGGGATAATCTTTGTTCGATAAATTTCCAAGAGGACTGAAAAATGTTGCCTCCCAGTAGATGAATAAAACTTTTTTATAGCACTTGCATGGGATACTATTTTGAATTCAGTCCATTGAAAATGCAAGGCAGTTCCAATAGACTGGGAGTAAACTGTCCCTAAATAAATGTACGTAGATTAAACTGTACTATTTTTTTTGAAGATATTTATTCTTGATCAAAATTTCTCGGAGTTTGTGGCTTGGAGCGCCAAGATGGCGGTCGCATTCTGAGAATGCTCCGGACCCCTATGTCATCCGCTCCGAGTATCCGCGACCATCGGCTGCTGTCCTCTCCTTCCAGCGGAGATACCCATCTAACCGCGGCCAGGAGTGGATGTTGGCATGGAGCAAGAAACGCAAGGTGCAGCAGTCGGATCTGCCCCGGGCCTCCCGACTGCACCCCGGACAAAATGGCAGCTGACACTCACCACACCAAATCATAAAGGCCAGAGATCACCCTTCCGTCTCACAGCGACGTAGATTTGGCCCAACACATTCCTGAGGCCCCCGCATCAAACATAAGCAGCAATCGGAGGCACCGGGAGTACCTGGGACAAAACTACACAGCGATTAGGTCCTCTGACCCGCGAGGTGGGCCCAGAAGCGCGCTCTGCCCCGCAGGAATGCCCGTGTCCTGGTCCCGGCCTGGTGCAACGCAGGAGCCCCTCACCCGGCGCCACCTCTCTTACGGACCTGTGAGTGATGGGTCCCTACACAAATCCCGGAGGGTTGGCCCCCCTTGCCGGAGCCTGTCGCGACTGGGGCGATCACATCTGAGGATCCGTATAGACCGCCTGCCTCCAATCGTGCCTGATCGTGCGCCGGAGCTGACCCTGAGGGAGATTGGGACTGAAGACTTACCCACCCCACTTATTGAAGGCCAAGGATCGGCAGCGGTGGTAGCGCAGTGGGGCCTCAGGTGGAGACACTATCTCTCCTTACCGTCGAATCTCCTTGGGACTCCTCGGCTGCTGCCGCCTCCTGCTCTGGGAAGCTCAGATCCTGATGGGAGCTCCTCTTCCTTGACTGGGGGCCTCCCGGGAGGGGATGCTCGTCCTGGACCTGAGGGGCTGGTGAGCCCTAGGTTGGAGAGCCAGTGCTTCGACACCGCCAGAGGAGAAGAGCCGGCCTCGTCATCCTACTGTGCAGCGACACGGGATGACACCTGACTGCCTCCAGGAAAGGGAGATCGGCTGCGAGCTCACTCAGCGGTGGACCTCTCTCCCCCCTCCCTTCCCCATTGAGCAACAGGGCCGGAGCCCCCCCCAACCTCCCAAGATTCCGCATTCTGGCATCCTGAACTGGCTTATGCTCACTATCCCCTCCATTAATCCAACCGGAAAACCCCAACCCAACTCTGAAAGCCCGAGGGGAACAGAGTACATCCCTTTTGCGCCCTACAGGCTGTGGACCTTAACCCTTACTCCCGCATCCTACAGGCAGCAGTCACCAAGCAGAGCAGACTGGGGGGCGAACACCTGACTTGGCCCTCGGACCACCTGGTTTCCAGCAACCGCATCCTGTGCCGGGTGTGCAGCTGTCACCAGACTGATCTGGACCGCCATGACTGCTGGCGGGGGGAGGGGTAGGGGGGAAGGCACGGGGCGCTGAGTGGGGAAGGCCCGACATTGAGTGAAATTGGTCCAATTGCCCCCCACCACCACCCCTGGCAATGCTCATCGGGCCCTGCCACTGGAGTCTCAGCTCTGAAGAGAAACGCACAAAACGACAACGGTGGCAACCCCTGGCATGAGCTCTTCCAGGACCTTGTCTTTCCCCAGCCAACCCAATCGGCCCTGCACTTCAAGTATCAGAGAATCTAGTGAAACTTCGGGCTGAAGTGGCCGTATCCCAAGGACTAGCCTACCCCCTTTCCTTATTGTGCTCTGAGGCCTCGACGGTGGGGACCCGCTCTGCCTGACGTTGGGACCTACCTCAGCACCGCCACGCGGCCCCACCTGGGCGATACCGTGGTCCCCCCCACCGCCCAAAAGACCAGCAAGGACTCAGGTGAACCCACAAGATGCCTGGACAAAACCAACCACGGGAATCACTGTAAAGACCGCCCGACTCTAGTAGCCTCAACAATATCCATTGCCTGCCCTTCTTTTCCACGAACCATGGGCAAAGACTGCGGTCCAAAACCTCCTGCAACGCAGACCAAAATCGATCAATACACCGGCAACGATGCTAGGCCCCAGTCCGGGACCGCCATGAGGCCTGCTCCGGCAGGATACAACCTTAATACGATCCAGCAAGCCATTAGCGCCTCCCAGGCCTCGGTTGACAATAAGATCGGGGAGGTCCAGGTGGATAAGGTCCTGCTTCGACAGCACGACAGGATCACCGCAATGCGACGGCCCGCATTACTGAAACCTGACTTGTCCCTCGGAGCACCTGATTTCCAGCAACCGCATCCTGTGCCGGGTGTGCAGCTGTCACCAGACTGATCTGGACCGCCCTGACTGCTGGTGGTGGGGGGAGGCACGGGGCGCTGAGTGTAAACAGAAATATTGACTTAGTACGAGCATTTTTATCTAAGCGCTTTAGGTTAAGACATTGTACATTAGGGCTAGTTAGGTGAATTATTTCAAGGTCCCAGCTTAATTCTTCTGATAACAGGATAGCCAGGCCTCCCTTTGCATGTCCTCGTCTGGTCCTTGTGGCTGGAGTTTTGAAGACGAAGAAGGACTAACCAAGTTTCCTGTAGGCATACTATTGAAGGTTGGATACCTAGCAACCGAGATATTTTATCAAGGTTTAAACTCGCTATGTTCCACGAGACGATAGTGGAGCTGTTGCTAAAAAGGAAGCTTGGCAGCCTTTTCATGTGTGTGTCCATTTAAGTTGTTTGGTAACCACGACCAGACATTGTCATTTTGACTGGTACTTGTGTGGTTTTCATCATCTTGGTTCCATATCCGTCTCCCTCCAACCTCAATGTTTATGATTAGTTTATCCGGCAGTCCCGGGTTACACTGAACAGCATATGCATTCCTAAAACCACCACTTCCATTTCATACAGCCAAGAAACAAAATATTGGCGTGTTGTGGACTGCCTGCATTGAAACGTTTGATGATTTAATTGATGCACTGGAAGAAGTAGATAACAAAAGGATAATCAAATACTTCAGAACCTTGCAGGTGAAGGAGTGAAGCAACGGATAAAGAAAATTCTACAAACTAAAGAGGCTTCGTACCATCAAATCAAAGAGGGGCTCAATATAGAATTCAATCCAATGCCACATTTTTTATTATGAGCAATATATTTTCAGGCAAGAAAAACAGAATGTTGGTGAAACATTTGGCGAATTAGTAGAAACTTAATATTCAATTCCATTCAAATACTTTATTGCAGTCATTAGACCATAAAAACGCAAGTGCCTAAAAATGATAATTCACACAAGCATCCACCAGGGCCTATACTCAAGGCCCCGGGGTCCTGTATTACGATTGCAAGTTATTATCCCGCACCCCAATAAATAAGCAAGGTACATAACAACACATACGTAGAGATTTATTTATTTATTTATTTTTATTAACCATAGGAATTAATCACAAGGCAGTGTACATAGTACAATGGCTTTGCTTATCTGAATCAAGGTTTTCTGACGTTTACAAATACCCAATGTAGTTATTGGTGATACATGTCATATCTACAACGGTTCATCTTGAGCTGGCACCAGCGGCGGGGTACAGAGATCCCCCCTATATTCATTCCAGCCCTCCCAGATTCTGGACCATTTCCTGGGACATCCCCTGGCCACATAGACATATTTCTCATGAAACATGCACCAGTCCATATCCTTTTTCCAATCACCAACAGCCGGTGTCCGCGCTGCCCCCCACTTCTGGGCTATGTTACGTTTAGCGATCCTAAGCCCCAATGTAACGCAGGTGACACGAGAGTTGTTCAAGTCTGTCGCTTCCCACACGTTCAGGAGTCCTCTCTTGGCCTCCAGTGTCTGATCTAACACTTCTCTCAGAGTCTCCTGTATTGACTTCCAGTACCTCAGGATGTACAGGCAGTCTCATAGTATATGAAGGAACGTACCTTCACCTCCACAACCCCTTCTGCATTTCCCATCAGCTGCTCTACCCATGAGCACCAGCCCAGGTCCGTGATATAGATGCGGTGCAATATTTTTAAGTTGTACTAGCCTCAACTTTGCTGCCATGGCTACCTCTCGTGGCGAAGACACTGCCGCCACCCAGTCCTCATCATCTAGAATTATGCTCTTCCCTTCCCATTTTTCTTGCAATTTCACTAAGGGGTCTCCTGTGTGATTCACAAGCTTTTTGTATGTGAGCGAGATTGCCTTTGTCGGTAAGTATCTGTGATAGAGAGCTTCCTATCACCCAATCCGCCGAGAACTTCAAGATGGTGTCCAGTGGTCCACTCCAACCAGAAGAGGTGAGCGGTTTAGACTGCGGCGCAAAGGAGGAGCAGGTGTCCGGACAGAAGCTAAAAGAGAGCCGTTGGCTCAGGTGTGGGCCGCCGGGTGATTGGAAAGCCGGAGGAGGCGAGACTGCGACGGACGGCTGCAGGAGAGAAGGCGAAGCTACGCAGGACAGAGCATCGGACGACGGCAAGCGTGGACCAGGAAAGGAGAGTTCAGAGGCTGGAGACACGGAGGAGGCGAAGCAGAGCGGCAGAGCTGACCTACGGGAGGTTTCCCCAATACACACCGAGCTCGTATCCGGCTGTCCCTCCAAGCAACAGGACACCGCGATACCCATTGCTACGGTCACCGGGGACCATAGCCCCAGGCAAGTAACGTGGGGAGAACTGTGGAGGAGGAGGTTGGAGGGCACAGGACTGTTGGACTTGTGGCATAAGTAAAGTATTGCACGCTGCACGCGAAACGCGCTTTCTTTTTCCTTCCCCATTCCTCCCTACCTGACCCTTCCTCCTAAAATAAAGATATCACGAGTCTAGGTGATCCCAAGTTCCTGGTGACGGGTGCACGTATAGAGCTTTAAGAATATATACAGTTTGTGACGGTAGTGTTCCTCTGTTTGCCTTTTGGGAGACGTCGGTACGAGTGTTCTACGAGGAAGAGTGACCAAAGAGGGAGAGAGAGACCGAAGACTGTTCTTCCGAAACTCCAAAGACCACGCCCTGCATCCTTTGTTATCTTTTGCCAAGTATTCTTGAAACTGTTTAACACACTGATGCGTGAATAAAACGCTTATTGTGCTACTGTCCATGACTGTTCTGATACTTGCGATACAGTTACTTAAGAACAAAGTGTGAAAACGCTTACAGTATCCATCAAGCAGCCTATCTTTGAGGGGTGCCGCGTCAGGATGGGCATCTCCCCTCTGAAGACAGGAGTACAGGGCATGGTGAGCTTGCATGTACCTAAAATGTTCTGTGGAGGCAAGCTCATACTCTCGTTGTAACGTGGAAAATGACTTGACCTCCCCTTTCACCCATAGGTCGCCTACTTTCGATATGCCTATGAGGTCTCATTTGTCAAAGCCTTTAGTGGACCATAGGTTCCCCAGTCTTTCGGAGTCCCACAGTGGCGTTGCAAGGGTTACTTTATTGTCCCATCCCATGCTCCTGGAGACTTCCCTCTACACCTGTACTGATTGTTTAGTCGGCCTGGTTAGAAGGTGCCCCCCGGTCTTTGAATAAAGCGCCCGGTTATAGTTCCCTCCCGGTAGTATCCAGCGATCCATTGAATAGCCTGGGTCGCCGGCTTGCCTATATGTGCCATGGTTGATAGCTGCCAGATGGGCAGCCCAATAGTACTTGAGATCAGGGAGAGCGATCCCTCCGTAGTTTCAGGTGAGGTTGAGTTTGGTTAGCGCAATGCACAGTTTCCCATTCCATTTCAGACGGCGTTGTAGGGTTTCGATCTCCTTAAAATAGCTGGTGGGAACCAAATCTAGCGCGTTTTTGTAGGACATATAGGAATCGGGGCAGGGACCTCATTTTGAACAGGGAGGCTCTACCTAGTAGTGAGAGTGGGAGTTGCAGCCAGCGCTCGGAGTCTCTTTCAAGTCGCAGCAGAGGTGGGAGCCGATTCCTCGCGAATCTTTCTGCAGGGTTGGCGGTGATATAGATGCTAAGGTATTTGAAGCCTTGAGTGGTGATTTGTATTGGGCAGCCCCTGGGTAAGCCTGTGAGGGGTCCCTTGAGGACATATAGAACTGACTTGAGCCAATTTATGGTGTACCCTGAGTATCTGCCAAAGGTGGCAAAGATGTCAAGTACTGCCGTGAGCGAGACCTTCGGGGAAGTTAGGAACAGCAGTATGTCCTCCACATAGAGTGAGATGCGGTCCTCCCAGGATTCTGCCCATCTGACTCCGCGGATCATCGGATTCCCCCCAATCCAGGATGCCAGGGGCTCCACGGCTAAGGCGAACAGGAGGGGGAGAGCGGGCAACCCTGTCTCATGCCTCTGCCCTGTTCACACACATCAGATTTTTTATTGTTTACCACTATCTGGGCTAGTGGTTTTGTGTAAAGGAGTCATACCCACTGGATGAATTGGGGTCCAAACCCCATTTTCTCTAGCACTGCAAATAGGTATTTCCATTCAAGCATGTCGAACGCCATAGAGGTGTCCAGCGAGACCAGGACCGCCCCTTCTTGGATTGTAGTCGCCCTCCCCATTGCTCCGTGTACACTGCGCAAATTCAGCGCCATGTTGCGCTGAGGCATGAAGCCCGATTGATCTGAGTGTACGAGGTTATTGATGACCTTAATTAACCTATTAGGAAGGAGTTTTGCTAGGATCTTTGGTTCGGCGTTCAATAGGGAGATCGGCCTATAGAAGGAGCAATCTGTCCGGCTTTTACCTTCTTTGTGGATCATCACCAGAGTGGCTAGTCTTTGGTCCCTTGGCCGTTCCCCTATTTCCCTACACTCCTTGAACATATTGCAGAGGTGGGGGAACGACAATATCTGTCCCAAGTTTATAGAGTTCTATCGGTAGCCCGTTGGGCCCCAACGCTTTCCCTGATTTTAGACCTCTGATTGCTAACGCTACCTCATCTGGTGTGAGTGCCCCCTCCAGATACTCAAGCTCTGACTCTGAGAGTTTAGGAAGTGTTACATCTCGTAGAAGGGCAATAGAGTCCGGCATTGAGTATGGGTTGTGGGAAGCATATATCTCCTAGAAGTGTAGGGCAAATGTGTTTGCTATGTCTTGGGGGTCTGTAATTATGTGTTCATCTTAATCTATTAGCTCTGGAACCAGTCTATTTGCCAGTTTTTGTTTGTCGAGCCAAGCAAGTAGTTTCCCGGCTTTGTCTCCTTGATCGTAGGTTCTGCCCAACGTGTCTCTCCCCAGCTCTTTGGCCTTATCAGTTACCAGGGCCCTGTAGCTATCCTGTTTGAATTGCAAGGTGTGTAAGGTGTCTGGGTTAGGTCATTCCGCCTGTTCTTCCTCTAGTCTACAGATTTCCGTCTCTAGTGCTTCCACCTCCTTGACCTTTTCCTTTCTCACCCCGGCTATTTGGGAGAGGGCCTGAGCCCAGACCACAGTCTTAAACGCCTCCCACAGTGTCTGGTGTGAACTTACCGATCCCTCATTCTCTCGGAAGTAGTGTTTGATGGAGGCATGGATCGCTTTATGAACCACTGGGTTACAGAGCTGCCAGGGGTTGATGGGTGCCACTCTACCCACTCTCTGTTGGCCCACCACTAGGTGCATCCACAACGGGGAATGGTCCGTAATGCCTCTTGCCTTGTGTTTGACCTCTTGGACATATTGGGCCCGATTCACAGAACTAACTTAAGACAAAATCCTAAACTTACTACTTTTGGTATTCACAGAAGTTAGGATTTTGTCTTAAGTTTGTATTAAGACAGACTTAAGACAAACTTAAGACAAAATCCTAACTTCTGTGAATACCAAAAGTAGTACGTTTAGGATTTTGTCTTAAGTTAGTTCTGTGAATCGGGCCCAGTGTATCTGGTCAGGGGGGACCAACAAGTAGTCCAATCTGGATTGTGAGTTGTGGGCACCTGAATCAAAAGTGTACTGGGTGGTGCTTGGGTGAAGTGAGCGCCATGCATCCTGTAGCCCCAGCGCCCCCAAAACGTTAGGCAACCAGCTGTTAGATGGGCGAAGTCTTCTAGGCGGGTGTCTGTCTTGTGTGCCATCTACGACTGCGTTCGGGTCCCCTCCCACTATCAACAGACCCTCCGTGATCGTCATCAGGATAGATCCTAGGTCCTTGAATGCTAGTTCCTGGAGGGCTGGCGGTACGTAGACCGACATGAGAGTGAGTACTTTCCCCTCCCATTGACCCGTGATGCCCGCGTATCTCTCCTGTGTCCACCCATGTCGATTTGATCGTGAGGGGAAAGGAGTTTCTCAATAGTATGCCCGTGCCTCCCGATCCTGAGGTGAAGCCTGCGTGTGCTGCCAGGTTATACCCCCACATATTGAGGGCCTTGTAGGAATTACCCACCAAGTGTGTCTCCTGTAGGAGTACTACGTCAGGGGCGTGCCTTTTGATGTGTTGTAGCACCACCGTTCTCTTGACTTTGTCCCCTAAGCCGTTGACATTCCAGCTCATCATTCTGAACCCTTTATCCCATTGCGCCATTCCTGACATTCATGTATCACCTATGTGTTTAAGTCGGCGGATTGCGGTGCCTGGATGATTCCTTAAAAACAAATACCTAAACATGAACGCCGCCCAACTGCCCCCTCCCTACTCCCCTGCACCCAGGGCTCCAAACTGCCCATGTTACCAACTATGCAGAGTGCCTCGCGCCCTTTAACGTAGACTAACTAATGAAAATCGGGGGTACACTCTCTTTCATCTCTCCCCCCTCCCATGGTGATTATGAAATGGATACCCTGTTCCATTTGGTTACATTTGTTCTCCCGTTTGTCCCGTTCCACATGTGGAGTACAACTGAGAGACACCCCGGACGGAACCCAATGATCCCAAAGTCAGTCAGCAGAGCCTCTGTACCTCCTAATCACGTTGGGAACCCTGTTCCGCCGGATCCTTCCATCCATCCAGCCAATCAGCAGCGACCTCCGGAGTGTCAAAAAACCTGGTCATTCCCCCGGCCTCCACTCGAAGCTGCGTCGGGAACAACATGGCGTACTTTTGGCTTCTGTCCCTCAGGCGCTTCTTGATCTCAAGAAATGATCTACTCTGTCTTTGTACCACTTGGGTAAAGTCCGGAAAGAAGCTGACTTCTGAGTTTTCAAGCCGTATTGGAGGTGCCACCCTGGCCGTTTGCAAAAGTAGGTCTCTGTCTCTATAGTTGAGGAGTCTGGCCAGTATGGGGCGGGGGGGACGTAGTGCATTATTAATAAAATATACAGTTAATACACAGAAATAGATCTTATACATCTCAGAATAATAAAACATTAAAAAGCACTCTTTAAAATCACATATAAAAATGACTTTAAGAAGGATAGAGGGAGCCCGATTTAAAAAATTGAAAAAGAGAGTCTTGTCAGCTTAATCCTGTGCATTAATTTTCGGAAGCGACTTCCGCATACACCACATAGATAGTAGGAACCGTGACACCGCAAATACAATTGGGGATAGAGTTTTGTATTTCAGCAATCTAAAAGCCTCTACATAGTGTTTGGTCCCGAGGTTTCTACATATTTGGATCTGGATTTTCTTTAGCCATGGCAGAAAAAGAATACATGCAGCTCTGACTCCACTGCATTGTTACAGGCCGGACAACCTGGAGAGAGTGTACATGCCCATTTGTAGAGAAAGCGCGCAGCGGGAGAACCTCATGTCTAAACTGAATATACAGTGTCCTCGCTAGAGCAGGTTGTATCTAATCCAGGGCAGACTCTATAGTGTACAGGTCTTTTATTCTCAGAAACGCAACTGTTAGTGAACCTGTTGCTGCTCAGCCCTGTAAACATATTTTATTTGTCAATTGCACATACGTGGCAGGGCTTGGCACTCCAAAGACATCTGCAGAATCAAAGCATACATCACCACAGGAGCAACCGACTTTTGTGAGCGACATCAAGATACATAATGAAAATAAACAAAGTAATACAACAAAGTCCCACCCCCCAACTTCCCCCTCCCTCTCCCTTCCCCTGAAGCCGCACAGAGTCCGCATAGTCCTGGCCACAGCCTTTATACAGAACAACAGAGTCTTAGCACGATAGCACACACCTCCCCGGATCCTCCCCTGCCCTGCACCACCACATCCCCGTGTACATCATAAATTATCCCATTGGAGGAGCCTCTACAACAGGTGGCGGCTCCTGCCACAGACCCCGATAATCTGCCCATCTTTTCCATATTTTGTAATGTTTACGTGGACATCCCCTGGCTACAAAAACAGGCTGTTCTATCCCCATGCAAAAGTCCAAGCCGTTCTTCCAAGCGGCCACCGATGGGGCCTGCGGCGCCTTCCACGCCTTGGCGATATCTTGCTTTGCCAATGTGAAGCCTAGTTGCATGAGATGTCGTTTGTAAATGTTACCCCCTATTCCTTCCATTACGTGGAGCAGAGCTAGTCTCGGCGTACGTGGGAGTTTCCACCCCAGGACCTCCGGCAGGCAGGAGAACACCCCCCTCCAGAAACGATCCAGGGAAAGGCACTACCAGATAGTATGTATGAACGTGCCCTCCTCCCGACCACATCTAAGGCACTCCGAGGAGGCAATCAGACCCGCTCGGCACAGTCGAGCCCGGGTCAAATAGACCCTGTGCAAATATTTAAACTGGATGAGGCGAAGGCTTATCGCTATGGCCGCTTCCCGTGGGGCCGCCAGGGCCTCCCTCCAATCCTCCTCCTCCAGTGTGCCCACATCTTTCTCCCAGTCCCCTCGCAGCTTCTGAAGTGTGGTGGAGCAATGCGTAACTAGAGATTGATAGATCCGGGAGATCTTTTTGGTTTCCAGATCCCCCATAAAGTCTCTCACCTCCAGTGGGCTGAATTCAGGGAGAGATTCCAAACCTTACAGACTAGGGGATAGAGCATGGCAAAACTTGAGGTATCAGTAGAATTGTGACTGGGGCATCAGAAATTCACTCTGGAGGTCCCGGAAAGACTTGAGTGCTGAGCCCCTCACAACATCCCCCAGAGTTGAAATACCAATATCGTCCCATGCAAGGCCGCCAGCTCGGGCAGGCACCCATTGTTCCAAAGGGTGTCTCCCTAGTCAGGGTATCCCACCAACCCATGCGGCACAGTGCCTGCCTCCAGATCAGGAATACCACACGCGTGGCTGACGGCATCCCGCCTCACAGCGGCGCCGAGTACAAGATAGTATGCAGTGCATTGGACCCCATGAGTCGTCATTCCAGTGCATATGCCGGGTCTCTCCTGTCGCCGTATCACCCTTCATTGAGGACAAGGAGGCGTGAGGCCTGGTAATACGAGAGATTGTCTGAGGACGCGAGTCCTCCACAATAGGTGGATAGAAAGCATGTTCATAGAGCCACACGCACTTTGCCCCCCTCCCACAGAACCTGCCCAAGCACAGAATTCACCAGCCGGTACCATCTGGGTGGGATCAGGTATGGGTGATTCTGTAGCTGGTAAAGCAGCCGAGGAAGCTCCACCATCTTGAAAATTGCTGATCGCCTGTATAATGTCAAGGGCATAAGCGCCCAGGACTTAAGATCAGCATGGAATGGCGGCAAGGGCGAGGTTTGTGGAGTGGAGCTGGCGGGTGGGGGTGTAGAAACTGAGTCTGCTGTTGAGGTAGGCTGGTCCAGCGTTGTGGGGTGCTTTGTGTGCGTGGGTGAGGAGCTTGAAGGTGATTCTCTTGTCGACGGGGAGCCAGTGTAGGTCTCTCAGGTGGGGGGTGATGTGGCTGCGGTGGGAGACGTTGAGGATCAGTTGGGCGGAGGCGTTTTGGATACGTTGTAGTCATCGTACCAATCTCTATACATAGTTCACTATCTAGGTCTGTTTCTATCTGTAACCATATCTGCCTGCCTCTGACTCTGACCCTCTGTCCATCCTTATCTGCCTCCATATCTGCGTAGGACTGTATGGCGCCGCTCTGTCTTGCTTTCATTATGTCTCCCACTCTCATCAGTCTAGAGATCTATTCTGCTCTCTCTATTCTCT
The DNA here is from genome assembly GCF_964263255.1 of Lissotriton vulgaris. Taxonomy (NCBI): domain Eukaryota; kingdom Metazoa; phylum Chordata; class Amphibia; order Caudata; family Salamandridae; genus Lissotriton; species Lissotriton vulgaris. The sequence continues at coordinate 204,012 of NW_028241034.1, read as the reverse complement.
TTGTCAATGTTTTTTCTGTCTCCTTATCTCTGTTTCTGTTTCTCTGCTGTGAGTGGGACAATAGTTCCAGCTCACAGTAAACACTGAATTGGAAGCATCCACGAAATGTAAGGAGGTTGTTGAATGTATCCGCCATTTGGGGAATGATTGAACAGTATTCCGTTTTGCAGCATCGTATTGGAATACAGAGAGAGTTTTTAAAAGCTTGTGACTTCCATTTCAGGTTTAGTCACATCATGTGTCATCTCAGTTTTTGAAAACTAATTGTTTTTAATCTTTTATGCCAGCCTTATGGGGAAAAGTGTAATCTTTCTGCACAACGTCACTTTGAAAATAGTTTTAATAGACTGACAAAAGTTCAGGTTCTGACCTCACGTTGCCGGCTCATGACACGGTGACTGCTACGTAAAGTCGTCTTTCTTGAATACCTAAAGCAAACGCCTGGAGGGTTGGGGGAGGGAGTCCTTGGCTCTGGCTATGCATATGTTCATTTGATCTCCTTTCCCTGCTGTTGGGGAAAGGCCTTGTAATGCAGCGGCAGCCAGGTAAAGAGACATGACAAGGGGGGTGCTATGGATCACGCCTTCCTCGTCAGGCGGAGGGTCGGATCTCAGGATGACAAACGTCCCTGCCATAACAGCTTTTTAGCAGCAAAAATACAACGTACTCTTCAGCACTTCAAGAGTAAACTAGAAGTCAGAGTCATGAGATGCTGCACTACTCCTCAGCCTGCTCCTTTTTATCAACAAGCATTGGCATAGCCAATAGGTCTCACCTTTGGGACCTTATAAGTGTTTAGCCATGCAACAGTTGATGTTGTTGCACCAAGGATATTGTGCTGGATTACTAAATACTTATAAAGTCCCAAAGGCGAAACCTATTGGCTATGCCAATGCTTGTTCTGCTTTGGTGATGCTAGCTCTGTACAGCGCCCTCTTTTCATAGATTAGGGGTCTATCTCTTGTTTTGATTGCCTCTATCAATGCTCACTAGGCCATCCAACAACTGTCCTTAAACCAGGTGTGTTTGGTCATTTTGTATGACGGGGTAAAAATATATCAGCCAGAGTGGAAATCAACACCTCATGGGTCTCTACAACTCGAGTGAAAGAGATGAATGTACCATCACTGAGAATGGACTGTTCCGCGGCCACTAGATACAGAATCACTAAGTCGTATAGGGACGCCATCCTAACATGGGATTGCTGTATGGTTGACCACCGGACTCTTCTTCTGTTGTTGGTCTAGGTTAATCTGTCATCTTTCAGTATGTTTAGACCAGAGACTTCCTCGTTAAATGGCAGTTCCAAGTCCAAGATTAGAGCATTGTGGTCGCTGTCGTGTCGGGTCAGAACCTCAACGTCCACCACCTGGTGCCACATGCTGATACATATCAGGATGTAGTCTATGAGAGAAGAGTGTCCTGGTTGGTTAATAGTGTGCTTCCCTGGTGGGTCTGATTTAGTTCGACTGTTACGAACCCTTAGGGAGTAGTTTAGGGTGGGGGATTTAATCTGGAGCACCAGCGGTGTCCAGGCCCTGGTTGGTGAAATGTTAGCCTCTGGATTTGACCAATGTAGGTCTTCTTCACAGTCTTCAAATATGAGGGGTGCACAATCATTAAGGCACGCAGGGGGTGCTGAAACACCCCAATGGATACAGGTAATGCGCTGGTGATCAGGGTTTTGGTTGCTCTACAAATTACCGTCCTTGTGATAATATCAGGAAAATCTACAGTAAATAAAGGTCTCATGAAACAGACCCATAAGTTGCCACAACAATGGCCCTCATACCGACCTGCAGGACTAGTCACACTGTCCTATAGGCCAATCCATCCCTCGACTGGAGGTGGGAACAGAGCATGTGCTCAGGATCAGAGACACTTTGATTATTGTTTCTGGACGTGTGCGCCAGAAACAATGCCCATATATTGTAATAAGCTGAGCCCAGAAGACGTTTCCATAACAACCCAGTCACCTTTCTTGGTGCAGCCAAGACTGCAATGAGATTAAACAAATACAGGCTGGCTGCACTCAAGCCTCAGTGAAAGCAAAACGCCTCAAGAAATACTAACAAGCATTTGCAATGCAATAGGTCTCACATTTGTAAGAGTTAGAGCTATTGGCATTTTAAATGACAATGTCTTTTTCCCATGTGTTTTGGTTTGGAGGGGATGTATGTGGTGTGAATTTATGTGGGTTGGATTAGAATTATTAGTCGTGGAATTGTGTCGCATGATGTACAGAAAAATTATGTGGATAGTAATTATGTAATATTGAGTGTACTGGAATTATGTGGAGTGTGAGTGTGTGTCATGAAGTGCACTTATGTGGATGGGTATTATGTGTTGTGGAGTGGCATGTTGAGGAGTTTAATTATGTGGTGTGCTGTTGAATTTTGTGGCATGATGTGGAATTCTGTGGTGTGGATTGGAGGTATGTGTTGTGTAATTGTGTTGGTTTGGAACTATGTATCATTGAGTGAAGTTATCCTCGACAGCCTAACATAGAAGCACCCAAAGCTCCAGCACTCTGGTAACAGAGTGAGGGAGCATTATCCAGGGGCTGGCTACAGTAAGAGTAACGGCCATTCGCAGTGTTGCAGGGGCAGCTTAAAGTATGCAGGGCTGCCCCGGGCCCATGCAGGGGGCCCTCCTAAGAGGGCGGCACCAGTTAGTGCCACAGGATGGCACACGACGAGCCAGCCTCCCAGTATTAGGGATCCTCGAGGGTTCCCTAGGCCGACGTCATTTCTGGGCAGGAGAGGGCGCCCACTGAGCCCCCTCTTTCTCTTGCTGCCCTGACGCTGTTTGCTGCTGCTGGATTGAGGTCGCTTGACCACAAGGTTAGTCAATGCGGGCCTTGTATGTCCCCCCTCCTCTTCCCCGACCTAAATTGGGGTCTCTTCATGCAGGCCTTGCCCGTAAGGGGGCCCGTCCCAGCTCCGGCCCGGCCTTGCGCATTTTAGCAAGTATTAAAGGGCGTGGGTGTTCGGGGGTAGGAGACCGTGACGTGGTCGAGGTTGGAAGGGTTGGGTCCCGCAGGAAGCAGCTGTCTCTCATCTAGATTGAACATGACAACTCTGGACAAAGTCGCGGCCTCGCCTTCTGGTAGGGCCCGATGTTAAAGCGCCTACTTCAAACCAGGCGCCTTGCAGCTGCGCTTTCTGGGGGCTAGGCATTCCTCCTCCCGCGTCTCGGCGTACGGCAGGCCCTTACACCCTTGGGGGTGCAATCGGGTCTCGAGGGGGCAAGTAAACTGAGACAAACACCCCCCTCCATAGCGGGGGAGACAGTCAAGGGCCTACGGGGGCATTAGCGCAGGACCGGATGCGGTATATGTGAGTGAGGCTCGACGGCCAGTAACAGGCCTCGGGACCAGCTCCCAAGCGTCTGGGGCGGATGCGCTCTCCGGCCTAGGCCATCTGGGGGCAACAGTCACGCGACTTTCGGTCGCAGCAGCTCCCCACGCGACATGTCGCGGAACTCGCTGAGGGGTTAAGGCTGTCAACAGCGCTTTGAGGCAGTCAGGCTAACGCTTTACAATATATTAAGATAGCACTGTTCAATTAAGGTCATTCCACCAAGGCGCCATGTTGCGGCTCTAACTAATGGGTTAGGCCTCTTGCTACAGTGCTTTGAGGCCCGTTAAGGGAGCGCTTTTCAATTGCGTAAGGGTAGTTCTTGTTTTGATGACTATGTACGGCCTCGTCCCTACAGTGGGAACCCGGGCGAATAGATCACGACCTTCGCTGGGGGTCTAGGCACTGTGAGGCCCGTAAGGATAGCGAATGTATTCTTAATGTGTAGCGCGGGTCTTTAATGTCTATTGGGTGGCCTTGTCACCGCACAGGCGTCTGTAAGGTGGCGTCTCTGGGGAGGGCTAGGCCTGTTTTGCAGCGATTGGAGGTCCAGAAGGGCAGCGCATTTACATTGGTAAAGGTAGCGCTTGTATGAGTAGGTCTGTCTTACGGCCTCCTCACCGCAGCGCTTCGAGGCCCGTTCAGCGCTTTGAGGTTCAGTTACTCAGTGTCCGAGGGATGTTGTGCCTGACCGTGTATCATTACTGTGCTGGGGGCCCCTGTCGAGCGCCAGTTTCTCTTAGTATATCCAGTCCCGGCTCCTGCACCATACTGCCTGGTCACTCTGCCACCAGTGCCTCACAGCATCGCACTGTTTTGAGCTAACAAGCACGAGTAGATGAGGAGGAAGCAGAGTTTGCGCTGCTGACTTTGGGGGTTCAAGCCTCAGGGCCACGTTCACATACAGTGATTTTGGACAAATCACTTAACTCGCATGTGCCTTGAATGGGTAATGAAATAACTGCTCATTTAAGCGCTCCTTACTTCTGGGCCGAGTTCGCGCAGCCGACTTTGGTGCGGGAACCAGGATTCAAGCCTGGGGGTTGCGTTCAATTGGGTGATTCTGGGCAAAGCACGTAACTCTCACGTGCCTGAATGTGTAATGTATAAACTGTGTGTTAGAAATGGGATCCCTGGCTGGCCAGGGCTTGCGCCGAAGTCAGTCAGAGACCACCACTCCTAAGTCAGGGCAAGGGAGTCACACGCCAAGATAACCCCCGCTCACCCTCTAGGTAACGTGGCGCGAGCAGCAAGGCTAAACTTGGAGGCGATATGAGTTAAGTATTTGCGCAAGCACCCCAGCAACAACACCCAAGGCCCACCACAAAGGAAACTCCACACAAGGTTATATATAAAAATAGCCTTTGTATTATAGTAAAAACACATTAGATAAAACACAAACTTTACATTGTGCCAGGGGCACGGGCAGAATTTACAGGGGGAATTATATGTACAAGACAGGGCCACATGGACCACTGTCAGGAATCAGCACTTTTAGAAGTAACACTTTTTAGATCATAGATTTAAAATTGTAGCACAAAAATAACATACAACCAGTCACTACTGGTACCCGGTGAGCACCACCTATGCAACCCTCACTACCATAGGAGATTACACTAGGGACCTGGGCCTCGCTAGTACCACCTGTACTAGCAAGAAGGAAACCACCTAAGTATCGCTATACCTGTAGGGGTCTAAGGAAGGAAACACATGATGCATCACAATACATTCAGCGGTGTAAAAGGACAAAGCACATGACGCATAAAAACACATTCAGAGGTGCAAGGGAAGAAAAGCATATGATGCATCAACAATACATTCAGAGCTGTAGAAACCACAATAGCGTAAAATCCACATTAGCCACCACCTGTGGCAGTCCCTGTGTCTCAATGTCAGGGCCTAAATATGGCAGTTGCCCACAAAGTGCTGGGCAACTGGTGCAATTGATGGGGCCAACGTGGGAGCCTCTCTAGGCTCTGCCCATCTGACTGTCTCCTGAACCTCTCTGGGCTCGTGAAACAAATGGCCCCTGAGCCTATCGGGGCTCGCAAAGCAACTGTGGGCGCAAGAGCCTCTCTGGGCTCGAAAGAACAGGAAATGCCCTGAGCCTCTCAGGGCTCGTCACGACTGTGGACAGGGGTGCCCCTCTCGGGGGACCCCAGAACAACTGGAGAGCCACTCGGGGCTCAAAGTACACTGGAATGCCCTCCTCCAGCCTCGCAGGCTCACGCACAAAGAACTGACCTCGAGCCTCTCTGGGCTCACAGAACGAATTGCCCCCAGGAGCCTCTCTGGGCTCCTCAACACTGATGTGGGCGGCGGGGCCCCTCTCGGGGGACCCTCGAACACGTGGGGTGCTTCGGTTTGGAGTCCCCTCCTCTGGGGGACTCGAGATGCTGGCAATGCCCCCGTGAAGCCCTCGTGGCTTCACTCTGACCTCTAGCGCGAGCTCGCGCTACCAGGGGGGCGGGGGTGGGGGGTGGGGCGGACACCGACAATGTGTCCCGGCGCCCCTCCCTTCCCTTCTCGTCACTCACCGGCTTTTCTCTGGCGGGCGGCTATCCTCACGGGATGCGGGGCTCTCCCCTCACTCGGGGCGCCTTGCCGGGGACTTCGCTTCAGCTTCCCGGCTCCTCTCTTCACTGCTCGGCTAAGAGGCGGGACTTCGGTCCTCGTCTCAGAGGCCGCGCATCGATTGGACGGGCAACCAATCACTTCCGGGTCGCCGCGGGCAGCGCGGCGGCTCGCTTTAGGCAGGCAGGCGGGGTCCCATTATCCGAGGAGTGGGCTCCCTCGTGATAAATTCAAAATATGAAGCGAGGTAGGCACTCGCTATGCACCGCAATTTCGGGCAGATGCCGGGTGGGCACCGGCTGGGCACACAAAGCGCAAGCAGCGTGTGGGGAGGAAGAGCGGCTGGAGCACGCTGAAGCGGACGAAGAAGAAAGAAACACCACTTCCTGGTTGCCAAGAACTCAGAACCAGGAAGTAAGTCGCGGTCTAGTGGTTGACCAGCGGAAGGGGGAGGAGCCTCATCGGCCGACGGAACCAGGAAGGATAAGAGTCAGAGGCGTGGAACGGACGGGGTGCGAGGTCGGAGAGGAGGCTGCGGAGCACCCGGAGGCGGAGGAGAACAGAAGAGAGGAGAGCGTGAGAACGGAGGCGGAGCAGAACAGAAGAGAGGAGAGCGTGAGAACGGAGGCGGAGGAGAACAGAAGAGAGGAGAGCGTGAGAGCGGAGGCGGAGGAGATTCTAAGAGTGGAGAGCGCGAGGGCGGAAGCGGCTGCAGAACACCCGGAGGCAGAGGAGAGTACACTGCGAGTGCTACTGAGCGACGTTCCCGACACTGCTACCATACCCGGTGGGCTGAGGGGAGAAGACGCCACGGGTCCTGCTGCTGTGGTCCGAGAGTCGGGCCACAGCCCAAGGCAAGTGCTGTTGAAAGGGGCGTTCTGGTGGGGTGTTTGGGGAGGTGGGAGGTAGCAAGGTCGGGGAGGCGGGAGGCCCCGCGGTGACCCTTGCACTAAATTCACACCCCTTTGTTTCTTTAAATTGGTGAATGTAGCACTGCAATTACCACTGAGAACCGATCAGTAAAACCCGTTTGTTTTCCTTTTCCCTGGGGCCACGAGAACTGGGACACCGGACCAAACCCTGACGTTCCCTGCACCCAGAAACGGCCCCAAGAAGGAAGGACTGCTACACCATCCCTAAAATTGTAACCCTTAATAAAAGAATACGTAACTGTATACTAACAGTGCTCTGGTCTCAGTCTCTGTCCACCACTAGCCTCTGACACAGCGCTAACACAGAGGAAAGGGCGCTCCTAAGCGCCACAGGACTAAAATACAGGGCTCACAGCGCTGGGGCAAAATAAAGCGCTTTCAAGCGCTAGGCAGGAGATTTCAGCGCTCCCCAGCGCTGAAGGGCAGAGAGCAGCGCTCTCAGAGCTGCAGGCAAGGAATCCTCAGTGATCCCCAGCACTGGAGGACAGGACAAGGCTCCAGCAAGGGCTGGAGGCAGGCAGGGGGGGCAAGGCTGGGCCAGAGCCAGCACACTGGGTCTCCAGGCAGGGAGACACCCCAAGTGGCGGTCCTCCTGGCCCCAGCAGCAGCAACAGCCCCCTCTGGCAGGATCCAAAAGTAGAACACTTCTGTGGGGACACAGCCCCTTCTTATACTGTAAATCCTTTGTCTAAGGGTGCAGGGTGGGGGAGAAACCAGTCGCAGCTGGTTCTGGAGCACTCTTGATGGCCCAACCACCCATTTCATTCACTGGGGAGGCTAGGGTCGTTAGACACACCACAGGGGGGCGGAGCCAGCATTGTGTGGGGAAAACCCAGCCCATCCAGGACACAGGTACACTCCTCCCACACATCACTCATGCTAATCTCCCACTCACCACCGGGCAGACCCATCCAGACTTCCTGGAGCCTGGCATGCCAGCCAGCTCCAGCCAATCACACTCCAGCACCCTCACTGCACACATATCTCAATGTCCAGAAGTAGCACTTCCCTTCTAGACACATACATGCCGCATACACCATCTCGCAGCATTCACTCTCACGAGTTTACACATACTAAATTCGAGCCTGCACTCCCCACGCATCAGGAACTACCAGGGACACACACATTCCCCATGCATTCCTATGGGAGGGCAGGCCAGCCATACTACACGCACGCACTTTCACTCTGGGACCCAGGGAAAAGTGCGCAGAGACCCAAAAATCACTAACACAGGGTCACAAATAAAAGCAAAAAGATTAGGGGGGAACCAGCCCTAAGGGCCAAGTCCAACACAACCCCCTTCCAGCCAAAACGCAGGGGAGAACAATCACCACCGTGATGGACTTCCCTGCTTGGGGCGATAGAACACGGACGCAGGCCCGCCACTGCCGGGACACCCTCCTGTTCTATGCCACGGTGAACCCCTGGGGTTCCTTCTAAAGCTACTGTAAGGACCAACTGGGCTACCCCACTGGTACTCCTCAGCTGTCCACGGCCAGGACCAGGCCCTAGGCCACCCAGGTGCCACTGGTTCCTGCCTACTCACGAAGTGGGGGGTAGTAACCCCTGGTACATAGTAGCCACTCTCCACTCTTCCTGTCTGCAAGACAGGGCCAGACTGCCACTGGTTCTCCAGCCTAGGGTCTACAACCTCAGGCGGACCAGGAGTCTCAGGGAAGGCTCTCCTCCCCCTACCTCTTCTTCTAGGGTTCCTCCTCCCCCGGCGAGGGGTACACCTAGCACGCCATTCCAACCCAGGGTTTAACCCCTCAGGCTGCACCGGGGTCAGAGGTGGGCTCTCCCACCCTCTGCACCCCCTTCCAGAGGTCTGCCCTCTCCCAACTGGAGAAGTTCCTCTGGAAGAAGAACCGGTCAGGACACTGGTTACAGTCGTCCTACCCTTCAGGTCAGGCTGATCCTGAACCTGGCCATCCACCCGCCGGTCTAAAACCTTTGGTGGAACAATTGCTTGCCACTCCAGGACTTCTGGGGGTGCACACACAATCCCCCTGAGGCTAACAAATGACACATCTGTTGTGTGACTGTCTGTCTGGCGCAGATCTCCAGTCCCCTGTCCACCTGACAGTGCGTGACGATCCCCCAGACCAGAAGTGGCGCCACCCGGGTCCCCCCAAGAAGATCTAGCCCCACTGGCTAGTCTCTGGTCCACTGGTGCATCCACTGGGAAACTCATCCCCCAATCACTCCTCACGCTGGACTCCTGTACCCTCCCTACCGGAGCGGTACTGCCAGCCTCTAGAACCACAGGAGCTCTGGTTACAGATGCTTCAGGTCCTCTACTCACTGGGAGATCCTCCTCAAATGGGCTAACAGGACAGCCTAGGTCCCCAACCTGGTGTTCCCTCAAGAAACCACCCAGGTTCTGAGATAGGGCTTCGGGCCTCTGGGGACTCTCAGCCTCCCACTGACTCCTGCTCCACTGAGCCAGGTAGTCAGCCCCTCCACCTCTCTCACTATACTGGGACCTAGCTGGGCTACACTGAGCCTCTTCCACCACGCTGGGCTGGAAGCTCCCTGTACCACTACTGTTGGACTCACTCTCTAATGACTGTACACAACCTCTGGCACTCTCCCAGCGGTCTGCTTCACTTGCAAGTTCCCAAGGATCCATGTTTTCACACCTCAACAAGTGTTGCCGCAACTCCGGCCAACAACGACTGAGCCCCTGCTCCTTGAGAATAAGATCAAACAGTTTGTCATAATCAGGTCTCGTGGGAACCTCTAACCACTCAATCAGCGCACACTGACAGTCCCCTGCAAAATCCTCCCAAGACTGGTGAGACAGTTTCCTACTGCCCCTGAACTTCAACCTATACTCCTCTTCTGGGGAAACAGGTACCATACTCTGGGAACTGGGACTTTCTGCACTGAGATTCAAATAGCTGCCACCACTGGACTCAACCCTCCCTGGGGGATCCAGAAAATTATGACTGAGATCAGGGGATAACCTACCCTCTAGGGCTATCTTCTCCCTGGCCAAGGCCCTCTCAGCCACTGCAGTCCGCTCATTCACACCCAGCTGCGCCATCTCTCGGGCATGCTCTAACCTGAGCTTCTCCATGGCCAGCTGGTGCTCCCTCTCTTCTCTCCTATCCACCCACTCCTCTGGGGACAGGGATGGGGTGCTACATCTGACACTGGACCCAGCAAGGGACTCCCTATCTATGGGGTCCTCACTATCTGCTGGCGCCCAGCCACTGTCAAACTCACTCTCCACTTCAGACTCTTCAGGGCTCCCCTCAGACTCACCACCCTCCTGGCGTGCGGCCCGGGCCCTCTCTTACTCACTGTGCTCACGCTCCCAGTCATCCTTCTGCCATAGGATCATGTTATCCCTAAGCTTGGACTGGGTGTCTGACTCACTCACTGGGATGTCTCTCTCCTCACAAAACCGTACCAACTCATGCACACTGTACTTAAACAGGCCACAGAGGTTAAAAGGAGATTTCATCTGGACAGGATGCTCAGACACGTGCAACACAAGGGACCTAACAATCTGAAGTAAAAGTACACAATTCCAAAATTTCAACAATCTCCTTATCAAAGAGAACTCATACTCATGTGTCCAGGAAAACACACCATTCATCCACACACACCCTCCCCTCGGACCGGTAAGGCAGTTTCTACCACCCCTGACTTCTCAACCTGACCACAAGCGACACAGGTACCAAACTCTGGAAGCAGGGCGGGGGACAAATGTACGGGACACAATTAAAAAATGACACTCTTCAGGAGAAGCAATAATGGAACTTCATAAAAACAATAATCCCCTAAAATGTGGTTATCTAAAAATGTAGAGCTTTGAAGTGTGGCCTGTCGCCACTGTGGTACAGCGCAAACACAAATCCTTATCCTCACCGCTTGCCGCCAATGTTAGAAATGGGATCCCTGGCTGGCCAGGGCTTGCGCCGAAGTCAGTCAGAGACCACCACTCCTAAGTCAGGGCAAGGGAGTCACACGCCAAGATAACCCCCGCTCACCCTCTAGGTAAGGTGGCGCGAGCAGCAAGGGTAAACTTGGAGGCGATATGAGTTAAGTATTTGCGCACGCACCCCAGCAACAACACCCAAGGCCCACCACAAAGGAAACTCCACACAAGGTTATATATAAAAATAGCCTTTGTATTATTGTAAAAACACATTAGATAAAACACACACTTTACATTGTGCCAGGGGCACGGGCAGAATTTACAGGGGGAATTATATGTACAAGACAGGGCCGCATGGACCACTGTCAGGAATCAGCACTTTTAGAAGTAACACTTTTTAGATCATAGAATTAAAATTGTAGCACAAAAACAACATACAACCAGTCACTACTGGTACCAGGTGAGCACCACCTATGCAACCCTCACTACCTTAGGAGATTACACTAGGGACCTGGGCCTCGCTAGTACCACCTGTACTAGCAAGAAGGAAACCACCTAAGTATCGCTATACCTGTAGGGGTCTAAGGAAGGAAACACATGATGCATCACAATACATTCAGCTGTGTAAAAGGACAAAGCACATGACGCGTAAAAACACATTCAGAGGTGCAAGGGAAGGAAAACACATGATGCATCAACAATACATTCAGAGGTGTAGAAACCACAATAGCGTAAAATCCACATTAGCCACCACCTGTGGCAGTCCCTGTGTCCCAATGTCAGGGCCTAAACGTGGCAGTTGCCCACATAGTGCTGGGCAACTGGTGCAATTGATGGGGCCAACGTGGGAGCCTCTCTAGGCTCTGCCCATCTGACTGTCTCCTGAACCTCTCTGGGCTCGTGAAACAAATGGCCCCTGAGCCTCTCAGGGCTCGCAAAGCAACTGTGGGCACAAGAGCCTCTCTGGGCTCGAAAGAACAGGAAATGCCCTGAGCCTCTCAGGGCTCGTCACGACTGTGGACAGGGGGGGTCCTCTCGGGGGGCCCCAGAACAACTGGAGAGCCACTCGGGGCTCAAAGTACACTGGAATGCCCTCCTCGAGCCTCGCAGGCTCACGCACAAAGAACTGACCTCGAGCCTCTCTGGGCTCACAGAACGAATTGCCCCCAGGAGCCTCTCTGGGCTCCTCAACACTGATGTGGGCGGCGGGGCCCCTCTCGGGGGACCCTCGAACACGTGGGGTGCTTCGGTTTGGAGTCCCCTCCTCTGGGGGACTCGAGATGCTGGCAATGCCCCCGTGAAGCCCTCGTGGCTTCACTCTGACCTCTAGCGCAAGCTCGCGCTACCAGGGGGTTGGGGGGGCGGACACCGACAATGTGTCCCGGCGCCCCTCCCTTCCCTTCTCGTCACTCACTGGCTTTTCTCTGGCGGGCGGCTCTCCTCACGGGATGCGGGGCTCTCTCCTCACTCAGGGCGCCTTGCCGGGGACTTCGCTTCAGCTTCCCGGCTCCTCTCCTCGCTGCTCGGCTAAGGGGCGGGACTTCCGGTCCTCGTCTCAGAGGCCATGCATCGATTGGACGGGCAACCAATCACTTCCGGGTCGCCGCGGGCAGCGCGGCGGCTCTCTTTAGGCAGGCAGGCGGGGTCCCATTATCCGAGGAGTGGGCTCCCTCGTGATAAATTCAAAATATGAAGCGAGGTAGGCACTCGCTATGCGCCGCAATTTCGGGCAGATGCCGGGTGGGCACCGGCTGGGCACACAAAGCGCTAGCAGCGCTAACACAAAGGAAAGGGCGCTCCTAAGCGCCACAGGACTAAAATACAGCGCTCACAGCGCTGGGGGCAAAATAAAGCGCTTTCAAGCGCTAGGCAGGAGATTTCAGCGCTCCCCAGCGCTGAAGGGCAGAGAGCAGCGCTCTCAGAGCAGCCGGCAAGGAATCCTCAGTGCTCCCCAGCACTGGAGGACAGGACAAGGCTCCAGCAAGGGCTGGAGGCAGGCAGGGGGGGCAAGGCTGGGCCAGAGCCAGCACACTGGGTCTCCAGGCAGGGAGACACCCCAAGTGGCGGTCCTCCTGGCCCCAGCAGCAGCAACAGCCCCCTCTGGCAGGATCCAAAAGTAGAACACTTCTGTGGGGACACAGCCCCTTCTTATACTGTAAATCCTTTGTCTAAGGGTGCAGGGTGGGGGAGAAACCAGTCGCAGCTGGTTCTGGAGCACTCTTGATGGCCCAACCACCCATTTCATTCACTGGGGAGGCTAGGGTCGTTAAACACACCACAGGGGGGCGGAGCCAGCATTGTGTGGGGAAAACCCAGCCCATCCAGGACACAGGTACTCTCCTCCCACACATCACTCATGCTAATCTCCCACTCACCACCGGGCAGACCCATCCAGACTTCCTGGAGCCTGGCATGCCAGCCAGCTCCAGCCAATCACGCTCCAGCACCCTCACTGCACACATATCTCAATGTCCAGAAGTAGCACTTCCCTTCTAGACACATACATGCCGCATACACCATCTCGCAGCATTCACTCTCACGAGTTTACACATACTAAACTCGAGCCTGCACTCCCCACGCATCAGGAACTACCAGGGACACACACATTCCCCATGCATTCCTATGGGAGGGCAGGCCAGCCATACTACGCTCACGCACTTTCACTCTGGGACCCAGGGAAAAGTCGCAGAGACCCAAAAATCACTAACACAGGGTCACAAATAAAAGCAAAAAGATTAGGGGGGAACCAGCCCTAAGGGCCAAGTCCAACACTGTGCTCATGAAAGCGCTTCATCCTTTCGGGTTGAGTTCGCGCTGACGACTGTAGTGCTTTTAACAGTGTTCGTGCCTCGGGGTCGCGTTTGCATCCGGTGATTCTGGGCAAAGCACGTAACTCTCACGTGCCTGAATGTGTAATGTATAAACTGTGCTCATGAAAGCGCTTCATCCTTTCGGGTTGAGTTCGCGCTGACGATTGTAGTGCTTTTAACAGTGTTCGTGCCTTGGGGTTGTGTTCACATCCGATGATTCTGGGCAAACCACACTCCCGTGCTTGAATGTACAGGTAATAAACGGGGCTCATGAATGCGCTCAGTACTTTCGGTTCAAGTTCGCGTTGCCGACTTTGGTGCGGGAACCAGGGTTCGAGCCTCGGGTCGCGTTCACATCCGGTGATTCTGGGCAAATCCCTTACTCTCTTGTGCCTGAAGATGTAATGTTAAATCGATGCTCCTAAAGCGCTCCATACTTTCGGGCAAGTTCAGTCTATATAAACATGCACAAAATAAATAAATAAATAAACACAAGGCATCAGTGGCACATAAGCTAGCACAGTTTCTTATGTACGTATTGGGGCCACGTCCTACACTACATTGTCCATGCTCACTTTTTGCTGCGGGTTTCTCCGTGGCTGTGCTTACGGCCTCGTGTGCACAGGCCTAGTTGCAGCTTGTTTGTAGTGGTCAGGTTACAACCATTAACTGCGTCGATGGTCTCGACTCGTGGGTTGGCGCGAGCGGTGTTTGGCCACCGGAGGGCAATGCCTCGTTGTGTTGCTTCCTGCACAACACGGTCGGTTACGTTTGTATTGTTTGGGATGTTGTCCCGTGCCCGAGGGTGCAGTGTGGAGCTGGGCGCATACTGGCACTCCGGCGCCGTGCTGACCGGAGGGGCTTATCACTTACTCCATGTGCTTGAAGGGGCAATGGAATGTGTTGCACACAAGCGCGCCTATATCATTCAGTGTTTCTGGGCAAACCACGTAACTGCTGTGCCTCTATGCAATATAGGAGGGTGCACGCTGGCGCACCTTTACCGTTCTATGCTCGCAATATAGGAGGGTGCACGCTGGCGCACCTTTACCGTTCTATGCTCGCAATATAGGAGGGTGCACGCTGGCGCACCTTTACCGTTCCATGCTTGTGACGGCGAGGACAGTGCTTGGGGGACGCAATTGGTCGCAGCCCTATCAGGGGAGGGCGGGCCGACCTGAAAAGTGCTCCACACCTTCTGTCGCGTTCACAATATTGAATTTGGCACGATGTTAGGGCTCCTCAAGCGCATGTTTGACGGAGGGGTACGATGAGGTTGTGTGTAATGTAAAGTGCTCCGACACCCTTCACTTTTATGAGTGACACTGTAAACTAATTAGATGCACCTGAGTGAGTGGTTCTGGTGACACAAGGGGTATTTGGTAGTGCAGAGAATTCGTTGTGCAGGTGGTCATGGATGGGGGGGGAACACTCCTCAAAAACTTTGTCGCACAGGGCGCCACCAGTGTTATAGCCGGCACTGCTGTTAGGGTTCACCTTTCGTTCCTGATGAACCTGGCAGTTGAGTGCTTTCCTTGTGGCAATGGCAGAGTGCAATTATGTTGTGTCCTTTTTATCTTGCATGGGATATGCCTGAGATCTCTGGGGGCCCGATTCACAGAACTAACTTAAGACAAAATCCTAAACTTACTACTTTTGGTATTCACAGAAGTTAGGATTTTGTCTTAAATTAGTCTTAAGACAGACTTAAGACATACTTAAGTTAGGATTTTGTCTTAAGTCTGTCTTTAGACAGACTTAAGACATACTTAAGTTAGGATTTTGTCTTAAGTCTGTCTTAAGACAGACTTAAGACATACTTAAGTTAGGATTTTGTCTTAAGTCTGTCTTAAGACAAATTTAAGACAAAATCCTAACTTCTGTGAATAGCAAAAGTAGTAAGTTTAGGATTTTGTCTTAAGTTAGTTCTGTGAATCGGGCCCTGGGAGTTTGTGCACAGCATACAGAGGTGATGGGCGACAGGGGCACGCATCCTTTGGTTGGTTTTGTTAAGGCATCAAGAATTTAGCTTTCAGGAAGGTATTTAGCAAGCCCCGCACGCAAGGAAGCTTCTCTTGCCCTCATGACCAAGAAGCATGGGGATAGGGGGTTTTACTCAGGGGCAACCATTTAATAGGGGCTACCTTTTCCGCTCTTCTAGTTACTCACGGGGTATGCACTTGTCAATTTTGTACCTTGTTTTAACCCACAAGGTGAGAAAGTAAAAGTAAAATCTGGACTTCCGTAAGTGCGGCATTGGCGCACCGCTGTGATCTTCAGCAGCAAGTTCACCTTAAATCTGACTGGGTGGTTTTCTGGGGCAATCGGCACCATCAGTTAATTTTCACCACTGGCGCCTCTGACAGTCTGCCAATAGGTGGCACTGTCTGGCTTGGAGAGAGGACCACTACAACAGGCACTGAGTAAGTCCAGTCATTTTTTAGGTTGAGCCTAGACGAAAGCTGTCTAGGTCGACAACTTATGTAATCACTTTCAGGGGAATGTGGACAGCAGACTGTCATGAGCGTCTCCTGCCTGAGATTCTACCTCGTGAGCGCGCACGCCCAGCCCGGCGCCGTGCACGTCCCCTGCCACAGACACACACATGCACACGCAGGCAGGAAGGGACACACACACACACACACACAGACACACGCGCGCCCCCCTTCCCGCCGCACACACGCAGGAGCGCACCTACACACACACACGCACACACACATACAGAGACACTCCCCCCCCCCCGCCGCATACACAGAAGCGCCCCCGGCCGCCGCATACATACAGTGACACCTCCCCCACCCTCCCCCGCCGCAGCTCTCCCCCCCACCTGACAACACTCACCGGGCTCGGCTGGCGGGGGCTACACGAGAGCTCCCGCTCCTCGGGGCTCTTTCCGCAGCACTTCTCTTTGCTCCCGGTGTGACTCCTCGGCTCTGCAGCTCTTCTCCGGGGCCGCGGGACAAAAGCTACTCCTCTGCGCAGGCGGCTCCGGGGCTCTCCGCAGCTCACGGGAGCCCCGGGCCGCGGGAAGACTTTTCCTCTCCTTTCTCGGGTGCTCGAGGAGGCGGGACTTCCGGCCGGGCCGCGATGCAATTGGCTGGCCGGCCGGGCGGCTGGTTGCTTTCGCTACCTTCTAACATCTGGGCAACTTGAGAACGGAGGCAACCATACGGCGTGCACTCCTGCTGCTTTACCGTGAAGTGCTTCCGTCTGTGACTCCGCCAAGCCGACATTACTGAATGTGCTTTTCGGTAAGCTTTCACACTCAAGCAATGTGTTTTCTGTGCAGAATCAACTTTTAAATCGGAAGATAAAGCTATGTATTTGCACAACTTATTTGCGCACGCTTATTGGCCACATGCTGTGCATGGTATCAGCGGTGCCTGAGCAAGATGGTGGCCGAGCAGGAGGGGGGGCACAGTGGGCTATTCGCCCCCTTTCCCGTCCGCACTGCCTGTTCTCTGGCTGCCGCCTTCATTCCCTACAAATGCAGTGTGTGTCTCGGTTCGACAGGCGCTGAGGCCCAAAGCCCTTAGGAGCCGAAGGAGTTCATCCGGGAATGTTTATTGTTTGTGGCCTCCCAGGTGCTGCCTAGCATGAATCCGGAGCATGTGATACTCCTCTCCTGTATGTAGTTCTCGGACTTACGAACAGCTGTGTTTTTGGGCCTGTTTCGTGCGACTTGCGGAGTGGGGGGAGGTGGGGTGGTGTCAGGGCTCTTATCAGCTCCCCGCGGCAGCTGTCAGAGGGCATGGGCGGTCTCTTGGAACAGTAAGTTTACATAAAGTTGTTGGGGGGCTTACCACAGCCGCAGGAAACTCGGGCCGGCATCTGTGTTGTGGGCAGAGCAGCCTAGTACACAAGATGTCAGTCCGCCTTGGATAGATTGGGTTTTCAGATGGACTGTTCGCCCAGTTTGCATTGCTTTCTTTACAATTCTTCCGGTATAGAATGCACCTTGAGGCCAATGTAACCTATTGCCAGTGAATTCTGGACCTTAAACTGTTTATTTTTCAATGGTGAGAAGAGGCCACTCGAACCGTGTTGAGCAAGAATGATTAATTACGACAGAGTGCAGAGAGTAAATCTGACTTGTTTTGAGGATGTATGAATGCATGCACTCCCCTTTAAGAAAGATGTTGTGACTCTCCTTCATTTTAAGGGAACTTGGAGTGACGTCAGCACGAGTGTGTAGAGCCTAGTCCAGTGAGCTCAGAACCGAAGCTGTGTCGTCCGATCTGCCCTTCCAAAAGAGGCGCACCTTTTGTGAGAGGCCCTGGGAGGGTTTGGGTCCAGGACTGCTGCTCCTACCACTCCCTTACGTCACCACCCCCTTTTGTACCGCTCCTACCTAGGTAGCTGATCTTCCACACTATGTCAGCAGTCCCCAGCCCGCATACTTCACTGCCTGCATAATCACCTGTTTCCTCTACATCATGGCAGTGATTTGTGTATTTTTGTGCAAAGAGACCTGCATTGTGCGGTGGGAGTTCTCTTGAACCTAATCTCACTTGCTCTTTAGCATTGCTTGTTTAGAATACATTTACTTTACTACCAATTCTTAATTTGTTCTCCTCACACACCCCCACACACCCCCACACACTCTCACACACACACACACACACACCTACTCTCCTATCACACATATAACACACTCCTTTCACTTATACATACAGCACACACACACTCCGATCACTTACACAAAAACTCACAGTACACACACACACGCATACACTCCTATCGGTGCACAGACAAAATATCGACTCAAAAATATCGAATGGACAAAATATCGAGTTAAAAATATTGATAATAATAAAATATCGATATCAAAAATATCGTTGGTCAAAATATCGATTAAAATAATGATAAAAAAATATCGAGTACAAAAATATCGACAAAATATATATAAATAGTCAAAGTAAAAAATGTCAATAATATGTAGAAAAAAGGTTAAAAAAATTTTAAAAAATGTATTAATAGTAATATAAATTGTAGTTAATGTTTAGGAGCGGGATGTTGGGTTAATAGGGGATAAGGGTGGGGAGTAATTTAATAATAATTAATTAATTAATATATGTTTGTAAATATTTTAAATTAATAATTAATTGGTAATTAATTAATATTAATTAGTTAATTAATTAATATAATTTTGTACATATTTTTAATTAGTAATTAATTGGTAATTAAATAATATTAATTAGTTAATTACATTAATTAGAGTAATTTATTTATATATATATAATTTTTAGTTATTGTTAATTAATTAATTGGGAAAAAATAATATTAATTATTAAATTTAATTAATTACAGCTAATGTGCTAATATATTTACTTTATTGTTATTGTTAATTAATAATTAATTGGTAATTAAATAATATTAATTAATTTTGGGTAAAGGAGTATTTTTAGGGTTCAGGGTCAGTTTTCAGTTTTTGGGTAAAGGGGTATTTTTAGGGTTCAGCGTCAGTTTTCAGTTTTTGGGTAAAGGGGTATTTTTAGGGTTCAGGGTCAGTTTTCAGTTTTTGGGTAAAGGGGTATTTTTAGGGTTCAGGGTCAGTTTTCAGTTTTTGGGTAAAGGGTTTTTTTTAGGGTTCAGGGTCAGTTTTCAGTTTTTGGGTAAAGGGTTTTTTTAGGGTTCAGGGTCAGTTTTCAGTTTTTGGGTAAAGGGGTATTTTTAGGGTTCAGGGTCAGTTTTCAGTTTTTGGGTAAAGGGGTATTTTTAGGGTTCAGTGTCAGTTTTCAGTTTTTGGGTAAAGGGGTATTTTTAGGGTTCAGGGTCAGTTTTGGGTTTTTGGGTAAAGGGGTATTTTTAGGGTTCAGGGTCAGTTTTCCCTACTGTTGCACCCACTGGAGTGGGAATAGTAATTTTAACCCCTACGCTATCCAACGCTTTCCCTACGCTTGCACTCTTTGGAGTGGGAATAGTATTTTTTACACTTCTGGTATCGTACGGTAATATAATAGTATCTTATTTAATTATAGTATGTTACTATATACACATGTTTTAACAAATAAGATTGTACATTTTTTTTAAATTCTTTTCATTTAATATTTAATTATTATAAGGTAATGTAAGTATTTTTAAGTATATTTTAGTAATTACATTTTAATATTAATTTAATTTAACACTGTTTTTAATAAAGTCGATATTTTTTACATCTATATTATTGTAAACAATATTTTGTACTCGATATTTTTGTACTTACCTGTTTGTAGATACAAACTCGATATTTTGACTGTCGATATTTTGTCCACGATATTTTGGCAAGTCGATATTTTGTCCCTCGATATTATTTCAGTCATCCACTCCTATCATTTAGACATACAGCATTCACACAAAATAACGCACCGATTATGTTTTGGGAAACTGAAGGCAGTGCATTAAGCTGCAAGTGTGGCTTGGAAAAAAAGATGGCTGCTTGTCGTTTGGAGGTACTAGGCCTTGTGGGCGAGAAACTTTAGTAACACCAATACAGACTTTGCTAAAAATTTAATGCAACCCATTGTCATATACAATGCCAATAACTCAAACTTTAATGCTGTGAGACCTATTGCATTGCAAATGCTTGTTACTATTGCCTTCTGCCCAAGCCATCCTGTTAGTCTTGGGAGACTGGAAAGCCTCATGTATCACACTTCAAGTTCAAGTTATATAGAGGCTTGTGAGTTCTGTAATTTCGATTGCCAAATTTGCGGCCCTTCAAGGATAAAGGTTGAATGTCTCCTGACAAGTTCGGCTTGCAATTTTGTTTACATTGAATCTGGTGATTACACTATCCTTTAACTTGCGGTCAGAGAAAGTAGATACGCTGTTAGGATATAGCAGTGCATGATATGGGACACTTTTTCTTTTTAACTTATACTTTTTTTGCCCTTTCAAAGATTTTTACAAAATATTGTAGTGAAATATATTACAAAAAACGAACATCAAGGTACTTATCGCATCAAAATTTCATTCATACGCATTCATACAGCTAGACATTTCATTCATACTAAAAAACATTCATTCAACTAACAGTCTAAGACAACATATACTTTTTACAATTTATATACACTTTATGACTCGGAAACCATAGAATCTCATTTGTGAAAGTAAATCCCTCTAATCATAGAGTTGTTCTATTTTCTTATGGTTTCAACGTGAGAATGTTATCTGAGAAGGTCTACGCGTTTCAAACTCCGTGATTAGGGAGTTCTCGTCAGGACCATAGACTGCAAATGAAAAACAAGGGGAACCTCTATTAATGCTTGATCTCAAAAAGGTGAAAGCTGCTTTTGGCTCAACACCCACTTCTCTGCCTCTTACCTCTCTAATTGTCAGTAGGATGTACCTCATAAGTTCGTCACCGTCCGCGGAGCGGGACCACCTATATAACAAATGTGAACGCTATTAAAATCGCTCAAGAAATTACTCAAAGAAATGGTGGCAACACTCGCTCTCACACGTTTTAAAAGTGTACTCACTTCAAGATGATGATCTTTCTCTTTGATTCTAAAACAAAGCATGGTAAAAATTGAGTCAGTGACCTGTTTTTTGCTGTGAAAAACCATACCTATGGCGTTTTAAGGAGTTTCGAATCTTATCGGTTTTGTTGTTCTCAACCTCTGTGGATTGGATTCCGTTTGATTGAATTGATAATTTGCAGAGCACCTGGGGGAACCAAGAGAGGACGATTCAGAGTTTGTTTGTGTGAGACACAGACCTCAGTGGCGTGTTTTTAGTGGAACATACCTTTAGTTCGCAGTGTGTTCTGGCTGTGTCCCGCCTCACGCTCCGGGATGTGTTGCTCTGTGGAGCTATTATTTCCTGTTTTCAAAAGTCACATGACTTAGTTGTGTACTGTGGTCGCCATCTTTGTCTAGTCATTTCTTGTTTGGATTCACATATGTGTACTTGACGATTGTTGTATTACCTCATGAAGCCAGGTAGTCATCCTATTGGTTTTGCTGATTGTGTGCCATATTAACTCTGATGCAATCGTTGTATGATTCCATCATCAGGGGTTTCTATTGGATATGGAACCTGTCAATAGGTCCTAAGCATGGTTCTGTCTTTGGATTAGTTAGAGCTTGAACATCTCAAAGTTCATTTAATCCGTTTGTAGCTGTATAGAACCTTACGATCATTGATGCTTCTGATCTTGATAATTTGGCATCTAGGTCTCCTCCTCTTGGGTCCTGTTCCACTTTTGTTATCACTGTCCATCATAGTTCATTGTCTCCATGATTCTTCATTTGCCAATGATTTACCAATGGGGCATTCGCTACCTTTTGTTTGATCCTTGATTTATGTTGTTGGATTCTTAAACGGACCTCCTGGTCCAATCCACAGAGGTTGAGAACAACAAAACCGATAAGATTCGAAACTCCTTAAAACGCCATAGGTATGGTTTTTCACAGCAAAAAACAGGTCACTGACTCAATTTTTACCATGCTTTGTTTTAGAATCAAAGAGAAAGATCATCATCTTGAAGTGAGTACACTTTTAAAACGTGTGAGAGCGAGTGTTGCCACCATTTCTTTGAGTCATTTCTTGAGCGATTTCAATAGCGTTCACATTTGTTATATAGGTGGTCCCGCTCCGCGGACGGTGACGAACTTATGAGGTACATCCTACTGACAATTAGAGAGGTAAGAGGCAGAGAAGTGGGTGTTGAGCCAAAAGCAGCTTTCACCTTTTTGAGATCAAGCATTAATAGAGGTTCCCCTTGTTTTTCATTTGCAGTCTATGGTCCTGACGAGAACTCCCTAGTCACGGAGTTTGAAACGCGTAGACCTTCTCAGATAACGTTCTCACGTTGAAACCATAAGAAAATAGAACAACTCCATGATTAGAGGGATTTACTTTCACAAATGAGATTCTATGGTTTCCGAGTCATAAAGTGTATATAAATTGTAAAAAGTATATGTTGTCTTAGACTGTTAGTTGAATGAATGTTTTTTAGTATGAATGAAATGTCTAGCTGTATGAATGCGTATGAATGAAATTTTGATGCGATAAGTACCTTGATGTTCGTTTTTTGTAATATATTTCACTACAATATTTTGTAAAAATCTTTGAAACGGCAAAAAAAGTATAAGTTAAAAAGAAAAAGTGTAAATAAAATGCAAACTCAAAAGTGATGATTAATTCTATGATTTGTATCTTCCTTACATATTGTTTGGTTCATATGTACAGTGTCTACTAAGTGCTTAGAATCATTTGGCAGTACTGGCAATCTTTTTTGATACTAATTAAGGCAGGGTTTGGCCTTACTGCTTGGGAACCCATACCCAGTGGAGACCAGTGTCACAATGGTGACACCAAACTTTGTGGACCCTGATCAGGTAATACTAGGTTCAGACTACCTAGTGACCAATGCTTGCAATGTCACTACCAACCATAGTATGGCACTTGTTAATTTCTCCTGGGGAGGGGTAAATGGCCTCAAAAGGGTTGTTGTTAGTTCAGACCTCCCAGTGGACTGTCTTTTGGGCAATGATTTGGAATATTCCTTATGGTCAGATGTGGAGTATAGGACTCATGTGGAAATGTTAGGTTTGTCAGCACATGTCCTTCCTGTGACTAGGTCACAGGCCAAGAAATGCCCAGCTGAACTAGTGCTGGATCCTGGAACAATGGACCAGACACTAACTAAGAGTAAGAACAGTAGGGTTAAGGCTGTGCCTTCCCCCTTACCTCAAGTAGAGGATCAGCCCTCACAGGAGGCTGACCCCAAGACACCAGAAGGAACTGTCCTAGAGGGGGAGCTTGAACCTGAACAGGTTGAGTTCCTTGGGACAGGGTGACCTTCCAGGACAGACTTGAGGCAGGCTCAATTAGACTGTTCATCTCTTGAACCCCTCAGACAGCAGGATGGTGCTGAGGCTGCAGGGAATGCCACAGGTGCCCATAAAGTGTATTGGGATGATGGACTCCTTTACTCTGAGGCAAGAGACCCCAAGCCTGGTGCTACCAGATGCTCACCAACGACCCCGCCACCGCCAGAGCCCCTCCCCAACGACCCCCCCCACCGCCAGAGCCAACCTTCACGAAGGGATGAAAGAGGTAGCCGAATGGATGAAGAACAGCCACCTGAAACTGAACTCGGACAAGACGGAAGTCCTCATCCTGGGATCCTCACCCTCCACCTGGGACGACTCCTGGTGGCCCCCCGCCCTAGGCAGCGCACCCAAACCAACAGGCCACGCACGCAACCTGGGCTTCATCCTGGACTCCTCCCTCTCCATGACCAGACAATCCAACGCCGTCTCCTCATCGTGCTTCAACATCCTGCGCATGCTACGTAAGATCTTCCGGTGGATCCCCACCGAGACCAGGAAGACGGTCACCCAGGCCCTCGTCACCAGCCGGCTGGACTACGGCAACTCCCTCTATGCCGGAACCACCGCCAAACTCCAGAAGAGACTCCAGCGGATCCAGAACGCCTCAGCACGACTCATCCTGGACATCCCCCGTCGCAGCCACATATCCGGACACCTGAGAGACCTGCACTGGCTCCCGGTCAACAAGAGAATCACCTTCCGACTCCTCACCCACGCACACAAAGCCCTACACAACCAAGGCCCAGGATACCTCAACAGCCGCCTCAACTTCTACGCTCCCAAACGCCAGCTTCGATCGACCGGCCACGCCCTTGCCGCCGTCCCCCGCATCCGAAGAGCCACCCCAGGGGGATGGTCCTTCTCCTACCTCGCCGCCAAGACATGGAACTCCCTCCCGACCCACCTCCGCCTGACCCAGGACCACCTCACCTTCAGGAAGCAACTCAAGACCTGGCTGTTCGAGCAGTAGCGGACCCCTCTCCCCGAGCACCTTGAGACCCTCTGGGTGAGTAGTGCGCTATATAAATGCTTTGATTGATTGATTGATTGACCAGGAGGCTGGTCATCCCCTTGTGTCTGAGAGGTTTCCTTCTCACCTTGGCCCATGAAATTCCCCTTGCAGGTCACTTAGGCCAAAACAAGACTTGGGACAGACTTGCCCCACACTTTCACTGGCCCCATATGTCTGAAGAAACTAAAGAGTTTTGTCGCTCATGTGTCACCTGTCAAGCCAGTGGCAAATCAGGTGGCACAACAAAGGCCCCCCTTATACCACTACCTGTGGTGGGGGTACCCTTTGAAAGAGTGGGGATTGACATTGTCGGACTAATAGACCCCCCCAACAGCATCTGGGCACAGGTTTATACTGGTGGTAGTGGATCATGCCACCAGGTATCCAGAAGCTATTCCCCTTAGGACCACTACAGCTCCTGTTGTGGCCAGGGCCCTACTTGGAGTTTTCTCCAGAGTGGGGTTGCCTAAGGAGGTTGTCTCTAACAGAGGTGCAAACTTCATGTCAGGATACTTGACTGCTATGTGGAAGGAGTGTGGAGTAAATTACAAATTTACCACACCCTATCATCCACAGTGCAATGGGCTTGTGGAGAGATTCCACAAGACCCTAAAAGGGATGATAAAAGGGTTACCTGAAAAGCTTAGGCGAAGATGGGACATCCTTTTACCCTGCCTTCTGTTTGCTTACAGAGAGGTCCCACAGAAGGGGGTTGGCTACAGCCCTTTTGAGCTTCTGTTTGGGCATCCTGTAAGAGGACCCCTATGTCTTGGGAAGGAAGGATGGGAGTTACCTCTCAAAAAGCCTAAACAGGATATTGTGGACTATGTACTTGGTCTCCGCTCCAGGATGGCAGAGTACATGGAGAAGGCGTCTAAAAACCTGGAGGCCAGCCAAGAACTTCAAAAAGCTTGGCATGACCAAAAGGCTCTCCTGACTGTGTATCACCCAGGACAGAAGGTGAGGGTGTTGGAGCCAGTGGCCCCAGCAGATCTCCAAGACAAATGGTCTGGACCCCATACCATTATTGAACAAAAGGGAGAGGTCACCTACCTGGTTGACCTTGGAACTCCCAGGAGCCCTCACAGAGTACTTCATGTGAACAGGCTCAAGGCATTTGTCAACAGGGAGGAAATGGGATTGCTCATGGCCACAGATGAGGGGCAGGAGGAAGAGAGTGACCCTCTCCCAGACCTGCTCACTCAGAACCCTGATGATGGGTCAGTAGATGGTGTAGTCTTTTTTGACAGCCTCACTGAGCATCAACAAGAGGATTGTAAACAGGTTCTTCAATCCTTTAGACAAATGTTCTCTGACCCCCAGTCAGACAAACTGGTGCACCCATGAGGTGGACACTGGTGACAGTCTGCCTATAAAGAGTAAAATCTACAGGCAACCTGACCACGTCAGGGACTGCATAAAGCAAGAAGTACAAAAGATGTTGGAATTGGGAGTCATTAAACCCTCAGGGAGCCCTTGGGCTAGTCCTGTAGTTCTAGTGCCAAAACCTCACACCCAGGATGGTAAGAGACAGATGAGGTTTTGTGTAGACTACAGGGGTCTCAATGCTGTCACTAAGACAGATGCCCATCCAATACCAAGAGCAGATGAACTCATTGACAGATTGGCTTCTGCCAAGTTCTTGAGTACATTTGACCTGACAGCTGGTTATTGGCAAATCAGGTTAGCGGAGGATGCCAAGGCCAAAACAGCATTTTCTACCCCAGGAGGTAATTACCAGTTTGTGGTAATGCCCTTTGGTTTGAAGAATGCACCTGCCACTTTTCAAAGGTTGGTGAACCAAGTTCTCTCTGGGCTGGATGACTTCTGTGCAGCATATCTAGATGATATTGCTGTCTTTAGCTCCACCTGAGAGGATCACCTGATCCACCTGAGGAAAGTTTTGGAGGCCCTGCAAAAGGCAGGTCTCACTATCAAGGCTACCAAGTGCCAGATAGGGCAGAGTCAAGTTGTGTATCTGGGCCACCTTGTAGGTGGAGGCCAGGTTCAACCTTTGGAGAGCAAGATACAGGCCATAAAGGAGTGGGCTCCTCCAACCACCCAGACACAGGTCAGAGCTTTCTTGGGCCTGTCTGGTTACTATAGGAAATTTGTCAGAACTTATGGAACGATTGTGACTCCACTTAATGACCTGACAAGTAAGAAAATGCCAAAGAAAGTTCAGTGGACAGTTAGCTGTCAAAAGGCATTCGATGACCTAAAGCAGGCCATGTGCACTGCACCTATTCTCAAGAGTCCAGACTACTCCAAACCTTTCATTGTCCAAACAGATGCTTCTGAGTTGGGTGTGGGAGCTGTTCTATCTCAACTGAATATTGATGGTCATGACCAGCCCATTGCTTTTATAAGTAGAAGGCTGACCCCTAGAGAGAAACGTTGGTCAGCTATTGAGAGGGAGGCCTTTGCTGTGGTTTGGGCCCTGAAGAAGTTGAGGCCATACTTGTTTGGTACTCACTTCAAGATTCAGACCGCCCATAAGCCCCTCTTATGGCTAAATCAAATGAAGGGTGAAAACCCCAAACTTCTTAGGTGGTCCATTTCCCTACAGGGGATGGACTTTACAGTGGAGCACAGACCAGGGACTGACCATGGTAATGCAGATGGTCTCTCCAGGTATTTCCACTTAGAATAGGAAGACTCACCTGGTCAAGGTTAGTTTAATGTCCCTATGTTTGGGGGGGGGGGGATTATGTAGGAGAGTGGGGTCTGCAATCCTATGGTCACCCCTGATTTTTGCTTTTTGCTTCAACTGGTTTACGACTTTCCCTGGCGAGGGGCCTGCTAATCAAACCCACAGCTTAGCTGTCTCTCTCTAAATTGACAACCATGTACTCTAGGTGCATATCCAATTGGACTGAGTCACCTTATCAGTCCCTGTACAGTGTACCTTAGGTACCCAGGGCATAGGTGCACTCAGGGCCTACCAGGGGCTGCAGCATGTATTATGCCACCCCTGGCTGGCCATCCAAATCTGGCACAACAGGCTGATCAATCAGCTGGGGCAAGGTGGTGTAATCACCCTTTGCTTTAGATATAGTATCCCTATATCTAACCCTAAAATGGACACATATCCTCCTATCAGTCACTCCTATGGCAGGCCTTATCAATCCTGAAGGCAGAGTGCTTGGAATTATCTGAGATGGTGCTCTAGCATGAGCTGAGCCTGTCTGCAGCTTTCGGAACCAAGTCCTTTAGCTGTTTCCATGATAACGCTATACCATATGCTCTTAAGTGCAATATAATCCTCGCGGTTATTGCTAACTTTGGTATAGCATTATCAAAACATGTCGAGTAAGGTGTCATACGAATTGGAATACTACCCCCTCACCAATTCTGGTGACGGGGGCAGCATTCCACCCTTCTAGAGGGACACGACATGTATGTAACTGTGAACCCCGGTTAAAGTTAACTCGAGCCTCAGCATCACAAAATGGATGCTGCCACCACAGACACAAGTCTGACCTCCTGCTGCTGGGAGTCCTTCCAGCGAGGGAGGCTTGGACAAAGGGTTTCCTGCCTTGGGAGGTGCTAGCACCACCCCAGACAGGATTTTGTGTATTGGGTAGGACAGGGCTGAAAGAAATGAGACATACCTGGGGCACACAAGGTGTCCCTGTGCATACACCGGTCTAAACCAGTTCCTGGGGCACTCCAGCCCCAGTGCTGGTGAAGACCGCACAAAGGATAGGGGGTGTAACCACCCCCCTTCCTGCTTCCTGGTCCCACCCAGAGGAGGGACCTAGGCGTAGTACAGCCCCCTTTAGCCGGATAAAGGTAGGAGCTGGTCCCATTCCAAATTAGATTATCCTGAACAACTTTACAAGAAGAAACTCTGGACTTCGACGTTCTGCTCCACAGAAGACTGAAGAATCTCCCTTGTGGGCAAGGAGTGTCCACCCTGTAACTGCAGGCACCATCAAGCGTCCAGCGGCTTCACTTTGTCGTCTTCCCTCGAGGATCTAGACTTCAGAGCCCGACGAGACCCGGATTCCCAGACCTCTCCGACCTCTACCTACATCTGCAGCACAGCTGAGATCCGTGGGTGCGACGAGACACGTGGGACCGGCCATCTTGGAAGAAGCACTTCGCTTCCAGCACGACTTCTGAGGTCACCTCGACTAAGTGCTTTGGGGATTGAGAAGCCCCTACTCCGAGCAGCTCCTGCATTGAAGATCAGCCCTCCAGCCTCCACGAGATCCGCCTGGGGCCCTTCTGCTTGCCTGCTGCTTGACGCGTTGTCTGGTCACTTGCCGGCTGGCTTGTGGCCTCCTAGACGACGATCCACGAAATCCACACTGCTGGTCTGGTTGCTCCAGACTGGCCCTTGCTCCCTTCCAAAAGAGGAGCACCACGGACCCTCCTGGTCCACTCCAGACGCCGTTTCCACTCACCGCGTGGGTTGCCTTTGACAAGGCCTGTTGAACCCGAATCCGGAGATGACACCGCCAACAGCGAGAGCCTGCGTGGGACAGCTCGTGCCTCCATCCTGGTTGTCGAGGACATCACCTGGTCCACGTGGCTGCGGAGACAAGCGTTCATCCTCACCTGATCGCGACAACGACATCTGGTTCCACTCCTGGTTCCACACCGGTCACTGGCTAGTGACTTTGAACATTGTCCCCTCTGCTTTGAGGTCTTCAACATCACCGATCCACCCTTGGATCGCACCTGACATCTTCCTCCTGGTCGCCTGCAGCATCTTACTTCAAGGCTCCATAGACTTCGACGCGGAAACCCGAAACACTTTGACACCTATGCACCCGCAGCCCGTGGGTGAGGTTCCAAGAGCATTTCGGTGCTCAAGGGTAGCTTGACTCTTCTAGTGTCCAGTTCCATTGTCGTTTTAGTCCTATCTAGTCAGGAACGTCCGTACTCACCTTTTCTTTAAACTGTACTGTCCATAGACGTTCGTACGCATCTCGCGTGTGAGTTCACACTCTGCAAACGCGCTCCGTGGGCCTCCTATTACTTACCTCAAGTTAGTGTAGCATGGTCCCAGCGATCCTACAGCCTCTGGACAGCTCCATTCCTTCTATCGACTTTCACATTCCACTTACTTAGTATATGGTTTGTCGTGCCCCTAGGGCACCATTGTAATTTGTGCAACTTAATCGTATTTTTCCTAAGAGTTTGTCATGTGCTTAGCCCTCTGATCTCATAAAGAGTTCAGAGGTATATGTTAGTTAAAAAATATATTGTTTATTTTCATAACAACCTGTGTGGTGTCCTTTCATGTGGTATTCAAGGGGTTATATGTGGTAAAACAGCTGGCTTCACATGCCAAAAGAGTTTGGCCTAAGACTGCTTTGTCCATGCTACCATTAGGATAGCTGGTCTATAAGGTTGACTTTACAACCAATCACCATAAGGGTTGTTTGAACTGATACAAGGTGATCACTAGAAGTAGTGAGCATCATATATCAGGCCAACTTCTCACAGACAGGTTATTGGCTCTGGGGTGTTTGGCAGGTGATCGGCAGGTTATCAGCTCTGAGGTGTTTGGCAGGTGATCGACTCTGGGGTGTTTGGTAGGTTACCGGCTCTGGGATGCTTGGCAGGTGATCGGCTCTGGGGTGTTTGGCAGGTGACCGACTCTGGGGTGTTTGATAGGTGATCAGCTCTTTGATATTTGGCAGTTGACCAGCTCTGGGGAGTTCGATAGGTGATCTGCTCTGGGATGATTGGCAGATGATTGGCTCTCGGGTGTTTGACATTGGATTGGCTCTGCAGTGTTTGGCAGGTAATCGACTTTTGACTGATTGACAGGTGACCGACTCTGGGTTGTTTGGCAGGTGATCAGATCTTGGGTGTTTGGCTGGCGAACGGCTCTGGGGTGTTTGGCAGGTGACCGACTCTGGGGTGTTTGACAGGTGATTGGCTCTGGGGTGTCTGCAGGTGATTGGCTCTGGGGTGTTTGACAGGTGATTGGCTCAGGGGTGTTTGACAGGTGTTTGGCTCTAGGGTGTTTGGCAGATGATCAGATCTTGGGTGTTTGGTAGGTGATCGGCTCTGGGGTGTTTGACAAGTGATTGGCTCTCGGGTGTTTGACAGGTTATTGGCTCTGGGGTGTTTGACATGTGATCGGCTCCATGGTGTTTGGCAGGTGATCGGCTCTGGGGTGTTTGGCAGGTGACAGACTTTGGGGTGTTTGACAGGTGATTGGCTCTGGGGTTTCTGACAGGTGATCAGCTCAAGGATGTTTGACAGGTAACTGACTCTTTTGTGTTTGGCAGGTGATCAGCTCTTTGGTGTTTGGCAGGTGACCCAATCTGGGGTGTTTGATAGGTGATCGGCTCTGGGGTGTTTGGCAAGTAACCAGCTCTGGGGTGTTTGACAGATGACTTACTGTGGGGTGTGTGGCCGGTAATCAGTTCTGGGGTTTGTGGCAGGTGACCGACTCTGGGGAGTTTGACAGGTGACCGGCTCTGGGGTGTTTGACAGGTGATCGGCTCTGGAGTTTTTGGCAGGTGATCGGCTCTGGAGTTTTTGGCAGGTGATCGGCTCTGGGGTGTTTGGCAGGTGACCAACTCTGGGGAGTTTGATAGTTGACCGACTCTGGGGTGTTTGGCAGATGACCAACTCTGGGGTATTTGGCAGGTGATTGGCTCTGGGGTGTTTGACAGGTGACTGGCTCTGGGGTGTTTGACAGGTGATTGGCTCAGAGGTGTTTGGCAGGTGATCAGCAGGTTATCAGCTCTGGGGTGTTTGGCAGGCGATCGACTCTGGTGTGATTTGCAGGTCACCGGCTCTGGGATGCTTGGCAGGTGATCGGCTCTTGGGTGTTTGGCAGGTGACCGACTCTGAGGTGTTTGATAGGTGATCGGCTCTGGGGTGATTGGCAGGTGACTGGCTCTCGGGTGTTTGACATTTGATTGGCTCTGCGGTGTTTGGCAGGTAATCGACTTTTGGCTGATTGACAGGTGACCGACTCTGGGGTGTTTGGCAGGTGATCAGGTCTGGGGTGTATGGCAGGTGACCGACTTTGGGGTGTTTGATAGGTGATCAGCTCTTTGGTGTTTGGCAGTTGACCAGCTCTGGGGTGTTTGATAGGTGATCGGCTCTGGGGTGATTGGCAGGTGACTGGCTCTCGGGTGTTTGACATTTGATTGGCTCTGCGGTGTTTGGCAGGTAATCGACTTTTGGCTGTTTGGCAGGCGACTGGCTCTGGGGTGTTTGGCAGGTGACCGACTCTGGGGTGTTTGACAGTTGATTGGCTCTGGGGTGTCTGGCAGGTGATCAGCTCTAGGATGTTTGACAGGTGACCGACTCTGGGGTGTTTGGCAGGTGATCAGCTCTGGGGTGTTTGGCAGGTGACCGAATTTGGGGTGTGTGATAGGTGACCGGCTCTGGGTTGTTTGGCAGGTGACCAGCTCTGGGGTGTTTGATAGGTGATTGGCTATGGGGTGTTTCACGGGTGATTGGCTCTGGGGCGTTTTACAGGTGATTGGCTCTGGGGTGTTTGGCAGGTGATCAGCAGGTAATCGGCTCAAGAGTGATCGGCAGGTGATCAACTCTTTGGTGCTTGACAGGTGATCGGCTCCAGGGTGTTTGGCAGGTGATCGGCTCTGTGGTGTTTGACAGGTGATTGACTCTGGGGTGTTTGACAGGTGTTCGGCTCTAGGGTGTTTGGCAGGTAATCAGCTCCGGGGTTATTGGCAGGTGACAAACTCTGGGGAGTTAGACAGGCTCTGGGGTGTTTGACAGGTGATCGGCTCTGGGGTGTTTGATAGGTGACCGGCTCTGGGGTGGTTGGCAGGGGATCAGCTATGGGGTGTTTGGCAGGTGACCGAATCTGGGTTGTGTGATTGGTGATTGGCTCTGGGGTGTTTAGCAGGTGATTGGCTCTAGGGTTTTTGACAGGTGATTGGCTCTGGGGTGTTTGACAGGTGATCAGCTCTGGCGTGTTTGGCAGGTGATCGGCAGGTGATCGGCTCTGGGGTGATCGCAGGTGATCGACTCTTTGGTGTTGGACAGGTGATTGGCTCTGTGGTGTTTGGCAGGTGATCAGCTCTTTGGTTTTTGGCAGGTGATCGGCTCTGGGGTGTTTGATAGGTGATCGGCTCTGGGGTGTTTGATAGGTGATCGGCTCTGAAGTGTTTGACAGGTGGTTGACTCTGGGGTGTTTGACAGGTGATCGACTCTAGGGTATTTGGCAGGTGACCAGCTCTGGGGTGTTTTACAGGTGATTGGCTTTGGGATGTTTGACAGGTGATCGTCTCCGGGTTTTTGACAGGTGATCGTCTCTGGGGTGATCAGCAGGTGATCGGCCCGGAGGTTTTAGGCAGGTGACCGACTCTGGGGTGTTTGACAGGCAATCGTCTCTAGGGTGACCGGGAAGGGAGTGGCTCTGAGGTGTTTGGCAGGTGATCGACTCTGGGGTGTTTGGCAGATAACCATCTCTGAGGTGTTTGATGGGTGATTGGCTCTGGTGTGTTTGGTATGTGTTCAGCTCTGGGGTGATCAGCAGGTGATTGGCTCTGGGTTGTTTGACCGGTGATTGGCTCTGGGGTCTTTGACCGGTGATTGGCTTTGGGGTGTTAGACAAATATTTGGCTCTAGGGTCTTTGGCAGATGATCAGTTCTCGGGTGTTTGATAGGTGACTGACTCTGGGGTGTTTGGTAGGTGATCGGCTCTGGGGTGTTTGGCAGGTGACCGACTATGGGGTGTTTGACAGGTGATTGGCTCTCGGGTGTTTGACAGGTGATTGGCTCTGGGGTGTTTGACATGTGATCGGCTCCATGGTGTTTGGCAGGTGATCAGCTCTGGGGTGTTTGACAGGTGGCAGACTTTGGATTGTTTGACAGGTGATTGGCTCTGGGGTGTCTGGCAGGTGATCAGCTCTAGGATGTTTGACAGGTGACTGACTCTGTGGTTTTTGGCAGGTGATCAGCTCTTTGGTGTTTGGCAGGTGACCCAATCTGGGGTGTTTGATAGGTGACTGGATCTGGGGTGTTTGACAGGTTATCGGCTCTGGGGTGTTTGGCAGATGATCGGCTCTGGGGGGTTTTTGTTAGGCGATCGGCTCTGGGGTGTGTGACAGGTGACTTACACTGGTGTGTTTTCAGGTGATCGGCTCTTGGGTGTTTGATAGGTGACCGACTCTAAGGTGTTTGGCAGATGACCAACTCTGGGGTGTTTGGCAGGTGACCAAATCTGGGGTGTGTGATAGGTGATCAGCTCTGTGGCAGGTGACCAGCTCTGGGGTGTTTGATAGGTGATTGGCTCTGGGGTGTTTGGTAGGAGATCAGCTCTGGGGTGTTTGACAGCTGATTGGCTCTGGGATGTTTAACAGGTGATCGTCTCCGGGTTTTTGACAGGTGATCGTCTCTGGGGTGATCGGCAGGTGATTGGCCGGGAAGTTTTAGGTAGGTGACCGACTCTGGGGTGTTTGACAAGCGATCGCCTCTGGGGTGATCGGCAAGGGATTGGCTCTGGGATGTTTGGCAGGTGACCGACTCTGGGGTATTTGGCAGGTAACCATCTCTGGGGTGTTTGATGGGTGATTGGCTCTGGTGTGTTTGGTAGGTTTTCAGCTCTGGGGTGATCAGCAGGTGATTGGCTCTGGGGTGTTTGACAGGTGATTGGCTCTGGGGTGTTTGACAGGTGATTGGCTCAGGGGTGCCTGACAGGTGATTGGCTCTAGGGTGTTCGGCAGATGACCAGCTCTTGGGTGTTTGACAGGTGACTGACTTTGAGGTGTTTGGCAGGTGACCACCTCTGGGGTGTTTGGTAGGTGATTGGCTCTGGGGTGTTTGACAGGTGACTGGCTCTGGGGTGTTTGACAGGTGATTGGCTCAGAGGTGTTTGGCTGGTGATCAGCAGGTTATCAGCTCTGGGGTGTTTGGCAGGCGATCGACTCTGGTGTGATTTGCAGGTCACCGGCTCTGGGATGCTTGGCAGGTGATCGGCTCTTGGGTGTTTGGCAGGTGACCGACTCTGGGGAGTTTGACAGGTGACCGGCTCTGGGGTGTTTGACAGGTGATCGGCTCTGGAGTTTTTGGCAGGTGATCGGCTCTGGAGTTTTTGGCAGGTGATCGGCTCTGGGGTGTTTGGCAGGTGACCAACTCTGGGGAGTTTGATAGTTGACCGACTCTGGGGTGTTTGGCAGATGACCAACTCTGGGGTATTTGGCAGGTGATTGGCTCTGGGGTGTTTGACAGGTGACTGGCTCTGGGGTGTTTGACAGGTGATTGGCTCAGAGGTGTTTGGCAGGTGATCAGCAGGTTATCAGCTCTGGGGTGTTTGGCAGGCGATCGACTCTGGTGTGATTTGCAGGTCACCGGCTCTGGGATGCTTGGCAGGTGATCGGCTCTTGGGTGTTTGGCAGGTGACCGACTCTGAGGTGTTTGATAGGTGATCGGCTCTGGGGTGATTGGCAGGTGACTGGCTCTCGGGTGTTTGACATTTGATTGGCTCTGCGGTGTTTGGCAGGTAATCGACTTTTGGCTGATTGACAGGTGACCGACTCTGGGGTGTTTGGCAGGTGATCAGGTCTGGGGTGTATGGCAGGTGACCGACTTTGGGGTGTTTGATAGGTGATCAGCTCTTTGGTGTTTGGCAGTTGACCAGCTCTGGGGTGTTTGATAGGTGATCGGCTCTGGGGTGATTGGCAGGTGACTGGCTCTCGGGTGTTTGACATTTGATTGGCTCTGCGGTGTTTGGCAGGTAATCGACTTTTGGCTGTTTGGCAGGCGACTGGCTCTGGGGTGTTTGGCAGGTGACCGACTCTGGGGTGTTTGACAGTTGATTGGCTCTGGGGTGTCTGGCAGGTGATCAGCTCTAGGATGTTTCACAGGTGACCGACTCTGGGGTGTTTGGCAGGTGATCAGCTCTGGGGTGTTTGGCAGGTGACCGAATTTGGGGTGTGTGATAGGTGACCGGCTCTGGGTTGTTTGGCAGGTGACCAGCTCTGGGGTGTTTGATAGGTGATTGGCTATGGGGTGTTTCACGGGTGATTGGCTCTGGGGCGATTTACAGGTGATTGGCTCTGGGGTGTTTGGCAGGTGATCAGCAGGTAATCGGCTCAAGAGTGATCGGCAGGTGATCAACTCTTTGGTGCTTGACAGGTGATCGGCTCCAGGGTGTTTGGCAGGTGATCGGCTCTGTGGTGTTTGACAGGTGATTGACTCTGGGGTGTTTGACAGGTGTTCGGCTCTAGGGTGTTTGGCAGGTAATCAGCTCCGGGGTTATTGGCAGGTGACAGACTCTGGGGAGTTAGACAGGCTCTGGGGTGTTTGACAGGTGATCGGCTCTGGGGTGTTTGATAGGTGACCGGCTCTGGGGTGGTTGGCAGGGGATCAGCTATGGGGTGTTTGGCAGGTGACCGAATCTGGGTTGTGTGATTGGTGATTGGCTCTGGGGTGTTTAGCAGGTGATTGGCTCTAGGGTTTTGGACAGGTGATTGGCTCTGGGGTGTTTGACAGGTGATCAGCTCTGGCGTGTTTGGCAGGTGATCGGCAGGTGATCGGCTCTGGGGTGATCGCAGGTGATCGACTCTTTGGTGTTGGACAGGTGATCGGCTCCAGGGTCTTTGGCAGGTGACAGATTTTGGGGTGTTTGACAGGTGATTGGCTCTGTGGTGTTTGGCAGGTGATCAGCTCTTTGGTTTTTGGCAGGTGATCGGCTCTGGGGTGTTTGATAGGTGATCGGCTCTGGGGTGTTTGATAGGTGATCGGCTCTGAAGTGTTTGACAGGTGGTTGACTCTGGGGTGTTTGACAGGTGATCGACTCTAGGGTATTTGGCAGGTGACCAGCTCTGGGGTGTTTTACAGGTGATTGGCTTTGGGATGTTTGACAGGTGATCGTCTCCGGGTTTTTGACAGGTGATCGTCTCTGGGGTGATCGGCAGGTGATCAGCTCTTTGGTTTTTGGCAGGTGATCGGCTCTGGGGTGTTTGATAGGTGATCGGCTCTGGGGTGTTTGATATGTGATCGGCTCTGAAGTGTTTGACAGGTGGTTGACTCTGGGGTGTTTGACAGATGATCGACTCTAGGGTATTTGGCAGGTGACCAGCTCTGGGGTGTTTTACAGGTGATTGGCTTTGGGATGTTTGACAGGTGATCGTCTCCGGGTTTTTGACAGGTGATCGTCTCTGGGGTGATCGGCAGGTGATCGGCCCGGAGGTTTTAGGCAGGTGACCGACTCTGGGGTGTTTGACAGGCAACCGTCTCTAGGGTGACCGGGAAGGGAGTGGCTCTGAGGTGTTTGGCAGGTGATCGACTCTGGGGTGTTTGGCAGATAACCATCTCTGAGGTGTTTGACGGGTGATTGGCTCTGGTGTGTTTGGTATGTGTTCAGCTCTGGGGTGATCAGCAGGTGATTGGCTCTGGGTTGTTTGACCGGTGATTGGCTCTGGGGTCTTTGACCGGTGATTGGCTTTGGGATGTTAGACAAATATTTGGCTCTAGGGTGTTTGGCAGATGATCAGTTCTCGGATGTTTGATAGGTGACTGACTCTGGGGTGTTTGGTAGGTGATCGGCTCTGGGGTGTTTGGCAGGTGACCGACTATGGGGTGTTTGACAGGTGATTGGCTCTCGGGTGTTTGACAGGTGATTGGCTCTGGGGTGTTTGACATGTGATCGGCTCCATGGTGTTTGGCAGGTGATCAGCTCTGGGGTGTTTGACAGGTGGCAGACTTTGGATTGTTTGACAGGTGATTGGCTCTGGGGTGTCTGGCAGGTGATCAGCTCTAGGATGTTTGACAGGTGACTGACTCTGTGGTTTTTGGCAGGTGATCAGCTCTTTGGTGTTTGGCAGGTGACCCAATCTGGGGTGTTTGATAGGTGACTGGATCTGGGGTGTTTGACAGGTTATCGGCTCTGGGGTGTTTGGCAGATGATCGGCTCTGGGGGGTTTTTGTTAGGCGATCGGCTCTGGGGTGTGTAACAGGTGACTTACACTGGTGTGTTTTCAGGTGATCGGCTCTTGGGTGTTTGATAGGTGACCGACTCTAAGGTGTTTGGCAGATGACCAACTCTGGGGTGTTTGGCAGGTGACCAAATCTGGGGTGTGTGATAGGTGATCAGCTCTGTGGCAGGTGACCAGCTCTGGGGTGTTTGATAGGTGATTGGCTCTGGGGTGTTTGGTAGGAGATCAGCTCTGGGGTGTTTGACAGCTGATTGGCTCTGGGATGTTTAACAGGTGATCGTCTCCAGGTTTTTGACAGGTGATCGTCTCTGGAGTGATCGGCAGGTGATTGGCCGGGAAGTTTTAGGTAGGTGACCGACTCTGGGGTGTTTGACAAGCGATCGCCTCTGGGGTGATCGGCAAGGGATTGGCTCTGGGATGTTTGGCAGGTGACCGACTCTGGGGTATTTGGCAGGTAACCATCTCTGGGGTGTTTGATGGGTCATTGGCTCTGGTGTGTTTGGTAGGTTTTCAGCTCTGGGGTGATCAGCAGGTGATTGGCTCTGGGGTGTTTGACAGGTGATTGGCTCTGGGGTGTTTGACAGGTGATTGGCTCAGGGGTGCCTGACAGGTGATTGGCTCTAGGGTGTTCGGCAGATGACCAGCTCTTGGGTGTTTGACAGGTGACTGACTTTGAGGTGTTTGGCAGGTGACCACCTCTGGGGTGTTTGGTAGGTGATTGGCTCTGGGGTGTTTGGCAGAAGACCGACTATGGGGTGTTTGACAGGTGATTGGTTCTTGGGTGTTTGACAGGTGATTGGCTCTGGGGTGTTTGACATGTGATCAGCTCCATGGTGTTTGGCAGGTGACAGACTTTGGGGTGTTTGACAGGTGATTGGCTCTGGGGTGTCTGGCAGGTGATCAGCTCTAGGATGTTTGACAGGTAACTGAATCTGTATTGTTTGGCAGGTGATCAGCTATTTGGTGTTTGGCAGGTAACCCAATCTGGGGTGTTTGATAGGTGATCTGCTCTAGGGTGTTTGATAGGTGATCGGCTCTGGGGTGTTTGGCAGGTGACCGACTCTGGGGTGTTTGGCAGGTGATTGGCTCTGGGGTGTCTGCAGGTGATTCGCTCTGGGGTGTTTGACAGGTGATTGGCTCTAGGGTGTTTGGCAGATGACCAGATCTTGGGTGTTTGACAGGTGACTGACACTGGGGTGTTTGTTAGGTGACCAGCTCTGGGGTGTTTGGTAGGTGATCGGCTCTGGGGTGTTTGACAAGTGATTGGCTCTCGGGTGTTTGACAGGTTATTGGCTCTGGGGTGTTTGACATGTGATCGGCTCCATGGTGTTTGGCAGGTGATCGGCTCTGGGGTGTTTGGCAGGTGACAGACTTTGGGGTGTTTGACAGGTGATTGGCTCTGGGGTGTTTGACAGGTGATTGGCTCTGGGGTTTCTGACAGGTGATCAGCTCTAGGATGTTTGACAGGTAACTGACTCTGTTGTGTTTGGCAGGTGATCAGCTCTTTGGTGTTTGGCAGGTGACCCAATCTGGGGTGTTTGATAGGTGATCGGCTCTGGGGTGGGCCTCCTATTACTTACCTCAAGTTAGTGTAGCATGGTCCCAGCGATCGACTCTAGGGTATTTGGCAGGTGACCAGCTCTGGGGTGTTTTACAGGTGATTGGCTTTGGGATGTTTGACAGGTGATCGTCTCCGGGTTTTTGACAGGTGATCGTCTCTGGGGTGATCGGCAGGTGATCGGCCCGGAGGTTTTAGGCAGGTGACCGACTCTGGGGTGTTTGACAGGCAATCGTCTCTAGGGTGATCGGTTCCAGTTCTTGCCGAGGGCCTCTGAATCACTCTGATCATGCCTCTGTTTTCGAAATTACGTCAGATAGGAACTAGGAAAGGGATACTCGAAGAAGCAGTTCCCGTCCCACCTAGGGACACTCCAGGATATTTTATGTACCATAAACATGGCTTAGACGCCATACTGTACTTAGATTTATGGGTGGACTACACTAAAGACTTGGAAGAGAAATATAGATGGCCTGTTACAGGGACATGGGATGCTGATTGCATCATGAGAGTAGAAGAAGCACTATGGAAAAAGAAAGCCAGACAATCTCAGAAAGATGCCATAGAATTGTGGCGTAAAGAATCGC
The DNA here is from genome assembly GCF_964263255.1 of Lissotriton vulgaris. NCBI lineage: Eukaryota > Metazoa > Chordata > Amphibia > Caudata > Salamandridae > Lissotriton > Lissotriton vulgaris. The sequence continues at coordinate 164,577 of NW_028241034.1, read as the reverse complement.
ATAGAAGGACAGAGAAAGAAATCAGAAAAGCAGAGAAAAGTAGAGAAAAGTCCGAAAAAGTCAGAGAAAAGGAGTTACTAGAAGAAGGCGAACAGGTCAGATTAGAACAATTGGACCGTCAAAGAAATGCACTCATTACAGGCATGTATCCAGTTCTTGCCGAGGGCCTGCCCAAGGCGACCCCGGAAGTACCCCGTAACTTGCCGCCACCATTGGTTCCGACTAAAGTACGTCACAAACAGACTGCAGCAGACATATTCCTTTCTTCCTATTTAGATGACGTAGCTCCAGCATATACCAATGTACCCGTACCACCCGTTAATAATGTACAACAGTCTGCCCCGATTGTTCAAGCCACGACCCCACCACGTCACCATCTTCCTGCACCTGTTGTCACTTCCCCTACTGCTACTGCTACTGGCCCCCCTACTATTGGTCTTCATAATCCTTTTGCGACAACTGCAACCCAGAGTCCCCCCCCCACATATACCTCTTCTACCTGCCATGACCTCAACAGCCACAACTCAGTCAGGTTATGCCCTCGCTTCCGCTTCAGGAGGTGCCACAGGAGGCCACCCCCACACCCCGCCACAAGTACAGCGAATGACAATCAGAGAATTAGCAACGCAACGTACTCCGAAAGCGATCACATCTGAAAAGCTTAGACAGTATATTACAGATTGTAGATATGATCCAGTACCTGGCAAGAAAGGAGACATGATGTTAGCCTCGTTACGTCTACGACGTGTTACAGATTATTTGATGACATTACCAGAAATGCCAGACCGTAATTATTATTATTATTATTATTATTATTATTTATTTTTATAAAGCGCGTAGTCACCCGGAAGTATCCCAGCGCTGAGGAACCTTAGAGACATGACTGAGGACTGAGTTTACGGGAGGAGCATAAGGGCTAGGGGAAAAGATGTGTCTTTAATCGTTTCCTAAAACGGAGGTATTGGGGTTCCAGCCGAAGATCTCGTGGGAGGGAGTTCCAAAGACGGGCCGCATGGACCGAGAACCGTCTTCCTCCTGACCGTGCTTTCCTAAACCTTGGGGCATTGATAAGGTTTTCTGCATTAGAGCGAAGGGATCTTGTGGCTCTGTAAGGGGTAATGAAGTTTCGGAGAATTGGAGGGCCTTGGTTGTTCAGGGTTTTGTGCACCAAGCACAGGGCTTTAAATTTAATTCTCTCCCTTATGGGGAGCCAATGCAGGAGTTTGAGGGCAGGCTTGGCCGATGATCTGGCCGGGGTGTTGGTAATGATCCGAGCAGCGGTATTCTGGATCCTCTGCAATTTAGTCAGAGTTGCTTCCGGTGCACCCAGATAGATCGCATTACTATAGTCCAGTCTTGAAATAATAAGACCCTGGACTAAAAGTTTTTGCGATTTCGGAGGAAGAAGGGGCAGGACCTTCCTCAGGGATTTTAGCAGACCGAAACAGGTCCCTACGACCTTTTTTGCTTGTGGGGCGAAGGAGAGTTCTGAGTCGATCCAGACACCCAGACTTTTCACCTCTGTCTTTGGGTCTGGGGGAGGACCTAGACATGTTGGCCACATGTCCAAAGGAAGTGAGGTTCCTTTTGGGCCGAGTACAAGGACCTCGGTTTTTGCCCCGTTTAATTTTAGCGCTGATGTATTCATCCAGTGATGGACCTGCGTGAGGCAGTTAAGAAGATCGGCTTTCTGATGTTGAGGGTGGGACAAAGACACCACTAATTGTGTGTCATCAGCGTAGTTGATGACACTCACTCCGAAAGGGGTGATGACTTCCTCCAATGTGGACATATATATGTTAAATAATGTAGGGCTCAGGGAGGAGCCCTGAGGCACACCACATTGGAGGGGCATTTCGGAGGAACGGGCGTCTTTCTCCCAGATCTGATAAGATCGTTGTGTCAAGAAGGATGAGAGCCAGGATATGGCTGTGCCTTCTAGACCAACTTTTACCAGCCTTTCGATGAGGAGCCGGTGGTCCACGGTGTCGAACGCTGCACTAAGGTCGAGGAGGATCACTGCCACTGATCCTCCACCATCTAGCAGCGTTCTAGCTTCCTCTACCGCCGCCAGGAGGGCGATGTCCGTGCCCTGTCCTGGTCGAAAGCCCGTCTGGGAGTTTTTTAGCTTGTTGTTAGCTTCTAGATACTCGGAAAGTTTTTTATTGACGAGTTTTTCCGCAATTTTACTTACTCCTGGGAGTAAGGAAATGGGCCGATAATTAGCCAGGTTATCAGGGTCCAGAGTGGGTTTCTTTAATAGGGCCTTTACCACTGCCTTCTTCCAACTCTGGGGCACCACTCCCTGTTGAAGTGATGTATTAATCAACTGAGTGAGGGCGGGGATGATGGAAGGGGCTACCTCTTTAAGAATCCGAAGAGGAGCAGGATCTCTGGGGGAACCACTTTTCATAGAGTTAAGCGTTGTTCGCACTTCATCTGAGGTGAACTGGCCCCATGTGGATAGGCCGGTGGGAGAAGTCGAATGTGGAGAAACGGTTTCTTCCTTCGGGTGCAAGGGAGGAATTGAATCCAGGATTAATCGGATTTTGTCCTGAAAAAAGTTAGCCAGTTGTTGGCATTTCTCTTGATCGACTATAGGGTCAGAGGGGGGTCCAAGATCTTGTACTGGTGGTTTTGAAAGTTCTTTCAGGATAGCGAATGATTCCTTCCCGGAGCCACCTGCTCTCTCTATCCTCTCCTGGAAGAACACGCTTTTGGTAGTCCGGATAGCGGTTTTATAATTGAGAAGAGAGATGGAGTAGATTTTTTTGTTCGCTCCTGTTTTCTCACGTCTCCATGAGCGTTCGGTCTTTTTACATTCTTGCCGTAAGGTTTTAAGCTCTGGAGTATACCACGGAGCAGGGGATATCTTTTTTGGTTGCTTAAAAGTGGTAACTTTTGGAAGCAGAGTGTCCAGAGACCACGTAATCCAGTCACTGAATTGTTTATCGGCCAGATTTGGGTCCGAGGAAAGCTTAGGAGTGGACTCGGTCAGAGAACGGGCCCAAATATCCAATGACAATTTATGCCATTGGCGATCAGTAACCTGGGTTTTAGGGATAGAGTAATTAGACCTGGGAGTTTCCCAGAAAAAGGGGACCAGGAAATGGTCAGTCCATGGGAGGGTCACCGGAGGATCGGTGGTCATCGTAGGAATATTGGAAAAGATGGGATCCAATAGATGGCCCTTCTCGTGGGTGGGCTCGTTGTTCATCAGACCTACCTCTAAGGCTGTAAGGTCATGTCTAATGTCTACGGCCACACGATCCGTTGGGTCAAGGAAGTGGAGATTAAGATCACCTAATAACAGGAAGTTGGAGGTGGAGGAGGCTAGTTGAGAAATGGCTTCAACTAAGGAGTTGGGGAAATTGCCAGGGGCCCCAGGGGGACGATAGGTCAGAAGCCCCGCTACAGTGAGAGCTGGAGTGATTTGGATGGAAAACTGGCCGCACTCACAGTCCTCAATGTCAGCGTTTGTCATCCTACAGACGTATCGTTGCCTGTGGATTATGGCTATCCCGCCTCCCCTCCCTTTAGGTCTATTTAACGTTTGGCAGAGATAGTCTGTGGGGAGAGCTGCGACGACATCCGGATCAGTGCAATCCGAGAGCCATGTCTCTGTAAGGAACATTAGGTCGTAATCGTGATCATGGATTAGGAGGTTTATTTCGGTGGCGTGTTTCGGAAGGGACCGGCAATTGAGAAGCCCGGCTTTCAGAGCCGGTGTAGTGCTTTTAGGGGGAGAGACCGGATTGCAGTGTGGACAGGTCGAAAAGATCTTACCTTCCGTAACCGTGTGGTAACAGGGCAGGGTGGTTTTAGGACGCAGGGCTCGTAATGTGTCAGCTGTATACATCACTCGCTCCTGAGGGACACCTGGCAGAGTAACGGGGCCAAGGGCCGTCCGGGTCCGGACGGGCCCAGACGGGCTTGCCTTTGGCGCGCCCGCTGCGCCCGTCCGCTGCGCGTCCGGTAATTGCACATTGTTTTAAGGGGTTAAGGAGGGGAGTGGGCGTGGCCTCAGGTAGGCGTGGCCTTGCTTCCTCGCCGTAAATGGCGGCGGGAAATTGTTTGTCAGTAATAGAAATGCCAGACCGTAATAGACCGTAATAGAAATTTTTATGGTCAAGTATGTCCCCTAACGTGTACCCCAACGTGTACCCCAACGTTTTTCACGTCCGAATCACTCTGATCATGCCTCTGTTTTCGAAATTACGTCAGATAGGAACTAGGAAAGGGATACTCGAAGAAGCAGTTCCCGTCCCACCTAGGGACACTCCAGGATATTTTATGTACCATAAACATGGCTTAGACGCCATACTGTACTTAGATTTATGGGTGGACTACACTAAAGACTTGGAAGAGAAATATAGATGGCCTGTTACAGGGACATGGGATGCTGATTGCATCATGAGAGTAGAAGAAGCACTATGGAAAAAGAAAGCCAGCCAATCTCAGAAAGATGCCATAGAATTGTGGCGTAAAGAATCGCATAGAAGGACAGAGAAAGAAATCAGAAAAGCAGAGAAAAGTAGAGAAGAATCCGAAAAAGTCAGAGAAAAGGAGTTACTAGAAGAAGGCGAACAGGTCAGATTAGAACAATTGGACCGTCAAAGAAATGCACTCATTACAGGCATGTATCCAGTTCTTGCCGAGGGCCTGCCCAAGGCGACCCCGGAAGTACCCCGTAACTTGCCGCCACCATTGGTTCCGACTAAAGTACGTCACAAACAGACCGCAGCAGACATATTCCTTTCTTCCTATTTAGATGACGTAGCTCCAGCATATACCAATGTACCCGTACCACCCGTTAATAATGTACAACAGTCTGCCCCGACTGTTCAAGCCACGACCCCACCACGTCACCATCTTCCCGCACCTGTTGTCACTTCCCCTACTGCTACTGCTACTGGCCCCCTACTATTGGTCCTCATAATCCTTTTGCGACAACTGCAACCCAGAGTCCACCCCCATTACATATACCTCTTCTACCTGCCATGACCTCAACAGCCACAACTCAGTCAGGTTATGCCCTCGCTTCCGCTTCAGGAGGTGCCACAGGAGGCCACCCCCACACCCCGCCACAAGTACAGCGAATGACAATCAGAGAATTAGCAACGCAACGTACTCCGAAAGCGATCACATCTGAAAAGCTTAGACAGTATATTACAGATTGTAGATATGATCCAGTACCTGGCAAGAAAGGAGACATGATGTTAGCCTCGTTACGTCTACGACGTGTTACAGATTATTTGATGACATTACCAGAAATGCCAGACCATCTAGACAAAATATATCATTTTATTAGAACTGGGGAGAGACCAGAATGTATTCGTGAGGCCATGGCATATCAGAAAGCTGACAAACAAGGGTTAATATTACGATTCTTGATTAATTGTTTGATAAGGGAACAAGATCGGCCAGGTATTGTTCAAGAAGAGATGGAGGTACTGACAAAATGGAGTCAGAATATTGCAGATTGTAAACATGATAAACAGAATTGTATAGATGCCATGTCCAGAAAGATCCGTAAAGAAATAGTAGCAATGCATATCCGACAGAAGGCTGAAAGGGAAGCCGAGTCAGACAAGAATGAATCCTCAGAGGAGGAAGAAACAGAGACTCCAGTAGAGGATCAAGGCACAATTGCGTACGTAGGTAGAGTGAAGCTTCCTAAACAGTATTCCATTGACAGACCTTTTGACAGACCCATACGTCTAGAAAACAAGAAACGTTTCCTTTCCCCCATTCCAGAACAATGTTCTCTTGAACATGTATTTCAACATACTGATAAAATACTGAAAGAAAGAATAGGTTATCATGAACTTAGTACCATGCGTGATCAGGAACTAGCCCGGTTAGCGGTCCAATGGGCTGGGAACGACAGTATGTATAAAGACGATTCAGTAGCACAAACGTTTTTGAGCCTTTCCCCAGACGAACAGCGACTAGCTGGTATATACATGATCCAACATCTCATTACGCTATATGAAAATCAGAACTCAGATCCAGGTCCATTGTATAATATGTTGCAAGACTTACTCCTGAGAAGATGGAGAGGCCTAGGTACCGATTTGATTAATGTGATTCTTGAACAACGTCACAAGTACAGAACATTCCTGACTCCACATTTTGTTTCTGTCCCACCACCAGTAAGACAGGAATATCACCTAGACAGACAGAATCCCTTACGAGAAGTTCATCCCGTCCAAACGACTCCAGGGGGTGCGCTTCAACGCGTGACTCCAGGGGGTGCGCTTCAACGCGTATTCGTATATACACCTTTAAGTAAAATGGAATTATTGGAAATGAAGAAAATAGTGCCTTGTCACGATAAAGATCCTGCTGGGTTCCACCGTGAATTAAAAGACATGTTACTGATGGGAGACTACACATATCCCGATATTATGAAAATGTTAAAAGTACTGTTACCAGCTGGTATTTACGAGAAACTGAAAGAGAAAGAGTGGGAGGTGGGAGATAAGAAGATTAACTGGACTGAATTAGAGGACGAAGAAAAGGGACGTACCCCAGGTTTAGGTCTTGGGGACAAAACTAAAGCATTACCAGGATTACTAGTACAAGTTTTGCCTAGATTATTGACGGTTAAAAAAGAGGACTGGGATGCAATCTCAGCCTGCAAACAGAAACAAGACGAAGACACTAGTGATTTTTATTCCAGATTCGAGAAATGTTTTATTATTAATAGTGGCCTGAAAACAAGTAGTGAGTCATATCCACATCTTTTTGTGACCAAATTAGTTGAGAATTCCTTACCCCAGGTTAAGAATCGTGTATTGAAAGTTGAAAGTACATGGCAAGCTAATACGCCTTCCCAAATGTTACAAATGTTAAAGTACCACCAGAACAGAATTAGGGAGGAACATGATCACGAACAGAGACGTATGAAAGACACGAAAATGAAAGTACTAGTTGCCCAGTCCTTTCCAGCTGACGGTCAGAGAAGGGGTAATACGCAGAACACACAGACTAGTCATTCTGCAGCTCCTGTTAAAGGGACCTGCAACTATTGTAAACAGCCAGGTCACTATATAAATGAATGTACCGTTCTGAAACACAATATAGCTACTGGTAAAACGAAAGAAAGACCGCGTCCACCTAGACAGGATCAGGTTCAGCGAAATATTCCGCAGAATGTGCAGCCAACGCAGAATCCACAACAGACCGTAGCTGTACCGCAACCCCAACCCATTGCCGCAACACAACATGTCACACAGCAAATGTACCAGTATGCACAGTCAGATTACCTAGAGTACCAACAGTACTCATAAAACAGCCTAGAGAGGGAGGTTGGCTTGCCCCTTATCGAGGTTCCTGTAGATCAAGAGGGTCCTTATGTACATAGTCAGGTCTTAGGTAAGGACAGAAAGTTTTTGATTGACACAGGGGCAAGCAGAACTACCATTAGTCATGACGAGGTTCCAGGGGCACCCCTCTCAGGCTCACAGAATGTTTCCCTTGGATTTTCAGGAAAGCCTATTGTTAATGAAGTAGCGAAACCAGTTCCCCTTGCAGTTGGTCCATTGTCCCGTACTACAGATTTGTTACTTACGAAATCATGTCCAGAAAACTTGCTTGGTATCAAAACGCTGAAAGCTCTAGGAGCTGTAATTTGTTGTTCTCCGGAAGGAGTGAGGTTATTCCTACGTGATTTTAAAGGACATTATGTGTTGAGAGATTTTGATCCCAGACTACAGAATGTACCAGAGCATTTATGGGCACGAGGTCCAACTGATGTAGGTTGTATGCACATTACACCATACCGTGTTACTCTCAAACAAGGAGTTGTACTACCCCGAATCCGACAACACAAGTTACCACCTGATGCTGTAGTGGCTTTACTGAAAATCATTGATGAGCTCATTGCACAAGGAGTGGTTGTAGAAACCGACTCAAATATTTGTAATTCCCCTATCATTCCGATTCTTAAACGTACTGATCCGAATGCACCACCAGTCTATCGATTGGTGATTGATCTTCGAGAATTAAATAAATGTATCATACCACAATACCCAGTGGTCCCAGACATTTCGTCATTATTGACAGCTATTGATTCAGAAGCAGCGTTCTTTACTGTAATCGATCTCAAGAACGCCTTCTTTAGTGTCCCCATTCATCCGGAAAGCCAGTACCTTTTCGGATTCTGTTTAAATGGCCGAAGCTTCAAATTTGCACGCGCCCCTCAAGGATTCACAGAAAGCCCTAGCATCTATAGCCAAGCACTGAAACGGCAACTTGACAGTATTCACATGCCTACTGACACTGCCCAACTCCAATACGTCGATGATCTATTGATCACGGCCCGAACAGAACGAGATTGTGAACGTGCATCACTGACAGTTCTATATTTCCTGGCAGACAAGGGACACAAGGTGTCTCCTTCTAAGCTGCAATTCTGTGCCCAGCAAGTGGTATACCTTGGGCACTTGCTGTCCAAGTGGGGTAGGCAGCTAACACCTGATCGTATCCAGTTAATTGCACATCTTCCACAACCCAAGACACAGAAGGAAGTGCGAGCCTTTATTGGACTCACTTCTTACTGCAGACAATGGATTCCTCAATATGCATATCTAGCTAAGCCACTCATACAGTTGACAACACAGGAGGCAGCGATTTCGACTGTCCTCCCTTGGACTCAGGAACATACACAAGCTTTTGACGAATTAAAGAAAGCCTTATGTCAAGCACCTGTTTTAGCGACACCATGTTACAACAAACCTTTTACACTTTTTGTCACGGAACGCGATGGCACAGCGTTGTCGGTTCTCACTCAGGTTCAGGCAGACAAACACAGACCATGTGCTTATTTTTCGAGTACATTGGATCCAGTAGCCCAGGCTTTGCCTGCATGCTTAAAATCAGTTGCAGCAACAGCTCTAGCAATAAGGTAAAGTGATTCCATAGTATTAGGACATCCCTTGACAGTACAGGTTCCACACTCCGTGGAAGTTCTCCTAAACAGAACACAGACTCAGCACTTGACTATAGCACGACTGACAGGTTATGAATTGACATTGTTTCAACCACACATAGAGATCAGACGCTGCAATACGCTAAACCCTGCTACACTTTTACCGTCACACACATCAGACCCTACTCCACATGTTTGTGTGGAAGTCATTAACACAATCATGAAACCCAGACAAGACTTGACAGATATTGCATTACCCGATCCAGACCTGACACTTTATGTGGATGGTTCATGTATGAGAACAAGCACAGGAGAGTTAGTGGCCGCATATGCAGTGACCACTGAAACTGAAGTCATAGAAACACATCGCATTGACACCCTGTCAGCTCAAGCAGCAGAGCTCATTGCTCTGACCCAAGCCTGCATACGAGCCAAGAACCTGAAAGTAAACATATATACAGATTCACGTTATGCATTTGGAGTCGTACACGACTTCGGTGTTCTCTGGGAAGAGAGAGGTTTCTTGACCTCTCACGGAGCCAAGATCCAGCATGGTCCCCTCATTCAAGCTCTGTTAGAAGCAATACATTTGCCCACAGCCATAGCCATCATGAAGTGCAAAGCACATACTAAAGTCACGGACACTATTTCCCAGGGTAACGACCTGGCAGATCGAACAGCGAAATATACAGCTCAGACTCAAACTGATATACCGACTGACATGACAAAGACTGAAGTCACTTCACTGACACATTGCATGACAGTTAGGGATCCCACACAAGATGTACTCGATATACAGACACATGCCACTCCAGACGAAATCAAGAAATGGACTGAACAAGGAGGGGTCCAGACAGAACAAGGGTGGATGACGAAGGGAAAAGCCACATGGTTTCTCCCCAACTCTATGGTTCAAGTTATCATTAATACAGCACATAGTCCAGTACATTTAGGAGAGAAAGCCATGTTAGACAGTTTACAGAACCTCTGGTTCAACAAGCATTTACGAGCAGCAGCCAAACAGAAAGTGCGTACCTGCATGATCTGTTGTCAGTTCAATCCAGGAAAAGGTATTCCCGTGGAACGAGGTGGATTTCATCCTCCTGACCATCCTTTTGAAGTCCTCCAGATGGATTATATCCAGATGGACAGATGCCGAGGATTCAAGTATGTCCTCGTAGTTGTATGTGCCCTATCCAGATGGACAGAAGCATATCCAGTCCCGGATTACACTGCCATAACCACTGCCAAACAGTTGGTTCGTGAATTCTTCCCACGATACGGTTTGCCCCGTGTCGTGTATTCAGATAATGGTCAGCCATTCTCGTCTGAGCTCATGAAACAGGTTTCACTCTTGTTAGGCTATCAATGGAAATTCCACTGTGTTCGACATCCCGAGGCAGCTGGTCTCGTGGAGAGACACAATCAGACTCTGAAAACCCGTCTTGCTAAAGTATGTGCAGAAAAAGGTGTAGATTGGATGGTAGCTTTGCCAGTTGCTCTCTTTTATATGCGAATGGTAGCTCATTCTAGGACAGGGCTATCCCCGTATGAGGTGGTCTTTGGTAGGCCTCCTAATATGTGGGGGACGCCTATGCCCCGTAGAATTACAGATGTTGACAGTTCTATGCTGACAGATTACCTTGCTTCCTTGATGTCTGCACTACTATCATGTCGTTCACAGGTCGCGGCAGCCTTCCCAGACAACACCGAGGTGAAACCGCATGAACTTGTTCCCGGTGACATCGTCGTGGTCCGCTATTTCGACAGATCAAGCCCTCTGGAGCCCCGCTGGAAGGAGCCTAAAATCGTTCTGATGACCACAAGGACCGCTGTGAAAATCGAGGGAAGGAAGGGGTGGCTGCATTCGAGCCATGTGAAGAAATTTTATGGACTTCAGCCAAAAACTGTTTCCCAGGACTGCCACATTCCAGACACTGATACTAAACTCCCCCTGTTAGAGAAAACTCCGCAACAGGAGTATAAGTCAAAATTGAGGTCTAGTAAGTCAGACAGTTTAATTGTTTAAGTCCCCCTCGGGTGAAGCGGTTAGACCGTTTCCTGACATGTATAAGATAGACCCCATTAGTGAGAGAGATAGACAGGAGATCAAAAGAAAAAGATATTGTAAAAGTCTCCGAAGCAGTTGCATTCTAACGTTACTTATTATGTTTTTTCTGAGTCTTACGATAATCTGCATAAGTTGGATGTTACATATATTCTTTCCCATTGCACATTCTTTTTCTAATAACACTGCAGAGCACACGTTTAGTGATCTGCCCCCACACAAATTGTCTTATCGACTTGCGCTGCGCAATAATACATTCATCCGTATGTTACACCATTCTCACCAGACCAGCAATGCTACTAATTGTTGGATATGTGGCCGACTCCCTCCCTATCAGAACTACAAGGGAGCTCTGCCCCTCTTTCCTTATCCGTTTACACATAATGGTTCCTGTGGTGCATGGTTTAGTCTAATATCCTCTTTAGACACTGAATCCAGAGTTTCCCAGGGAAATTGGATATGGGGAAATCTGAACACAGTTATGAATAAAGCATGTTTCCCCGACGAGGAAGGTCTTCCACAATGGACAGGGACCGATCTAGAAAATGAAGTGTATGGATTAGATAATTTTACTCTTGATCTCATGATTCTGAATGTTCAGTCCGAAACTAGTCCAGACTTGCCATCAATATCAGTCTTACCTGTAAGAGGTGAATTATGCGTCAGAAAGAATGGTTCAGTACATCTAGGACACAGTGACTGTACTACTGTGGTCGAATTCAGTGATAAAGGCAAGTCTACTTTCAAAGCTTCCCGCCATTCCTATTTCATTTGTGGTCAGACAGCCTATATACGTTTACCTCTAGACTGGGATGGTACTTGTTTTATTGCATTCCTATTGCCACCTGTTTTTCTAGCCCCATCTGATTATCATAGGAATTCCCATCTGACTCACGTTAGACCAAAGAGAGGTCTCCCAATTGTCGATCAGACTGAAACTACATTAGAACAATATATAGATTTTAATAAAGGATTTTTTCCATACATAGGTACAGTCTCAAATAGTAAACTAATACGCAAGTTAACTAGAACCCTCGAAGCAGTAGTGAATGAGACTACTTCTGCTTTAGGAAACTTAACAGAGGAACAGTCTGCTATGAGACTTGTTGTTCTTCAGAACCGCCTTGTCCTTGACGTCATCCTGGCTGATAGGGGCGGAGCTTGTAGAGTCATCGGATCCAGTTGTTGTGTGTTTATTCCTAATAACGCACCATCAGTATACAAGGCTATAACCAGGCTTCATGAAATAGCTCATCAGCTACACCAGAACCCAGGCACCTGGACTTGGTCCGGTTGGCTCTGGAGTGTAATATCGGCCTGGGGATGGAAAGTACTGTCATTCCTAGGAATCGCACTGCTCATAGTATTCAGTTGTTGTCTATGCCTACAATGTGGGCCAGCGATTTGCGGCTTGTGTGCCACAGCCTGCATTCCACATCCAAGTTCACGTTCCCGTTCCCGTATGAGAAAAGATGAGCAGATGATGTTATACGAACAGATAGATGGTCTCATGAAAATAGATATATCCTGAAGGGAACGTAGGGGACAAGGAGGGAATGAGGTAATAGAAATTTTTATGGTCAAGTATGTCCCCTAACGTGTACCCCAACGTTTCCATGTACGTGCTTAAAGTACATGTAATTTCCCTCCATGACCGAATATGAAGACGCATATACATTTGCGTCCAACGTTAACATGTCATCTACCAGATCCACCATGGATAGATCGATAATTCAGTCTATAAACATGCCATGCCAACGTCTTTACATGGTATACTTGTACGTTTTTCTGGCTCTGCCGAGCTAGGCCCTGATTTCTGACTTCGAACCACTTCTGTCTCTGAAAGCTGCGGCATGGAAATGTTTCCCTGACCTCTGCCTTACTTCCTGCCAAGCGAAGCGGTGCCTGGCTCAGCCCGGCCTGCCTGCCAAGACAGTATTTTGCCTTCAAGTTATCAGTTCAGCCTCCTCGAAAACACATTCCAGTCTAGTGATATAGGTAAACATATTCCCGGCTGCAGAGCAAAGGGCCAAGCCTTCCTGTCTCCTTCACGTAATTCATTGCTCCCGTTACCATGGTAGGCCCATGGCCCCGCGCATTACACTTAGACACATATGCATTCAGTATAGAATAGCCTCTGCCCGAGAGACCTTTTACTTCAGATAAAACATCCTCCAAACACAAGATATCAGATATGTTATAGGAACAGGTCGATCTGACATGCCAGACTTCTGTCTCCTCTACTAGTGCTAAAGTCAAGCCCCCAGCTCTTCCTGGTTCCACGTCAATCACACGTCATACTAATTGCGCGCACACCCATGTCAGAGGTTTCTGCTGACCCTGAAGAAATTCTCTATGCATCCACCCACTTATGACACTTTCTGTGACGTTCAGCACACACCTCCGTGTACGCCCTTATACACGCCTTCTTGCTACGCACATGTGTTCTTATCTTATTCTTTTCACTTGTCACGCCTACTGTATCCATCACCATTGTACAGTTTTACTATATATATTGTGTACTGTTAAGACATCATTGACATCATTGCATATCCCCTCCTGAACCCTTGTGGTGATGGATCTGATCTCCATTGGCTCGAGCCATTTTAATTAAAGCCCGTATGACTCAGATACCACGGACTCTGCCTCTCATTTGATTGAGCTATTCTTTTACTTGTCATTAATTATACGGAAAAATTGCACGGTAATTTTATTTACCACAGTGTCTGCAGGTGATTGGCTCTGGGGTGTTTGACAGGTGATTGGCTCAGGGGTGTTTGACAGGTGTTTGGCAGATGACCAGATCTTGGGTGTTTGACAGGTGACCGACACTGGGGTGTTTGGCAGGTGACCAGCTCTGGGGTGTTTGGTAGGTGATCGGCTCTGGGGTGTTTGACAAGTGATTGGCTCTCGGGTGTTTGACAGGTTATTGGCTCTGGGGTGTTTGACATGTGATCGGCTCCATGGTGTTTGGCAGGTGATCGGCTCTGGGGTGTTTGGCAGGTGACAGACTTTGGGGTGTTTGACAGGTGATTGGCTCTGGGGTTTCTGACAGGTGATTGGCTCTAGGGTGTTTGACAGGTGTTCGGCTCTAGGGTGTTTGGCAGGTAATCAGCGCTGGGGTTATTGGCAGGTGATCGACTCTGGGGAGTTTGACAGGCTCTGGGGTGTTTGACAGGGGATCGGCTCTGGGGTGTTTGATAGGTGACCGGCTCTGGGGTGGTTGGCAGGGGATCAGCTATGGGGTGTTTGGCAGGTGACCGAATCTGGGTTGTGTGATTGGTGATTGGCTCTGGTGTGTTTAGCAGGTGATTGGCTCTGGGGTTTTTGACAGGTAATTGGCTCTGGGGTGTTTGACAGGTGATCAGCTCTGGGGTGTTTGTCAGGTGATCGGCAGGTGATTGGCTCTGGGGTGATCGGCAGGTGATCGACTCTTTGGTGTTTGACAGGTGATCGGCTCCAGGGTGTTTGGCAGGTGACAGACTTTGGGGTGTTTGACAGGTGACCATCTTGGAGGAAGAGAAGGGAAACTTCACAAAAGACATGATCATGGCTACAGTGGACGTAAAATCCCTATACACATCAATCCCACATGATCTGGGAATTAGAGCAGTGGAGAGTTTTCTGGTAAACGAAGAGAAAAGTGAGCATTTAAAAATATTCATCATGGAGTTAATTCATTTCACCCTATTTCATAGTTACTTCATATGGAAAAACAAGTACTATGTACAATGCTCGGGCACATCCATGGGAAATTGTGCGGCACCCACGTACGCTAACACATTTATGTATAGATTCGAGCTGGACAACATAATGAGTCATCAAATGTGGCAAAACAATCTAATTCTGTATAAACGCTTTATAGATGACATTTTCATCTTATGGAAGGGAAGCACAGAAAGCTTAAAGGAAGCATTACAACAACTGAATGAGATCAATGAGCGAATACAATTTACACACACCATCAACAAAAAGACAATCACATTTCTGGACGTGACTATATTGAATGAGGAAGGTCAATTAACCACAAGTGTCTTCACGAAGAGTACAGACAGAAATAATCTTTTACATTATAAAAGCTTCCACCAACCACCACTGAAAAAACACCTGCCATTTTCGCAACTAGTAAGGATAAAAAGGATTGCCTCAACAGAAGAAACATACAAGAAACATAAGCTAGAAACACTCACTAAATTCAAAAACAGAGGATATCCGGAACCCATTCTGAATGCCGCTGCAGAGAGAGCGGACAAACTTCAAAGAAAACATCTATTAACAGCGAAAACAAAAAAAGATGAGCAAAGATCAGTATTTGTGTCAAAATTTTCAACACGCAGTTACAACATTAAGAGAACCATCATAAGACATTGGCCATTACTCGCGTTGGAAGAAGATTTTAAAGGGATTTTCTCAAATTCTCCGATATTTGCATATGAGAGAACCAAGAATATCAAAGAGCTCATTAAACACCCAAAAACATTACAAACAGAGAACCACAAAGGAACAGTGCCATGCCACAATTGCGGAAATTGTACAGCCATAATTAAAGGGAATGTTATCAACCATCCTACAAGAGGAACACCGGTTAAACTAAAAGTAACAGGAACATGTGACAGCAGCAATCTAATATACATGCTAAGATGCCCATGTGGATTGTCCTATTTTGGCAAAACCCAGAGAAAGATAAAAATCAGGCTCACGGAGCACAAGAGTAATATCAGACTGAAGAACCCCAAGTCCACAGTGGCAGTGCATTTTAATGAAGCAAGGCACAATCCTTCGCAACTCAAATTCTGTATATTGGAGATGATAAAACCACAAGCGGGTACAGACACAAATAATGTACTGTTAAGAAGAGAAACATTTTGGATGAATTTTCTATGTACATTACATCCGAAAGGACTAAATGAACGGATGGAACTGAGTTGCTTCATATAGACTGTTAAAGATGAACATAAGATGTAAATATAGGTTGATGTGACTGGAAGACATGGAGTAGATATATGCACTTTCATTAAGAATATTTGTATTATGCTATCATTAATTATCATTAGTGTTCACAATTCGATTTTTATCATCACTTATATTTTTCACCTGATTTAAACACAGTGAACGATATTAGCCACATTGCACAGTTTGACATTAAAACCGAGGTTTTACATACACGTCAGCCAAGATAGTATTAGACATAAACAAACCACGTCCGTTTTCTAGCTTGCTCACCCACTGAGGCACATGTCACGTGATTACGCGACCATAGAGTATTAAGGATAGAGCGACGCACGCCGAAACACACACGAACCCGGAAGGGAGAAGGAATCGCGGTAAACGCGGAACAGCGAAAACACCCGGTAAGAAGCAAATAGGAGATGTAGACGCATAGTTTGTGAACGCGGATTTTTAAACGCGTTAGTGTAAACTTTTGACAGTGTGGGTTATCTTGAACATTTGGTTCATTTACTTTTCAGATGCACACGTCTCAAGAACATTAGAGAGAAGGTCAGTGACAAATCCTAGTGAAGGGTAGTTCACGTATGCATGCATCTTAATTCTGTAAAAAGTAAAACATGTACCAACAGACAAAAATCACGGTTTTTATCACAGGGGTATAAGGTTGATAAATCAAAGACAGACATAAATTGTTTATATTAATTGTGTAGGCTTTTGAAAATATGGTTGTGAGAATGTACCGACATATTGTTATTCTTTCAGAACGAAGTCCCCTGAGGAAGGGCATTTATTGCTTGAAATGCATTGGGCAAATGTACATTTAAATATGAAATGACTACACGGAAAAAATGTGGGTAATGATGAAATAATTACCTAAAGATGATAAATCAAAAGAGAAACAATAAAAGACAATCCCATGAATAATATGTGACGAAATTCATTTTACATTGAATGAAGAACCAGAGAGTGCTGTGTGAAAGTGAAGCTTGGGGTCCAAGCAACGCGTGTTTGAATCTATTAAGACCTCCCATGCTCAGAGGGAGTATCACATTCAGCACCAACCACATTATTGAAACTGAATGAACTTAACAAATATCAGAATCAACAAAGGAGTGCAGAACCACACCCACAGAGGTTGTTTCATTGTGTTTGGCAGATAACCATCTCTGAGGTGTTTGATGAGTGATTGGCTCTGGTGTGTTTGGTATGTGTTCAGCTCTGGGGTGATCAGCAGGTGATTGGCTTTGGGTGTTTGACCAGTGATTGGCTCTGGGGTCTTTGACCGGTGATTGGCTTTGGGGTGTTAGACAAATATTTGGCTCTAGGGTGTTTGGCAGATGATCAGTTCTCGGGTGTTTGATAGGTGACTGACTCTGGGGTGTTTGGTAGGTGATCGGCTCTGAGGTGTTTGGCAGGTGACCGACTATGGGGTGTTTGGCAGGTGATTGGCTCTCGGGTGTTTGACAGGTGATTGGCTCTGGGATGTTTGACATGTGATCGGCTCCATGGTGTTTGGCAGGTGATCAGCTCTGGGGTGTTTGACAGGTGGCAGATTTTGGATTGTTTGACAGGTGATTGGCTCTGGGGTGTCTGGCAGGTGATCAGCTCTAGGATGTTTGACAGGTGACGGACTCTGTGGTTTTTGGCAGGTGATCAGCTCTTTCGTGTTTGGCAGGTGACCCAATCTGGGGTGTTTGATAGGTGACTGGATCTGGGGTGTTTGGCAGGTGACCGGCCGGCTCTGGGGTGTCAGGCAGGTGATTGGCTCTGGGGCTTTTTACAGGTGATTGGCTCTGGGGTGTTTGACATGTGATCAGCTCTGGGGTGTTTGGCAGGTGATCAGCAGGTGATCGGCTCAAGAGTGATCGGCAGGTGATCGACTCTTTGGTGTTTGATAGGTGATCGGCTCCATGGTGTTTGGCAGGTGATAAGGCTCTGGGGTGTTTGACAGGTGATTGGCTCTAGGGTGTTTGACAGGTGTTCGGCTCTAGGGTGTTTGGCAGGTAATCAGCGCTGGGGTTATTGGCAGGTGATCGACTCTGGGGAGTTTGACAGGCTCTGGGGTGTTTGACAGGTGATCGGCTCTGGGGTGTTTGATAGGTGACCGGCTCTGGGGTGGTTGGCAGGGGATCAGCTATGGGGTGTTTGGCAGGTGACCGAATCTGGGTTGTGTGATTGGTGATTGGCTCTGGTGTGTTTAGCAGGTGATTGGCTCTGGGGTTTTTGACAGGTAATTGGCTCTGGGGTGTTTGACAGGTGATCAGCTCTGGGGTGTTTGGCAGGTGATCGGCAGGTGATCGGCTCTGGGGTGATCGGCAGGTGATCGACTCTTTGGTGTTTGACAGGTGATCGGCTCCAGGGTGTTTGGCAGGTGACAGACTTTGGGGTGTTTGACAGGTGATTAGCTCTGGGGTGTCTGGCAGGTGATCAGCTCTAGGATGTTTGACAGGTAATTGAATCTGTAGTGTTTGGCAGGTGATCAGCTCTTTGGTGTTTGGCAGGTGACCCAATCTGGGGTGTTTGATAGGTGATCGGCTCTGGGGTGGGCCTCCTATTACTTAGCTCAAGTTAGTGTAGCATGGTCCCAGCGATCGACTCTAGGGTATTTGGCAGGTGACCAGCTCTGGGGTGTTTTACATGTGATTGGCTTTGGGATGTTTGACAGGTGATCGTCTCCGGGTTTTTTGACAGGTGATCGTCTCTGGGGTGATTGGCAGGTGATCGGCCCGGAGGTTTTAGGCAGGTGACCGACTCTGGGGTGTTTGACAGGCAATCGTCTCTAGGGTGATCAGGAAGGGATTGGCTCTGAGGTGTTTGGCAGGTGATCGACTCTGGGGTGTTTGGCAGATAACCATCTCTGAGGTGTTTGATGAGTGATTGGCTCTGGTGTGTTTGGTATGTGTTCAGCTCTGGGGTGATCAGCAGGTGATTGGCTTTGGGTGTTTGACCAGTGATTGGCTCTGGGGTCTTTGACCGGTGATTGGCTTTGGGGTGTTAGACAAATATTTGGCTCTAGGGTGTTTGGCAGATGATCAGTTCTCGGGTGTTTGATAGGTGACTGACTCTGGGGTGTTTGGTAGGTGATCGGCTCTGAGGTGTTTGGCAGGTGACCGACTATGGGGTGTTTGGCAGGTGATTGGCTCTCGGGTGTTTGACAGGTGATTGGCTCTGGGATGTTTGACATGTGATCGGCTCCATGGTGTTTGGCAGGTGATCAGCTCTGGGGTGTTTGACAGGTGGCAGATTTTGGATTGTTTGACAGGTGATTGGCTCTGGGGTGTCTGGCAGGTGATCAGCTCTAGGATGTTTGACAGGTGACTGACTCTGTGGTTTTTGGCAGGTGATCAGCTCTTTGGTGTTTGGCAGGTGACTGGATCTGGGGTGTTTGATAGGTGACTGGATCTGGGGTGTTTGACAGGTTATCGGCTCTGGGGTGTTTGGCAGATGATCGGCTCTGGGGGGGTTTTTGTTAGGCGATCGGCTCTGGGGTGTGTGACAGGTGACTTACACTGGTGTGTTTTCAGGTGATCGGCTCTGGGGTGTTTGGTAGGTGACCGACTCTAAGGTGTTTGGCAGATGACCAACTCTGGGGTGTTTGGCAGGTGACCAAATCTGGGGTGTGTGATAGGTGATCAGCTCTGGGCTGTTTGGCAGGTGACCAGCTCTGGGGTGTTTGATAGGTGATTGGCTCTGGGGTGTTTGGTAGGAGATCAGCTCTGGGGTGTTTGACAGCTGATTGAAACGTGGATATTTGACAAGTAATCCTCCTCCCCTTCCTAAGCGCCTTGAAACCCTCCGGGTATGTAGTGCGCTATACAAATTACTTGACTTGACTTGACTTGACATTGGCTCTGGGATGTTTAACAGGTGATCGTCTCTGGGTTTTTGACAGGTGATCGTCTCTGGGGTGATCGGCAGGTGATTGGCCGGGAAGTTTTAGGTAGGTGACCGACTCTGGGGTGTTTGACAGGCGATTGCCTCTGGGGTGATCGGCAAGGGATTGGCTCTGGGATGTTTGGCAGGTGACCGACTCTGGGGTATTTGGCAGGTAACCATCTCTGGGGTGTTTGATGGGTGATTGGCTCTGGTGTGTTTGGTAGGTTTTCAGCTCTGGGGTGATCAGCAGGTGATTGGCTCTGGGGTGTTTGACAGGTGATTGTTTGGCAGATGACCAGATCTTGGGTGTTTGACAGGTGACTGACTCTGGAGTGTTTGGCAGGTGACCAGCTCTGGGTTGTTTGATAGGTGATTGGCTCTGGGGTGTTTCGCGGGTGATTGACTCTAGGGCTTTTTACAGGTGATTGGCTCTGGGGTGTTTGACAGGTGATCGGCAGGTGATCGGCTCAAGAGTGATCGGCAGGTGATCGACTCTTTGGTGTTTGACAGGTGATCGGCTCCAGGGTGTTTGGCAGGTGATCGGCTCTGGGGTGTTTGACAGGTGATTGACTCTGGGGTGTTTGACAGGTGTTTGGCTCTAGTGTGTTTGGCAGGTAATCAGCTCTGGGGTTATTGGCAGGTGACCGACTCTGGGGAGTTTGACAGGCTCTGGGGTGTTTGACAGGTGATCGGCTCTAGGGTGTTTGGCAAGTGACCAGCTCTGGGGTGTTTGGCAGGTGACCGGCTCTGGGGTGCTTGATAGGTGATCAGGTCTTTGATGTTTGGCAGTTGACCAGCTCTGGGGTGTTTGATAGGTGATCGGCTCTGGGGTGATTGGCAGATGACTGGCTCTCGGGTGTTTGACATTGGATTGGCTCTGCGGTGTTTGGCAGGTAATCGACTTTTGGCTGATTGACAGGTGACCAACTCTGGGGTGTTTGGCAGGTGATCAGATCTGGGGTGTTTGATAGGTGACAGGCTCTGGGGTGGTTGGCAGGGGATCAGCTATGGGGTGTTTGGAAGGTGACCGAATCTGGGTTGTGTGATTGGTGATTGGCTCTGGGGTGTTTAACAGGTGATTGGCTCTGGGGTTTTTGACAGGTGATTGGCTCTGGGGTGTCTGGCAGGTGATCAGCTCTAGGATGTTTGACAGGTGACTGACTCTGTGGTGTTTGGCAGGTGATCATCTCTTTGGTTTTTGGCAGGTGGTCGGCTCTGGGGTGTTTGATAGGTGATCGGCTCTGAAGTGTTTGACAGGTGGTTGACTCTGGGGTGTTTCACAGGTGATCGACTCTAGGGTATGTGGCAGGTAATCAGCTCTGGGGTTTTTGGCAGGTGACCGACTCTGGGGTGTTTGACAGGTGATTGGCTCTGGGATGTTTGACAGGTGATCGTCTCTGGGTTTTTGACAGGTGATCGTCTCTGGGGTGATCGGCAGGTGATCGGCCCGGAGGATTAAGGCAGGTGACCGACTCTGGGGTGTTTGGCAGGTAGCCCTCTCTGGGGTGTTTGATGGGTGATTGGCTCTGGTGTGTTTGGTATGTGTTCATCTCTGGGGTGATCAGCAGGTAATTGGCTCTGGGGTGTTTGACCGGTGATTGGCTCTGGGGTCTTTGACCGGTGATTGGCTCTGGGGTGTTAGACAGATATTTGGCTCTAGCGTGTTTGGCAGATGATCAGTTCTTGGGTGTTTGATAGGTGACTGACTCTGGGGTGTTTGGTAGGTGATCGGCTCTGGGGTGTTTGGCAGGTGACCGACTATGGGGTGATTGACAGGTGATTGGCTCTCGGGTGTTTGACATGTGATCGGCTCCATGGTGTTTGGCAGGTGATCGGCTCTGGGGTGTTTGGCAGGTGACCGACTGTGGGGTGATTGACAGGTAACTGACTCTGTGGTGTTTGGCAGGTGATCAGCTCTTTGGTGTTTGGCAGGTGACCCAATCTAGGGTGTTTGATAGGTGATCGGCACTGGGGTGTTTGACAGGTGATCGGCTCTGGGGTGTTTGACATGTGATTGGCTCTGGGGTGTTTGACAGGTGATCGGCTCTAGGGTGTATGGCAAGTGACCAGTTCTGGGGTGTTTGACAGATGACTGACTGTGGGGTGTCAGGCAGGTGATTGGCTCTGGGGCTTTTTACAGGTGATTGGCTCTGGGGTGTTTGACATGTGATCAGCTCTGGGGTGTTTGGCAGGTGATCAGCAGGTGATCGGCTCAAGAGTGATCGGCAGGTGATCGACTCTTTGGTGTTTGATAGGTGATCGGCTCCAGGGTGTTTGGCAGGTGATAAGGCTCTGGGGTGTTTGACAGGTGATTGACTCTGGGGTGTTTGACAGGTGATTGGCTCTAGGGTGTTTGTCAGGTGTTCGGCTCTAGGGTGTTTGGCAGGTAATCAGCGCTGGGGTTATTGGCAGGTGATCGACTCTGGGGAGTTTGACAGGCTCTGGGGTGTTTGACAGGTGATCGGCTCTGGGGTGTTTGATAGGTGACCGGCTCTGGGGTGGTTGGCAGGGGATCAGCTATGGGGTGTTTGGCAGGTGACCGAATCTGGGTTGTGTGATTGGTGATTGGCTCTGGTGTGTTTAGCAGGTGATTGGCTCTGGGGTTTTTGACCGGTAATTGGCTCTGGGGTGTTTGACAGGTGATCAGCTCTGGGGTGTTTGGCAGGTGATCGGCAGGTGATCGGCTCTGGGGTGATCGGCAGGTGATCGACTCTTTGGTGTTTGACAGGTGATCGGCTCCAGGGTGTTTGGCAGGTGAAAGACTTTGGGGTGTTTGACAGGTGATTAGCTCTGGGGTGTCTGGCAGGTGATCAGCTCTAGGATGTTTGACAGGTAATTGAATCTGTAGTGTTTGGCAGGTGATCAGCTATTTGGTGTTTGGCAGGTGACCCAATCTGGGGTGTTTGATAGGTGATCGGCTCTGGGGTGTTTGATAGGTGATTGACTCTGGGGTGTTTGACAGTTGATCGGCTCTAGGGTGTTTGGCAAGTGACCAGCTCTGGGGTGTTTGACAGGTGACTGACTGTCGGGTGTGTGGTAGGTAATCAGCTCTGGGGTTTTTAGCAGGTGACCGAGTCTGGGGAGTTTGACAGGTGATCGGCTCTGGAGTTTTTGGCAGGTGATCGGCTCTGGGGTGTTTGGCAGGTGACCAACTCTGGGGAGTTTGATAGTTGACTGACTCTGGGGTGTTTGGCAGATGACCAACTCTGGGGTATTTGACAGGTGATTGGCTCTGGGGTGTTTGACAGGTGACTGACTCTGGGGTGTTTGGCAGATGACCAACTCTGGGGTATTTGACAGGTGATTGGCTCTGGGGTTTTTGACAGGTGACTGGCTCTGGGGTGTTTGACAGGTGACTGGCTCTGGGGTGTTTGGCAGGTGATCGACTCTGGGGTGTTTGGCAGGTCACCGGCTCTGGGATTCTTGGCAGGTGACCGACTCTGGGGTGTTTGATAGGTGACCGGCTCTGGGGTGATTGGCAGGTGACTGGCTCTCGGGTGTTTGACATTTGATTGGCTCTGCGGTGTTTGGCAGGTAATGGACTTTTGGCTGATTGACAGGTGACCGACTCTGGGGTGTTTGGCAGCTGATCAGGTCTGAGGTGTTTGGCAGGCGACTGGCTCTGGGGTGTTTGGCAGGTGACCGAGTCTGGGGTGTTTGACAGGTGATTGGCTCTGGGGTGTCAGGCAGGTGATTGGCTCTGGGGCTTTTTACAGGTGATTGGCTCTGGGGTGTTTGACATGTGATCAGCTCTGGGGTGTTTGGCAGGTGATCAGCAGGTGATCGGCTCAAGAGTGATCGGCAGGTGATCGACTCTTTTGTGTTTGATAGGTGATCGGCTCCAGGGTGTTTGGCAGGTGATAAGGCTCTTGGGTGTTTGACAGGTGATTGACTCTGGGGTGTTTGATAGGTAATTGGCTTTAGGGTGTTTGACAGGTGTTCGGCTCTAGGGTGTTTGGCAGGTAATCAGCTCTGGGGTTATTGGCAGGTGACCGACTCTGGGGAGTTTGACAGGCTCTGGGGTGTTTGACAGGTGATCGGCTCTGGGGTGTTTGATAGGTGACCGGCTCTGGGGTCGTTGGCAGGGGATCAGCTATGGGTGTTTGGCAGGTGACCGAATCTGGGTTGTGTGATTGGTGATTGGCTCTGGTGTGTTTAGCAGGTGATTGGCTCTGGGGTTTTTGACCGGTGATCAGCTCTGGGGTGTTTGGCAGGTGATTGGCAGGTGATCGGCTCTGGGGTGATCGGCAGGTGATTGACTCTTTGGTGTTTGACAGGTGATTGGCTCTAGGGTGTCTGGCAAGTGATCAGCTCTAGGATGTTTGACAGGTATCTGAATCCGTAGTGTTTGGCAGGTGATCAGCTATTTGGTGTTTGGCAGGTGACCCAATCTGGGGTGTTTGATAGGTGATCGGCTCTGGGGTGTTTGGCAAGTGACCAGCTCTGGGGTGTTTGACAGGTGACTGACTGTCCAGTGTGTGGCAGGTAATCAGCTCTGGGGTTTTTAGCAGGTGACCGACTCTGGGGAGTTTGACAGGTGACCGGCTCTGGGGTGTTTGACAGGTCATCGGCTCTGGAATTTTTGGCAGGTGAACAACTCTGGGGTGTTTGGCAGGTGACCGACTCTGGGGAGTTTGACAGGTGACCGGCTCTGGGATTCTTGGCAGGTGACCGACTCTGGGGTGTTTGATAGGTGACCGGCTCTGGGGTGATTGGCAGGTGACTGGCTCTCGGGTGTTTGACATTTGATTGGCTCTGCGGTGTTTGGCAGGTAATGGACTTTTGGCTGATTGACAGGTGACCGACTCTGGGGTGTTTGGCAGCTGATCAGGTCTGAGGTGTTTGGCAGGCGACTGGCTCTGGGGTGTTTGGAAGGTGACCGAGTCTGGGGTGTTTGACAGGTGATTGGCTCTGGGGTGTCAGGCAAATGATTGGCTCTGGGGCTTTTTACAGGTGATTGGCTCTGGGGTGTTTGACATGTGATCAGCTCTGGGGTGTTTGGTAGGTGATCAGCAGGTGATCGGCTCAAGAGTGATCGGCAGGTGATCGACTCTTTTGTGTTTGATAGGTGATCGGCTCCAGGGTGTTTGGCAGGTGATAAGGCTCTTGGGTGTTTGACAGGTGATTGACTCTGGGGTGTTTGATAGGTAATTGGCTTTAGGGTGTTTGACAGGTGTTCGGCTCTAGGGTGTTTGGCAGGTAATCAGCTCTGGGGTTATTGGCAGGTGACCGACTCTGGGGAGTTTGACAGGCTCTGGGGTGTTTGACAGGTGATCGGCTCTGGGGTGTTTGATAGGTGACCGGCTCTGGGGTGGTTGGCAGGGGATCAGCTATGGGTGTTTGGCAGGTGACCGAATCTGGGTTGTGTGATTGGTGATTGGCTCTGGTGTGTTTAGCAGGTGATTGGCTCTGGTGTTTTTGACCGGTGATCAGCTCTGGGGTGTTTGGCAGGTGATCGGCAGGTGATCGGCTCTGGGGTGATCGGCAGGTGACAGACTTTTGGGTGTTTGACAGGTGATTGGCTCTAGGGTGTCTGGCAAGTGATCAGCTCTAGGATGTTTGACAGGTAACTGAATCCGTAGTGTTTGGCAGGTGATCAGCTATTTGGTGTTTGGCAGGTGACCCAATCTGGGGTGTTTGATAGGTGATCGGCTCTGGGGTGTTTGGCAAGTGACCAGCTCTGGGGTGTTTGACAGGTGACTGACTGTCCAGTGTGTGGCAGGTAATCAGCTCTGGGGTTTTTAGCAGGTGACCGACTCTGGGGAGTTTGACAGGTGACCGGCTCTGGGGTGTTTGACAGGTCATCGGCTCTGGAATTTTTGGCAGGTGAACAACTCTGGGGTGTTTGGCAGGTGACCGACTCTGGGGAGTTTGACAGGTGACCGGCTCTGGGGTGTTTGACAGGTGATTGGCTCTGGGGTGTTTGACAGGTGACTGGCTCTGGGGTGTTTGACAGGTGATTGGCTCTGGGGTGTTTGGCAGGTGATCGACGCTGGGGTGTTTGGCAGGTCGGCGGCTCTGGGATTCTTGGCAGGTGACCGACTCTGGGGTGTTTGATTGGCGATCGGCTCTTTGGTGTTTGGCAGTTGACCAGCTCTGGGGTATTTGATAGGTGATCGGCTCTGGGGTGATAGGCAGGTGACTTGCTCTCGGGTCTCTGACATTTGATTGGCTCTGGGGTGTTTGGCAGGTAATTGACTTTTGGCTGATTGACAGGTGACCGACTCTGGGGTGTTTGACAGGTGATTGGCTCTGGGGTGTTTGACAGGTGATTGGCTCTGGGGAGTCTGCAGGTGATTGGCTCTGGGGTGTTTGACAGGTGATTGGCTCAGGGGTGTTTGACAGGTGTTTGGCTCTAGGGTGTTTGGTAGATGACCAGATCTTGTGTGTTTGACAGGTGACTGACTCTGGGGTGTTTGGCAGGTGACCAGCTCTGGAGTGTTTGATAAGTGATTGGCTCTGGGGTGTTTAGTAGGTGATCGGCTCGGGGGTGTTTGGTAGGTGATCGGCTCTGGGGTTTTTGACAGGTGATGGGCTCTCTGGTGTTTGACAGGTTATTGGCTCTGGGGTGTTTGACATGTGATCGGCTCCAAGGTGTTTGGCAGGTGATCAGCTCTGGGGTGTTTGGCAGGGGACAGACTTTGGGGTGTTTGACAGGTGATTGGCTCTGGGTGTCTGGCAGGTGATCAGCTCTAGGATGTTTGACAGGTAACTGACTCTGTGGTGTTTGGCAGGTGATCAGCTCTTTGGTGTTTGGCAGGTGACCCAATCTGGGGAGTTTGATAGGTGATCGGCTCTGGAGTTTTTGGCAGGTGATCGGCTCTGGAGTTTTTGGCAGGTGACCAACTCTGGGATATTTGACAGATGACCAGCTCTGGGGTATTTGACAGATGACCAGCTCTGGGGTATTTGACAGATGATTGGCTCTGGGGTGTTTGACAGGTGACTGGCTCTGGGGTGTTTGACAGGTGACTGGCTTTGGGGTGTTTGGCAGGTGATCAGCAGGTTATCAGCTCTGGGGTGTTTGGCAGGTGATCGACTCTGGGGTGTTTGGCAGGTCACCGGCTCTGGGATGCTTGGCAGGTGATAGGTCATGGGGTGTTTGGCAGTTGACCAGCTCTGGGGTGTTTGACATTTGATTGGCTCTGCGGTGTTTGGCAGGTAATCGACTTTTGGCTGATTGACAGGTGACCGACTCTGGGGTGTTTGGCAGGTGATCAGATCTGGGGTGTTTGGCAAGCGACTGGCTCTGGGGTGTTTGGCAGGTGACCAACTCTGGGGTGTTTAACAGGTGATTGGCTCTGGGGTGTCTGCAGGTGATTGGCTCTGGGGTGTTTGACAGGTGATTGGCTCAGGGGTGTTTGACAGGTGTTTGGCTCTAAGGTGTTTGGCAGATGACCAGATCTTGGGTGTTTGACAGGTGACTGACACTGGGGTGTTTGGCAGGTGACCAGCTCTGGGATGTTTGGTAGGTGATTGGCTCTCGGGTGTTGACAGGTTATTGGCTCTGGGGTGTTTGACATGTGATCGGCTCCATGGTGTTTGGCAGGTGATCAGCTCTTGGGTGTTTGGCAGGTGACCGACTCTGGGGTGTTTAACTGGTGATTGGCTCTGGGGTGTCTGGCAGGTGATCAGTTCTAGGATGTTTGACAGGTGACCAACTCTGGGGTGTTCGGCAGGTGATCAGCTCTGTGGTGTTTGGCAGGTGATCAGCTCTGTGGTGTTTGGCAGGTGACCGAATCTGGGGTGTGTGATAGGTGATCGGCTCTGGGTTGTTTGGCAGGTGACCGGCTCTGGGGTGTTTGATAGGTGATTGGCTCTAGGGTGTTTGGCAAGTGACCAGCTCTGGGGTGTTTGACAGGTGACTCACTGTCGGGTGTGTGGCAGGTAATCAGCTCTGGGGTTTTTAGCAGGTGACCGACTCTGGGGAGTTTGACAGGTGACCGGCCCTGGGGTGTTTGACAGGTCATCGGCTCTGGAATTTTTGGCAGGTGATCGGCTCTGGGGTGTTTGATAGTTGACCGACTCTGGGGTGTTTGGCAGATAACAAACTCTGGGGTGTTTGACAGGTGACCGGCTCTGGGGTGTTTGACAGGTGATTGGCTCTGGGGTGTTTGACAGGTGACTGGCTCTGGGGTGTTTGACAGGTGATTGGCTCTGGGGTGTTTGGCAGGTGATCGGCAGGTTATAAGCTCTGGGGGTGTTTGGCAGGTGATCGACTCTGGGGTGTTTGGCAGATCGGCGGCTCTGGGATTCTTGGCAGGTGATCAACTCTGGGGAGTTTGGCAGGTGACCGACTCTGGGGTGTTTGATTGGTGATCAGCTCTTTGGTGTTTGGCAGTTGACCAGCTCTGGGATATTTGATAGGTGATCGGCTCTGGGGTGATTGGCAGGTGACTGGCTCTCGGGTCTTTGACATTTGATTGGCTCTACGGTGTTTGGCAGGTAATCGACTTTTGGCTGATTGACAGGTGACCGACTCTGGGGTGTTTGGCAGGTGACCGACTCTGGGGTGTTTGACAGGTTATTGCCTCTGGGGTGTTTGACAGGTGATTGGCTCTGGGGTGCCTGCAGGTGATTGGCTCTGGGGTGTTTGACAGGTGATTGGCTCAGGGGTGTTTGACAGGTGTTTGGCTCTAGGGTGTTTGGAAGATGACCAGATCTTGGGTGATTGACAGGTGACTGACTCTGGGGTGTTTGGCAGGTGACCAGGTCTGGAGTGTTTGGTAGGTGATCGGCTCTGGGGTGTTTGGTAGGTGATCGGCTCTGGGGTGTTTGGTAGGTGATTGGCTCTGGGGTGTTTGACAGGTGATTGGCTCTCGGGTGTTTGACAGGTTATTGGGTCTGGGGTATTTGACATGTGATCGGCTCCATGGTGTTTGGCAGGTGATCAGCTCTGGGGTGTTTGGCAGGTGACAGACTTTGGGGTGTTTGACAGGTGATTGGCTCTGGGGTGTTTGACAGGTGATTGGCTCTGGGGTGTCTGGCAGGTGATCAGCTCTAGGATGTTTGACAGGTAACTGACTCTGTGGTGTTTGGCAGGTGATCAGCTCTTTGGTGTTTGGCAGGTGACCCAATCTGGGGAGTTTGACAGGTGACCGGCACTGGGGTGTTTGACAGGTGATCGGCTCTGGAGTTTTTGGCAGGTGACCAACTCTGGGGAGTTTGATAGTTGACCGACTCTGGGGTGTTTGGCAGATGACCAACTCTGGGGTATTTGACAGGTGATTGGCTCTGGGGTGTTTGACAGGTGACTGGCTCTGGGGTGTTTTACAGGTGACTGGCTCTGGGGTGTTTGGCAGGTGATCGGCAGGTTATCAGCTCTGGGGTGTTTGGCAGGTTTTCGACTCTGGGGTGTTTGGCAGGTCACTGGCTCTGGGATGCTTGGCAGGTGATCGGCTCTGGGGTGTTTGGCAGGTGTCCGACTCTGGGGTGTTTTATAGGTGATCAGCTCTTTGGTGTTTGGCAGTTGACCAGCTCTGGGGTGTTTGATAGGTGATCAGCTTTGGGGTGATTGGCAGGTGACTGGCTCTCGGGTGTTTGACATTTGATTGGCTCTGCGGTGTTTGGCAGGTAATCGCTTTTGGCTGATTGACAGGTGACCGACTCTGGGGTGTTTGGCAGGTGATCAGATCTGGGGTGTTTGGCAGGCGACTGGCTTTGGGGTGTTTGGCAGGTGACCGACTCTGGGGTGTTTGACAGGTGATTGGCTCTGGGGTGTCTGCAGGTGATTGGCTCTGGGGTGTTTGACAGGTGTTTGGCTCTAGGGTGTTTGGCAGATTACCAGATCTTGGGGTTTTGACAGGTGATTGGCTCTGGGGTGTTTGGTAGGTGATCGGCTTTGGGATGTTTGGTAGGTGATTGGCTCTCGGGTGTTTGACAGGTTATTGGCTCTGGGGTGTTTGACATGTGATCGGCTCCATGGTGTTTGGCAGGTGATCGGCTCTGGGGTGTTTGGCAGGTGACCGGCTCTGGGGTGTTTGACAGGTGATTGGTTCTGGGGTGTCAGGCAGGGGATCAGCTCTAGGATGTTTGACAGGTGACCGACTCTGGGGTGTTTGGCAGGTGATCAGCTCTGTGGTGTTTGGCAGGTGACCGAATCTGGGGTGTGTGATAAGTGATCCGCTCTGGGTTGTTTGGCACGTGACCAGCTCTGGGGTGTTTGATAGGTGATTGGCTCTGGGGTGTTTCGCGAGTGATTGGCTCTGGGGCTTTTTACAGGGGATTGGCTCTGGGGTGTTTGACAGGTGATCAGCTCTTTGGTGTTTGACAGGTGATCGGCTCCATGGTGTTTGGCAGGTGATCGGCTCTGGGGTGTTTGACAGGTGATTGACTCTGGGGTGTTTGACAGGTGTTCGGCTCTAGGGTGTTTGGCAGGTAATCAGCTCTGGGGTTATTGGCAGGTGACCGACACTGGGGAGTTTGACAGGCTCTGGGGTGTTTGACAGGTGATCGGCTGTAGGATGTTTGGCAAGTGACCAGCTCTGGGGTGTTTGACAGATGACTGACTGTGGGTTGTGTGGCAGGTAATCAGCTCTGGGGAGTTTGACAGGTGACCGGCTCTGGGGTGTTTGACAGGTGATCGGCTCTGGAGTTTTTGGCAGGTGTTCGGCTCTGGAGTTTTTGCGGGTGACCAACTCTGGGGAGTTTGATAGTAGACCGACTCTGGGGTGTTTGGCAGATGACCAACTCTGGGGTATTTGACAGGTGATTGGCTCTGGGGTGAATGACAGGTGACTGGCTCTGGGGTGTTTGACAGTGTAGGAGAGTGGGGTCTGCAATCCTATGGTCACCCCCGATTTTTGCTTTTTGCTTCAACTGGTTTACAACCTTCCCTGGCTGTGGGCCTGCTAATCAGACCCACAGCCTAGCTGTCTCTCTCTAAATTGACAACCATGTACTCTAGGTGCACATCCAATTGGACTGAGTCACCTTATCAGTCCCTGTACAGTGTACCTTAGGTACCCAGGACATAGGTGCACTCAGGGCCTACCAGGGGCTGCAGCATGTATTATGCCACCCCTGGCTGGCCATCCAAATCTGACACAACTGGCTGATCAATCAGCTGGGGCAAGGTGGTGTAATCACCCTTTGCTTTAGATATAGTATCCCTATATCTAACCCTAAAATGGACACATATCCTCCTATCAGTCACTCCTATGGCAGGCCTTATCAATCCTGAAGGCAGAGTGCTTGGAATTATGTGAGATGGTGCTCTAGCATGAGCTGAGCCTGTCTGCAGCTTTCAGAACCAAGTCCTTTAGCTGTTTCCATGATAACGCTATACCATATACTCTTAAGTGCATTATAATCCTCACGGTTATTGCTAACTTTGGTATAGCATTATCAAAACATGTCGAGTAAGGTGTCATACGAATTGGAATACTACCCCCTCGCCAATTCTGGCGACGGGGGTAGCATTCCACCCTTCTAGAGGGACACGACATGTATGTAACTGTGAACCCCGGTTAAAGTTAACTCGAGCCTCAGCATCACAAAATGGATGCTGCCACCACAGACACAAGTCTGACCTCCTGCTGCTGGGAGTCCTTCCAGCGAGGGAGGCTTGGACAAAGGGTTTCCTGCCTTGGGAAGTGCTAGCACCACCCCAGACAGGATTTTGTGTATTGGGTAGGACAGGGCTGAAAGGAATGAGACCTGCCTGGAGCACACATGGTGTCCCTGTGCATACACCGGTCTAAACCAGTTCCTGGGGCACTCCAGCCCCAGTGCTGGCGCAATACCGGACAAAGGATAGGGGGTGTAACCACCCCCCCTTCCTGGTCCCACCCAGAGGAGGGACCTAGTCGTAGTACAGCCCCCTTTAGCCGGATAAAGGTAGGAGCTGGTCCCATTCCAAATTAGATTATCCTGAACAACTTTGCAAGAAGAAACTGTGGACTTCGACGGTCTGCTCCACAGAAGACTGAAGAATCTCCCTTGTGGGCAAGGAATGTCCACCCTGCAACAGCAGGCACCATCAAGCGTCCAGCGGCTTCACTTTCTCGTCTTCCCTCGAGGATCTAGACTTCAGAGCCCGACGAGACCCGGATTCCCGACCTCTCCGACCTCTACCTACATCTGCAGCACAGCTGAGATCCGTGGGTGCGACGAGACACGTGGGACCAGCCATCTTGGAAGAAGCTGCACTTCGCTTCCAGCACAACTTCTGAGGTCACCTCGACTAAGTGCTTTGGGGATTGAGAAGCCCCTACTAAGAGCAGCTCCTGCATTGAAGATCAGCCCTCTAGCCTCCACGAGATCTGCCTGGGGCCCTTCTGCTTGCCTGCTGCTTGACGCGTTGTTTGGTCACTTGCCGGCTGGCTTGTGGCCTCCTAGACGACCATCCACGAAATCCACACTGCTGGTCTGGTTGCTCCAGACTGGCCCTTGCTCCCTTCCAAAAGAGGAGCACCACGGACCCTCTTGGTCCACTCCAGACGCCGTTTCCACTCACCGCGTGGGTTGCCTTTGCCAAGGCCTGTTGAACCCGAATCCGGAGACAACACCGCCGACAGCAAGAGCCTGCGTGGGACAGCTCGTGCCTCCATCCTGGTCGTCGAGGAAACTACCTGGTCCACGTGGCTGCGGAGACAAGCGTTCTTCCTCACCTGATCGCGATGACGACATCTGGTTCCACTCCTGGTTCCACACCGGTCACTGGCTAGTGACTTTGAACATTGTCCCCTCTGCTTTCAGGTCTTCAACATCACCAATCCACCCTTGGATCGCACCGGACATCTTCCTTCTGGTCGCCTGCAGCATCTTTCTTCAAGGCTCCTTAGACTTCGACGCGGAAACCCTGACACACTTTGACACCTATGCACCCGCAGCCCGTGGGTGAGGTAACAAGAGCATTTCGGTGCTCAAGGGTAGCTTGACTCTTCTAGTGTCCAGTTCCATTGTCGTTTTAGTCCTATCTAGTCAGGAACGTCTGTACTCACCTTTTCTTTAAACTGTACTGTCCATAGACGTTTGTACGCATCTCGTGTATGAGTTCACACTCTGCACACGCGCTCCGTGGGCCTCCTATTACTTACCTCAAGTTAGTGTAGCGTGGTCCCAGCGATTCTACAGCCTCTGGACAGCTCCATTCCTTCAATCGACTTTCACATTCCACTTACTTAGTATATGGTTTGTCGTGCTTCTAGGGCACCATTGTAATTTGTGCAACTTAAACGTATTTTTCCTAAGAGTTTGTCATGTGCTTAGCCCTCTGATCTCATAAAGAGTTCAGAGGTGTATGTTAGTTAATAAATATATTGTTTATTTTCATAACAACCTGTGTGGTGTCCTTTCATGTGGTATTCAAGGGGTTATATGTGGTAAAACAGCTGGCTTCACATGCCAAAAGAGTTTAGCCTAAGATTGCTTTGTCCATGCTACCATTAGGATAGCTGGTCTATAAGGTTGACTTTACAACCAATCACCATAAGGGTTGTTTGGACTGATATAACGTGATCACTAGAACTAGTGAGCATCATATATCAGGCCAACTTCTCACAGACAGGTTATTGGCTCTGGGGTGTTTGGCAGGTGATCGGCAGGTTATCAGCTCTGGGGTGTTTGGCAGGTGATCGACTCTGGGGTGTTTGGCAGGTCACTGGCTCTGGGATGCTTGGCAGGTGATCGGCTCTGGGGTGTTTGGCAGGTGACCGACTCTGGAGTGTTTGATAGGTGATCAGCTCTTTGGTGTTTGGCAGTTGACCAGCTCTGGGGTGTTTGATAGGTGATCTGCTCTGGGGTGATTGGCAGATGACTGGCTCTCGGGTGTTTGACATTGGATTGGCTCTGCGGTGTATGGCAGGTAATCGACTTTTGGCTGATTGACAGGTGACCGACTCTGGGGTGTTTGGCAGGTGATCAGATCTGGGGTGTTTGGCAGGCGAACGGCTCTGGGGTGTTTGGCAGGTGGCCGACTCTGGGGTGTTTGACAGGTGACTGGCTCTGGGGTGTCTGCAGGTGATTGGCTCTGGGGTGTTTGACAGGTGATTGGCTCAGGGGTGTTTGACAGGTGTTTGGCTCTAGGGTGTTTGGCAGGTGACCAGCTCTGGGGTGTTTGATAGGTGATTGGCTCTGGGGTGTTTGGTAGGTGATCGGCTCTGGGGTGTTTGGTAGGTGATCGGCTCTGGGGTTTCTGACAGGTGATTGGCTCTCGGGTGTTTGAAAGGGTATTGGCTCTGGGGTGTTTGACATGTGATCGGCTCCATGGTGTTTGGCAGGTGATCGGCTCTGGGGTGTTTGGCAGGTGACAGACTTTGGGGTGTTTGGCAGGTGATTGGCTCTGGGGTTTCTGACAGGTGATCAGCTCTAGGATGTTTGACAGGTAACTGACTCTGTTGTGCTTGGCAGGTGATCAGCTCTTTGGTGTTTGGCAGGTGACCTAATCTGGGGTGTTTGATAGGTGATCGGCTCTGGGGTGTTTGACAGGTGATCGGCTCTAGGGTGTTTGGCAAGTGACCAGCTCTGGGGTGTTTGACAGATGACTGACTGTGGGGTGTGTGTCCGGTAATCAGCTCTGGGCTTTTTGGCAAGTGACCGACTCTGGGGAGTTTGACAGGCGACTGGCTCTGGGGTGTTTGACAGGGGATCGGCTCTGGCGTGTTTGACAGGTGATCGGCTCTGGAGTTTTTGGCAGGTGATCGGCTCTGGGGTGTTTGGCAGGTGACCAACTCTGGGGAGTTTGATAGTTGACCGACTCTGAGGTGTTTGGCAGATGACCAACTCTGGGGTATTTGACAGGTGATTGGCTCTGGGGTGTTTGACAGGTGATTGGCTCAGGGGTGTTTGGCAGGTGATCGGCATGTTATCAGCTCTGGGGTGTTTGGCAGGCGATCGACTCTGGGGTGTTTGGCAGGTCACCGGCTCTGGGATGCTTGGCAGGTGATCGGCTCTGGGGTGTTTGGCAGGTGATCGGCTCTGGGGTGTTTGGCAGGTGACCGACTCTGGGGTGTTTGATAGGTGATCAGCTCTTTGGTGTTTGGCAGTTGACTAGCTCTGGGGTGTTTGATAGGTGATCGGCTCTGGGGTGATTGGCAGGTGACTGGCTCTCGGGTGTTTGACATTTGATTGGCTCTGCGGTGTTGGCAGGTAATTGACTTTTGGCTGATTGATAGGTGACCGACTCTGGGGTGTTTGGCAGGTGATCAGGTCTGGAGTGTTTGGCAGGCGACTGGCTCTGGGGTGTTTGGCAGGTGACCGACTCTGGGGTGTTTGACAGGTGATTGGCTCTGGGGTGTCTGGCAGGTGATCAGCTCTAGGATGTTTGACAGGTGACCGACTCTGGGGTGTTTGGCAGGTGATCAGCTCTGGGGTGTTTGGCAGGTGACCGAATTTGGGGTGTGTGATAGGTGATCGGCTCTGGGTTGTTTGGCAGGTGACCAGCTCTCGGGTGTTTGATAGGTGATTGGCTATGGGGTGTTTCACAGGTGATTGGCTCTGGGGCTTTTTACAAGTGATTGGCTCTGGGGTGTTTGACAGGTGATCAGCTCGGGGGTGTTTGGCAGGTGATCGGCAGGTGATCGGCTCAAGAGTGATCAGCAGGTGATCAACTCTTTGGTGCTTGACAGGTGATCAGCTCCAGGGTGTTTGGCAGGTGATCGGCTCTGTGGTGTTTGACAGGTGATTGACTCTGGGGTGTTTGACAGGTGTTCGGCTCTAGGGTGTTTGGCAGGTAATCAGCTCTGGGGTTATTGGCAGGTGACTGACTCTGGGGAGTTTGACAGGCTCTGGGGTGTTTGACAGGTGATCGGCTTTGGGGTGTTTGATAGGTGACCGGCTCTGGGGTGGTTGGCAGGGGATCAGCTATGGGGTGTTTGGCAGGTGACCGAGTCTGGGTTGTGTGATTGGTGATTGGCTCTGGGGTGTTTAGCAGGTGATTGGCTCTAGGGTTTTTGACAGGTGATTGGCTCTGGGGTGTTTGACAGGTGATCAGCTCTGGCGTGTTTGGCAGGTGATCGGCTTTGGGGTGATCGGTAGGTGATCGACTCTTTTGTGTTGGACAGGTGATCGGCTCCAGGGTGTTTGGCAGGTGACAGACTTTGGGGTGTTTGACAGGTGATTGGCTCTGTGGTGTTTGGCAGGTGATCAGCTCTTTGGTTTTTGGCAGGTGATCGGCTCTGGGGTGTTTGATAGGTGATCGGCTCTGGGGTGTTTGATAGGTGATCGGCTCTGAAGTGTTTGACAGGTGGTTGACTCTGGGGTGTTTGACAGGTGATCGACTTTAGGGTATTTGGCAGGTGACCAGCTCAGGGGTGTTTTACAGGTGATTGGCTCTGGGATGTTTGACAGGTAATCGTCTCTGGGTTTTTGACAGGTGATCGTCTCCGGGGTGATCGGCAGGTGATCGGCCCGGAGGTTTTAGGCAGGTGACCGACTCTGGGGTGTTTGACAGGCAATCGTCTCTAAGGTGATCGGGAAGGGATTGGCTCTGAGGTGTTTGGCAGGTGATCGGCTCTGGGGTGTTTGGCAGGTGACCGACTCTGGGGTGTTTGATAGGTGATCAGCTCTTTGGTGTTTGGCAGTTGACCAGCTCTGAGGTGTTTGATAGGTGATCGGCTCTCGGGTGATTGGCAGGTGACTGGCTCTCGGGTGTTTGACATTTGATTGGCTCTGCGGTGTTTGGCAGGTAATTGACTTTTGGCTGATTGACAGGTGACCGACTCTGGGGTGTTTGGCAGGTGATCAGGTCTGGGGTGTTTGGCAGGCGACTGGCTCTGGGGTGTTTGGCAGGTGACTGACTCTGGGGAGTTTGACAGGCTCTGGGGTGTTTGACAGGTGATCGGCTTTGGGGTGTTTGATAGGTGACCGGCTCTGGGGTGGTTGGCAGGGGATCAGCTAGGAGGTGTTTGGCAGGTGACCGAATCTGGGTTTTGTGATTGGTGATTGGCTCTGGGGTGTTTAGCAGGTGATTGGCTCTAGGGTTTTTGACAGGTGATTGGCTCTGGGGTGTTTGACAGGTGATCAGCTCTGGCGTGTTTGGCAGGTGATCGGCAGGTGATCCACTCTTTTGTGTTGGACAGGTGATCGGCTCCAGGGTGTTTGGCAGGTGACAGACTTTGGGGTGTTTGACAGGTGATTGGCTCTGTTGTGTTTGGCAGGTGATCAGCTCTTTGGTTTTTGGCAGGTGATCAGCTCTTTGGTTTTTGGCAGGTGATCGGCTCTGGGGTGTTTGATAGGTGGTTGAGTCTGGGGTGTTTGACAGGTGATCGACTCTAGGGTATTTGGCAGGTGACCAGCTCAGGGGTGTTTTACAGGTGATTGGCTGTGGGATGTTTGACAGGTGATCATCTCTGGGTTTTTGACAGGTGATCGTCTCTGGGGTGATCGGCTCGGAGGTTTTAGGCAGGTGACTGACTCTGGGGTGTTTGATAGGCAATCGTCTCTAGGGTGATCGGGAAAGGATTGGCTCTGAGGTGTTTGGCAGGTGATCGACTCTGGGGTGTTTGGCAGATAACCATCTCTGAGGTGTTTGATGGGTGATTGGCTCTGGTGTGTTTGGTATGTGTTAAGCTCTAGGGTGATCAGCAGGTGATTGGCTCTGGGGTGTTTGACCGGTGATTGGCTCTGGGGTCTTTGACCGGTGATTGGCTTTGGGGTGTTAGACAGATATTTGGCTCTAGGGTGTTTGGCAGATGATCAGTTCTTGGGTGTTTGATAGGTGACTGACTCTGGGGTGTTTGGTAGGTGATCGGCTCTGGGGTGTTTGGCAGGTGACTGACTATGGGGTGTTTGACAGGTGATTGGCTCTTGGGTGTTTGACAGGTGATTGGCTCTGGGGTGTTTGACATGTGATCGGCTCCATGGTGTTTGGCAGGTGATCAGCTCTGGGGTGTTTGACAGGTGGCAGACTTTGGATTGTTTGACAGGTGATTGGCTCTGGGGGGTCTGGCAGGTGATCAGCTCTAGGATGTTTGACAGGTGACTGACTCTGTGGTTTTTGGCAGGTGATCAGCTCTTTGGTGTTTGGCAGGTGACCCAACCTGGGGTGTTTGATAGGTGACTGGATCTTGGGTGTTTGACAGGTTATCGTCTCTGGGGTGTTTGGCAGATGATCGGCTCTGGGGTTTTTTTTGTTAGGCGATCGGCTTTGGGGTGTGTGACAGGTGACTTACACTGGTGTGTTTTCAGGTGATCGGCTCTGGGGTGTTTGATAGGTAATCGTCTCTAAGGTGATCGGGAAGGGATTGGCTCTGAGGTGTTTGGCAGGTGATCGGCTCTGGGGTGTTTGGCAGGTGACCGACTCTGGGGTGTTTGATAGGTGATCAGCTCTTTGGTGTTTGGCAGTTGACCAGCTCTGGGGTGTTTGATAGGTGATCGGCTCTCGGGTGATTGGCAGGTGACTGGCTCTCGGGTGTTTGACATTTGATTGGCTCTGCGGTGTTTGGCAGGTAATTGACTTTTGGCTGATTGACAGGTGACCGACTCTGGGGTGTTTGGCAGGTGATCAGGTCTGGGGTGTTTGGCAGGCGACTGGCTCTGGGGTGTTTGGCAGGTGACTGACTCTGGGGAGTTTGACAGGCTCTGGGGTGTTTGACAGGTGATCGGCTTTGGGGTGTTTGATAGGTGACCGGCTCTGGGGTGGTTGGCAGGGGATCAGCTAGGAGGTGTTTGGCAGGTGACCGAATCTGGGTTTTGTTATTGGTGATTGGCTCTGGGGTGTTTAGCAGGTGATTGGCTCTAGGGTTTTTGACAGGTGATTGGCTCTGGGGTGTTTGACAGGTGATCAGCTCTGGCGTGTTTGGCAGGTGATCGGCTTTGGGGTGATCGGCAGGTGATCCACTCTTTTGTGTTGGACAGGTGATCGGCTCCAGGGTGTTTGGCAGGTGACAGACTTTGGGGTGTTTGACAGGTGATTGGCTCTGTTGTGTTTGGCAGGTGATCAGCTCTTTGGTTTTTGGCAGGTGATCAGCTCTTTGGTTTTTGGCAGGTGATCGGCTCTGGGGTGTTTGATAGGTGATCGGCTCTGGGGTGTTTGATAGGTGATCGGCTCTGAAGTGTTTGACAGGTGGTTGAGTCTGGGGTGTTTGACAGGTGATCGACTCTAGGGTATTTGGCAGGTGACCAGCTCAGGGGTGTTTTACAGGTGATTGGCTGTGGGATGTTTGACAGGTGATCATCTCTGGGTTTTTGACAGGTGATCGTCTCTGGGGTGATCGGCCCGGAGGTTTTAGGCAGGTGACTGACTCTGGGGTGTTTGATAGGCAATCGTCTCTAGGGTGATCGGGAAGGGATTGGCTCTGAGGTGTTTGGCAGGTGATCGACTCTGGGGTGTTTGGCAGATAACCATCTCTGAGGTGTTTGATGGGTGATTGGCTCTGGTGTGTTTGGTATGTGTTAAGCTCTGGGGTGATCAGCAGGTGATTGGATCTGGGGTGTTTGACCGGTGATTGGCTCTGGGGTCTTTGACCGGTGATTGGCTTTGGGGTGTTAGACAGATATTTGGCTCTAGGGTGTTTGGCAGATGATCAGTTCTTGGGTGTTTGATAGGTGACTGACTCTGGGGTGTTTGGTAGGTGATCGGCTCTGGGGTGTTTGGCAGGTGACTGACTATGGGGTGTTTGACAGGTGATTGGCTCTTGGGTGTTTGACAGGTGATTGGCTCTGGGGTGTTTGACATGTGATCGGCTCCATGGTGTTTGGCAGGTGATCAGCTCTGGGGTGTTTGACAGGTGGCAGACTTTGGATTGTTTGACAGGTGATTGGCTCTGGGGGGTCTGGCAGGTGATCAGCTCTAGGATGTTTGACAGGTGACTGACTCTGTGGTTTTTGGCAGGTGATCAGCTCTTTGGTGTTTGGCAGGTGACCCAACCTGGGGTGTTTGATAGGTGACTGGATCTTGGGTGTTTGACAGGTTATCGGCTCTGGGGTGTTTGGCAGATGATCGGCTCTGGGGTTTTTTTTGTTAGGCGATCGGCTTTGGGGTGTGTGACAGGTGACTTACACTGGTGTGTTTTCAGGTGATCGGCTCTGGGGTGTTTGATAGGTGACCGACTCTAGGGTGTTTGGCAGATGACCAACTCTGGGGTGTTTGGCAGGTGACCAAATCTGGGGTGTGTGATAGGTGATCAGCTCTGGGTTGTTTGGCAGGTGACCAGCTCTGGGGTGTTTGATAGGTGATTGGCTCTGGGGTGTTTGGTAGGAGATCAGCTCTGGGGTGTTTGACAGCTGATTGGCTCTGGGATGTTTAACAGGTGATCGTCTCCGGGCTTTTGACAGGTGATCGTCTCTGGGGTGATCGGCAGGTGATTGGCCGGGAGGTTTTAGGCAGGTGACCGACTCTGGGGTGTTTGACAGGCGATCGCCTCTGGAGTGATCGGCAAGGGATTGGCTCTGGGATGTTTGGCAGGTGACCGACTCTGGGGTGTTTGGTAGGTAACCATCTCTGGGGTGTTTGATGGGTGATTGGCTCTGGTGTGTTTGGTAGGTTTTCAGCTCTGGGGTGATCAGCAGGTGATTGGCTTTGGGGTGTTTGACAGTTGATTGGCTCTGGGGTGTTTGACATGTGATCAGCTCCATGGTGTTTGGAAGGTGATCGGCTCTGGGGTGTCTGGCAGGTGATCAGCTCTAGGATGTTTGACAGGTAACTGAATCTGTAGTGTTTGGCAGGTGATCAGCTATTTGGTGTTTGGCAGGTGACCCAATCTGGGGTGTTTGATAGGTGATCGGCTCTAGGGTGTATGATAGGTGATCGGCTCTGGGGTATTTGACAGGTGATTGACTCTGGGGTTTTTGACAGGTGATCGGCTCTAGGGTGTTTGGCAGGTGACCGACTATGGGGTGTTTGACAGGTCACTGACTATTGGGTTTGTGGCAGGTAATCAGCTGTGGGGTTTTTAGCAGGTGACCGACTCTGGGGAGTTTGACAGGTGACCGGCTCTGGTGTGTTTGACAGGTCATCAGCTCTGGAATTTTTGGCAGGTGACCGGCTCTGGGGTGTTTGGCAGGTGACCGACTCTGGGGAGTTTGATAGTTGACCGGCTCTGGGGTGTTTGGCAGATAACCAACTCTGGGGTGTTTGACAGGTGACCGGCTCTGGAGTGTTTGACAGGTGATTGGCTCTGGGTTGTCTGGCAGGTGATCAGCTCTAGGATGTTTGACAGGTAACTGACTCTGTGGTGTTTGGCAGGTGATCAGCTCTTTGGTGTTTGGCAGGTGACCCAATCTGGGGTGTTTGATAGTGTCAGGGGGTCCCCTGCTCGGCCCCGGCAGGGCTAACCGATTGTCCCTCTCCTCAACAGGCGGATTACTACGGGCCCTTTAAGGATAGCCTTTGTGTTCGTGACGAAGGCCTTGCATCTGGGCCACCTGACTTTTTGGACCTATCAGGAGAGGCTTCTCACCATATGAGGGGAGACCCGGAAGACGCTGTGTCTCCGTCGTGGGAGGAAGAAGTGAGACGCCAGGAGAACAACGCAACCGGGAAGGCGGAAAGCACCGTGGAGACGGAGTCCTTGGAAAGAGACGACACCAAGAGCAGAGAAGGTGCCGGGCTGGTGACCGAGGAGAAGCGGACGGAGGCAGCTGTAAAGCCAGGAGGCCAACGACACTGCGTTTCGCCCAGCCACGCGAAGGAGGACGCGTGGCTTTCCCAGGTGCGTGCTCGTTTGGGTTCTTTGTTGCACTTTAAGAAGGGAGGGACCGGGTAGGAGACCGTACCAGCACCGGGGCACCTC
The DNA here is from genome assembly GCF_964263255.1 of Lissotriton vulgaris. Classification (NCBI taxonomy): domain Eukaryota; kingdom Metazoa; phylum Chordata; class Amphibia; order Caudata; family Salamandridae; genus Lissotriton; species Lissotriton vulgaris. The sequence continues at coordinate 123,074 of NW_028241034.1, read as the reverse complement.
GTTTAGCAGAGCCGTGTACGAGACACTGAATGTGTATGGTGGTTCTTTCTTATTCCCTCACTCCCTCACTATTCCATGAGTTTCTAGACAGTGTACAATACACTAAAAGCCACGTTCTTTTCTTTTCCTTCCATGTGCTGGAGTGTCCCGGACCCCGACCCAGGAAGTGCCCCGAGGACCACAATCCTGCCACCGGTCAATTGTTAACGTGTCTGACCTAAGACTTTATTTTGTGTTCAACAGTCTGTAATCCGCAATAAAAATAGATAAACAGTCGCCCTCTAGTTTTGGCTCCTTCCCTTCTTGTAACCGAAAGGTGACAGATAGGTGATTGGCTCTGGGGTGTCTGCAGGTGATTGGCTCTGGGGTGTTTGACAGGTGATTGGCTCTGGGGTGTTTGACAGGTGATTGGCTCTGGGGTGTTTGACAGTTGATTGGCTCTGGGGTGTTTGACATGTGATCAGCTCCATGGTGTTTGGAAGGTGATCGGCTCTGGGGTGTTTGGCAGGTGACAGACTTTGGGGTGTTTGACAGGTGATTGGCTCTGGGGTGTCTGGCAGGTGATCAGCTCTAGGATGTTTGACAGGTAACTGAATCTGTAGTGTTTGGCAGGTGATCAGCTATTTGGTGTTTGGCAGGTGACCCAATCTGGGGTGTTTGATAGGTGATCGGCTCTAGGGTGTATGATAGGTGATCGGCTCTGGGGTGTTTGACAGGTGATTGACTCTGGGGTGTTTGACAGGTGATCGGCTCTAGGGTGTTTGGCAAGTGACCAGCTCTGGGGTGTTTGACAGGTCACTGACTATGGGGTTTGTGGCAGGTATTCAGCTGTGGGGTTTTTTGCAGGTGACCGACTCTGGGGAGTTTGACAGGTGACCGGCTCTGGTGTGTTTGACAGGTCATCAGCTCTGGAATTTTTGGCAGGTGACCGGCTCTGGGGTGTTTGGCAGGTGACCGACTCTGGGGAGTTTGATAGTTGACCGGCTCTGGGGTGTTTGGCAGATAACCATCTCTGGGGTGTTTGACAGGTGACCGACTCTGGGGTGTTTGGCAGGTGATCAGCTCTGGGGTGTTTGGCAGGTGATCAGCTCTGGGGTGTTTGGCAGGTGACCGAATCTGGGGTGTGTGATAGGTGATCGGCTCTGGGTTGTTTGGCAGGTGACCAGCTCTGGGGTGTTTGATAGGTGATTGGCTCTGGGGTGTTTCGCGGGTGATTGGCTCTGGGGCTTTTTACAGGTGATTGGCTCTGGGGTGTTTGACAGGTGATCAGCTCTGGGGTGTTCGACAGGTGTTTGGCTCTGGGGTGTTTGACAGGTGTTTGGCTCTAGGGTGTTTGGCAGATGACCAGATCTTGGGTGTTTGATAGGTGATTGGCTCTGGGATGTTTGACAGGTGATCGTCTCCGGGTTTTTGACAGTTGATCGTCTCTGGGGTGATCGGCAGGTGATCAGCCCGGAGGTTTTAGGCAGGTGACTGACTCTGGGGTGTTTGGCAGGTGACCAGCTCTGGGGTGTTTGATAGGTGATTGGCTCTGGGATGTTTGGCAGGTGATCGTCTCCGGGTTTTTGACAGGTGATCGTCTCTGGGGTGATCGGCAGGTGATCGGCCCGGAGGTTTTAGGCAGGTGACCGACTCTGGGGTGTTCGACAGGCGATCGTCTCTAGGGTGATTGGGAAGGGATTGGCTCTGAGGTGTTTGGCAGGTGATCGACTCTGGGGTGTTTGGCAGGTAACCATCTCTGGGGTGTTTGATGGGTGATTGGCTCTGGTGTGTTTGGTATGTGTTCAGCTCTGGGGTGATCAGCAGGTGATTGGCTCTGGGGTGTTTGACCGGTGATTGGCTCTGGGGTGTTAGACAGATATTTGGCTCTAGAATGTTTGGCAGATGATCAGTTCTTGGGTGTTTGATAGGTGACTGACTCTGGGGTGTTTGGCAAATGATCAGTTCTTGGGTGTTTGACAGTTGATTGGCTCTCGGTGTTTGACAGGTGATTGGCTCTGGGGTGTTTGACAGGTGATTGGCTCTGGGGTGTTTGACGTGGAGAAGTGTGGCTCAGGGGTTAGAGGCGGCAGACCCGGAAGCTGAGATCGGCCCTGGACCAGTGTTCAATTCCCCGCCTCGGCGGGTCTTGGGCTCAAAAATTCCACGGACTCGATAATTCTCGCTCAGGTGCCTTCTCAACTCACGGGTTCACACTCTGCGACTCTGGGCAATAGCTTGCTTAATCTCCACAATGGCCCCTTGCGGCGGGATGCCTGGCTTTCACCTTGTGGATACCCTGCCGGGGTTATCTCACAGGGGAATACCAGGACGGGTTCCCTAAGCAAGCGCCGGGAAACCCTTTGTGGGTAGCTGTGCGCTATATAAGCTCAAATACATTTACATTTACATTTACATGTGATCGGCTCCATGGTGTTTGGCAGGTGATCGGCTCTGGGGTGTTTGACAGGTGGCAGACTTTGGATTGTTTGACAGGTGATTGGCTCTGGGGTGTCTGGCAGGTGATCAGCTCTAGGATATTTGACAGGTGACTTACTCTGTGGTTTTTGGCAGGTGATCAGCTCTTTGGTGTTTGACAGGTGACCCAATTTGGGGTGTTTGATAGGTGACCGGATCTGGGGTGTTTGACAGGTTATCGGCTCTGGGGTGTTTGGCAGGTGATTGGCTCTGGGGTGTTTTTTGTTAGGCGATCGGCTCTGGGGTGTTTGACAGGTGACTTACACTGGTGTGTTTTCAGGTGATCGGCTCTGGGGTGTTTGATAGGTGACCGACTCTAGGGTGTTTGGCAGATGACCGACTCTGGGGTGTTTGGCAGGTGACCAAATCTGGGGTGTGTGATAGATGATCAGCTCTGGGTTATTTGGCAGGTGACCAGCTCTGGGGTGTTTGATAGGTGATTGGCTCTGGGGTGTTTGGTAGGAGATCGGCTCTGGGTCGTTTGGTAGGAGATCGGCTCTGGGATGTTTGACAGCTGATTGGCTCTGGGTTGTTTAACAGGTGATCGTCTCCGGGTTTTTGACAGGTGATCGTCTCTGGGGTGATCGGCAGGTGATTGGCCGGGAGGTTTTAGGCAGGTGACCGACTCTGGGGTGTTTGACAGGCGATCCCCTCTGGGGTGATCGGCAAGGGATTGGCTCTGGGATGTTTGGTAGGTGACCAACTCTGGGGTGTTTGACAGGTAACCATCTCTGGGGTGTTTGATGGGTGATTGGCTCTGGTGTGTTTGACATGTGATCGGCTCCATGGTGTTTGGCAGGTGATCGGCTCTGGGGTGTTTGGCAGGTGACAGACTTTGGGGTGTTTGACAGGTGATTGGCTCTGGGGTGTCTGGCAGGTGATCAGCTTTTTGGTGTTTGGCAGGTGACCCAATCTGGGGTGTTTGATGGGTGATTGGCTCTGGTGTGTTTGGTAGGTGATTAGCTCTGGGGTGATCAGCAGGTGATTGGCTCTGGGGTGTTTGACAGGTGATTGGCTCAGGGGTGGCTGACAGGTGGTTGGCTCTAGGGTGTTTGGCAGATGACCAGCTCTTGTGTGTTTGACAGGTGACTGACTTTGGGGTGTTTGGCAGGTGATCAGCTCTGGGGTGTTTGATAAGTGATTGGCTCTGGGGTGTTTGGTAGGTGATTGGCTCTGGGGTGTTTGGCAGGTGACCGACTATGGGGTGTTTGACAGGTCACGGACTATGGGGTTTATGGCAGGTAATCAGCTCTGGGGTTTTTAGCAGGTGACCGACTCTGGGGAGTTTGACAGGTGACCGGCTCTGGTGTGTTTGACAGGTCATCAGCTCTGGAATTTTTGGCAGGTGACCGGCTCTGGGGTGTTTGACAGGTGACCGGCTCTGGAGTGTTTGACAGGTGATTGGCTCTGGGTTGTCTGACAGGTGGTCAGCTCTAGGATGTTTGACAGGTAACGGACTCTGTGGTGTTTGGCAGGTGATCAGCTCTTTGGTGTTAGGCAGGTGACCCAATCTGGGGAGTTTGATAGGTGACCGGCTCTGGGGTGTTTGACAGGTGATCGGCTCTGGAGTTTTTGGCAGGTGATCGGCTCTGGAGTTTTTGGCAGGTGACCAACTCTGGGGTATTTGACAGATGACCAGCTCTGGGGTATTTGACAGATGACCAGCTCTGGGGTATTTGACAGATGATTGGCTCTGGGGTGTTTGACAGGTGACTGGCTCTGGGGTGTTTGACAGGTGACTGGCTCTGGGGTGTTTGACAGGTGACCGGCTCTGGGGTGTTTGACAGGTGATTGGCTCTGGGGTGTTTGACAGGTGACTGGCTCTAGGGTGTTTGACAGGTGATTGGCTCTGGGGTGTTTGGCAGGTGATCGGCAGGTTATAAGCTCTGGGGTGTTTGGCAGGTGATCGACTCTGGGGTGTTTGGCAGATCGGCGGCTCTGGGATTCTTGGCAGGTGATCAACTCTGGGGAGTTTGGCAGGTGACCGACTCTGGGGTGTTTGATTGGTGATCAGCTCTTTGGTGTTTGGCAGTTGACCAGCTCTGGGGTATTTGATAGGTGATCGGCTCTGGGGTGATTGGCAGGTGACTGGCTCTCGGGTCTTTGACATTTGATTGGCTCTGCGGTGTTTGGCAGGTAATCGACTTTTGGCTGATTGACAGGTGACCGACTCTGGGGTGTTTGGCAGGTGACCGACTCTGGGGTTTTTGACAGGTTATTGCCTCTGGGGTGTTTGACAGGTGATTGGCTCTGGGGTGCCTGCAGGTGATTGGCTCTGGGGTGTTTGACAGGTGATTGGCTCAGGGGTGTTTGACAGGTGTTTGGCTCTAGGGTGTTTGGAAGATGACCAGATCTTGGGTGATTGACAGGTGACTGACTCTGGGGTGTTTGGCAGGTGACCAGCTCTGGAGTGTTTGGTAGGTGATCGGCTCTGGGGTGTTTGGTAGGTGATCGGCTCTGGGGTGTTTGGTAGGTGATTGGCTCTGGGGTGTTTGACAGGTGATTGGCTCTCGGGTGTTTGACAGGTTATTGGGTCTGGGGTATTTGACATGTGATCGGCTCCATGGTGTTTGGCAGGTGATCAGCTCTGGGGTGTTTGGCAGGTGACAGACTTTGGGGTGTTTGACAGGTGATTGGCTCTGGGGTGTTTGACAGGTGATTGGCTCTGGGGTGTCTGGCAGGTGATCAGCTCTAGGATGTTTGACAGGTAACTGACTCTGTGGTGTTTGGCAGGTGATCAGCTCTTTGGTGTTTGGCAGGTGACCCAATCTGGGGAGTTTGACAGGTGACCGGCACTGGGGTGTTTGACAGGTGATCGGCTCTGGAGTTTTTGGCAGGTGACCAACTCTGGGGAGTTTGGCAGATGACCGGCTCTGGTGTGTTTGACAGGTCATCAGCTCTGGAATTTTTGGCAGGTGACCGGCTCTGGGGTGTTTGACAGGTGACCGGCTCTGGAGTGTTTGACAGGTGATTGGCTCTGGGTTGTCTGACAGGTGGTCAGCTCTAGGATGTTTGACAGGTAACGGACTCTGTGGTGTTTGGCAGGTGATCAGCTCTTTGGTGTTAGGCAGGTGACCCAATCTGGGGAGTTTGATAGGTGACCGGCTCTGGGGTGTTTGACAGGTGATCGGCTCTGGAGTTTTTGGCAGGTGATCGGCTCTGGAGTTTTTGGCAGGTGACCAACTCTGGGGTATTTGACAGATGACCAGCTCTGGGGTATTTGACAGATGACCAGCTCTGGGGTATTTGACAGATGATTGGCTCTGGGGTGTTTGACAGGTGACTGGCTCTGGGGTGTTTGACAGGTGACTGGCTCTGGGGTGTTTGACAGGTGACCGGCTCTGGGGTGTTTGACAGGTGATTGGCTCTGGGGTGTTTGACAGGTGACTGGCTCTAGGGTGTTTGACAGGTGATTGGCTCTGGGGTGTTTGGCAGGTGATCGGCAGGTTATAAGCTCTGGGGTGTTTGGCAGGTGATCGACTCTAGGGTGTTTGGCAGATCGGCGGCTCTGGGATTCTTGGCAGGTGATCAACTCTGGGGAGTTTGGCAGGTGACCGACTCTGGGGTGTTTGATTGGTGATCAGCTCTTTGGTGTTTGGCAGTTGACCAGCTCTGGGGTATTTGATAGGTGATCGGCTCTGGGGTGTTTGGCAGGTGACCGACTCTGGGGTTTTTGACAGGTTATTGCATCTGGGGTGTTTGACAGGTGATTGGCTCTGGGGTGCCTGCAGGTGATTGGCTCTGGGGTGTTTGACAGGTGATTGGCTCAGGGGTGTTTGACAGGTGTTTGGCTCTAGGGTGTTTGGAAGATGACCAGATCTTGGGTGATTGACAGGTGACTGACTCTGGGGTGTTTGGCAGGTGACCAGCTCTGGAGTGTTTGGTAGGTGATCGGCTCTGGGGTGTTTGGTAGGTGATCGGCTCTGGGGTGTTTGGTAGGTGATTGGCTCTGGGGTGTTTGACAGGTGATTGGCTCTCGGGTGTTTGACAGGTTATTGGGTCTGGGGTATTTGACATGTGATCGGCTCCATGGTGTTTGGCAGGTGATCAGCTCTGGGGTGTTTGGCAGGTGACAGACTTTGGGGTGTTTGACAGGTGATTGGCTCTGGGGTGTTTGACAGGTGATTGGCTCTGGGGTGTCTGGCAGGTGATCAGCTCTAGGATGTTTGACAGGTAACTGACTCTGTGGTGTTTGGCAGGTGATCAGCTCTTTGGTGTTTGGCAGGTGACCCAATCTGGGGAGTTTGACAGGTGACCGGCACTGGGGTGTTTGACAGGTGATCGGCTCTGGAGTTTTTGGCAGGTGACCAACTCTGGGGAGTTTGATAGTTGACGGACTCTGGGGTGTTTGGCAGATGACCAACTCTGGGGTATTTGACAGGTGATTGGCTCTGGGGTGTTTGACAGGTGACTGGCTCTGGGGTGTTTTACAGGTGACTGGCTCTGGGGTGTTTGGCAGGTGATCGGCAGGTTATCAGCTCTGGGGTGTTTGGCAGGTGATCGACTCTGGGGTGTTTGGCAGGTCACTGGCTCTGGGATGCTTGGCAGGTGATCGGCTCTGGGGTGTTTGGCAGGTGACCGACTCTGGGGTGTTTTATAGGTGATCAGCTCTTTGGTGTTTGGCAGTTGACCAGCTCTGGGGTGTTTGATAGGTGATCGGCTTTGGGGTGATTGGCAGGTGACTGGCTCTCGGGTGTTTGACATTTGATTGGCTCTGCGGTGTTTGGCAGGTAATCGCTTTTGGCTGATTGACAGGTGACCGACTCTGGGGTGTTTGGCAGGTGATCAGATCTGGGGTGTTTGGCAGGCGACTGGCTTTGGGGTGTTTGGCAGGTGACCGACTCTGGGGTGTTTGACAGGTGATTGGCTCTGGGGTGTCTGCAGGTGATTGGCTCTGGGGTGTTTGACAGGTGATCAGCTCTGGGGTGTTCGACAGGTGTTTGGCTCTGGGGTGTTTGACAGGTGTTTGGCTCTAGGGTGTTTGGCAGATGACCAGATCTTGGGTGATTGATAGGTGATTGGCTCTGGGATGTTTGACAGGTGATCGTCTCCGGGTTTTTGACAGTTGATCGTCTCTGGGGTGATCGGCAGGTGATCAGCCCGGAGGTTTTAGGCAGGTGACTGACTCTGGGGTGTTTGGCAGGTGACCAGCTCTGGGGTGTTTGATAGGTGATTGGCTCTGGGATGTTTGGCAGGTGATCGTCTCCGGGTTTTTGACAGGTGATCGTCTCTGGGGTGATCGGCAGGTGATCGGCCCGGAGGTTTTAGGCAGGTGACCGACTCTGGGGTGTTCGACAGGCGATCGTCTCTAGGGTGATTGGGAAGGGATTGGCTCTGAGGTGTTTGGCAGGTGATCGACTCTGGGGTGTTTGGCAGGTAACCATCTCTGGGGTGTTTGATGGGTGATTGGCTCTGGTGTGTTTGGTATGTGTTCAGCTCTGGGGTGATCAGCAGGTGATTGGCTCTGGGGTGTTTGACCGGTGATTGGCTCTGGGGTGTTAGACAGATATTTGGCTCTAGAATGTTTGGCAGATGATCAGTTCTTGGGTGTTTGATAGGTGACTGACTCTGGGGTGTTTGGCAAATGATCAGTTCTTGGGTGTTTGACAGTTGATTGGCTCTCGGTGTTTGACAGGTGATTGGCTCTGGGGTGTTTGACAGGTGATTGGCTCTGGGGTGTTTGACGTGGAGAAGTGTGGCTCAGGGGTTAGAGGCGGCAGACCCGGAAGCTGAGATCGGCCCTGGACCAGGGTTCAATTCCCCGCCTCGGCGGGTCTTGGGCTCAAAAATTCCACGGACTCGATAATTCTCGCTCAGGTGCCTTCTCAACTCACGGGTTCACACTCTGCGACTCTGGGCAATAGCTTGCTTAATCTCCACAATGGCCCCTCGCGGCGGGATGCCTGGCTTTCACCTTGTGGATACCCTGCCGGGGTTATCTCACAGGGGAATACCAGGACGGGTTAACTAAGCAAGCGCCGGGAAACCCTTTGTGGGTAGCTGTGCGCTATATAAGCTCAAATACATTTACATTTACATTTACATTTGTTCGGCTCAATGGTGTTTGGCAGGTGATCGGCTCTGGGGTGTTTGACAGGTGGCAGACTTTGGATTGTTTGACAGGTGATTGGCTCTGGGGTGTCTGGCAGGTGATCAGCTCTAGGATATTTGACAGGTGACTGACTCTGTGGTTTTTGGCAGGTGATCAGCTCTTTGGTGTTTGACAGGTGACCCAATTTGGGGTGTTTGATAGGTGACCGGATCTGGGGTGTTTGACAGGTTATCGGCTCTGGGGTGTTTGGCAGGTGATTGGCTCTGGGGTGTTTTTTGTTAGGCGATCGGCTCTGGGGTGTTTGACAGGTGACTTACACTGGTGTGTTTTCAGGTGATCGGCTCTGGGGTGTTTGATAGGTGACCGACTCTAGGGTGTTTGGCAGATGACCGACTCTGGGGTGTTTGGCAGGTGACCAAATCTGGGGTGTGTGATAGATGATCAGCTCTGGGTTATTTGGCAGGTGACCAGCTCTGGGGTGTTTGATAGGTGATTGGCTCTGGGGTGTTTGGTAGGAGATCGGCTCTGGGTCGTTTGGTAGGAGATCGGCTCTGGGATGTTTGACAGCTGATTGGCTCTGGGTTGTTTAACAGGTGATCGTCTCCGGGTTTTTGACAGGTGATCGTCTCTGGGGTGATCGGCAGGTGATTGGCCGGGAGGTTTTAGGCAGGTGACCGACTCTGAGGTGTTTGACAGGCGATCCCCTCTGGGGTGATCGGCAAGGGATTGGCTCTGGGATGTTTGGCAGGTGACCAACTCTGGGGTGTTTGGCAGGTAACCATCTCTGGGGTGTTTGATGGGTGATTGGCTCTGGTGTGTTTGACATGTGATCGGCTCCATGGTGTTTGGCAGGTGATCGGCTCTGGGGTGTTTGGCAGGTGACAGACTTTGGGGTGTTTGACAGGTGATTGGCTCTGGGGTGTCTGGCAGGTGATCAGCTCTTTGGTGTTTGGCAGGTGACCCAATCTGGGGTGTTTGATGGGTGATTGGCTCTGGTGTGTTTGGTAGGTGATTAGCTCTGGGGTGATCAGCAGGTGATTGGCTCTGGGGTGTTTGACAGGTGATTGGCTCAGGGGTGGCTGACAGGTGGTTGGCTCTAGGGTGTTTGGCAGATGACCAGCTCTTGTGTGTTTGACAGGTGACTGACTTTGGGGTGTTTGGCAGGTGACCAGCTCTGGGGTGTTTGATAAGTGATTGGCTCTGGGGTGTTTGGTAGGTGATTGGCTCTGGGGTGTTTGGCAGGTGACCGACTATGGGGTGTTTGACAGGTCACGGACTATGGGGTTTATGGCAGGTAATCAGCTCTGGGGTTTTTAGCAGGTGACCGACTCTGGGGAGTTTGACAGGTGACCGGCTCTGGTGTGTTTGACAGGTCATCAGCTCTGGAATTTTTGGCAGGTGACCGGCTCTGGGGTGTTTGGCAGGTGACCGACTCTGGGGAGTTTGATAGTTGACCGACTCTGGGGTGTTTGGCAGATAACTGACTCTGGGGTGTTTGACAGGTGACCGGCTCTGGAGTGTTTGACAGGTGATTGGCTCTGGGTTGTCTGACAGGTGGTCAGCTCTAGGATGTTTGACAGGTAACGGACTCTGTGGTGTTTGGCAGGTGATCAGCTCTTTGGTGTTAGGCAGGTGACCCAATCTGGGGAGTTTGATAGGTGACCGGCTCTGGGGTGTTTGACAGGTGATCGGCTCTGGAGTTTTTGGCAGGTGATCGGCTCTGGAGTTTTTGGCAGGTGACCAACTCTGGGGTATTTGACAGATGACCAGCTCTGGGGTATCTGACAGATGACCGGCTCTGGGGTATTTGACAGATGATTGGCTCTGGGGTGTTTGACAGGTGACTGGCTCTGGGGTGTTTGACAGGTGACTGGCTCTGGGGTGTTTGACAGGTGACTGGCTCTGGGGTGTTTGGCAGGTGATCAGCAGGTTATCAGCTCTGGGGTGTTTGGCAGGTGATCGACTCTGGGGTGTTTGGCAGGTCACCGGCTCTGGGATGCTTGGCAGGTGATAGGTCATGGGGTGTTTGGCAGTTGACCAGCTCTGGGGTGTTTGACATTTGATTGGCTCTGCGGTGTTTGGCAGGTAATCGACTTTTGGCTGATTGACAGGTGACCGACTCTGGGGTGTTTGGCAGGTGATCAGATCTGGGGTGTTTGGCAAGCGACTGGCTCTGGGGTGTTTGGCAGGTGACCAACTCTGGGGTGTTTGACAGGTGATTGGCTCTGGGGTGTCTGCAGGTGATTGGCTCCATGGTGTTTGGCAGGTGATCAGCTCTTGGGTGTTTGGCAGGTGACCGACTCTGGGGTATTTAACAGGTGATTGGCTCTGGGGTGTCTGGCAGGTGATCAGTTCTAGGATGTTTGACAGGTGACCAACTCTGGGGTGTTCGGCAGGTGATCAGCTCTGTGGTGTTTGGCAGGTGATCAGCTCTGTGGTGTTTGGCAGGTGACCGAATCTGGGGTGTGTGATAGGTGATCGGCTCTGGGTTGTTTGGCAGGTGACCGGCTCTGGGGTGTTTGATAGGTGATTGGCTCTAGGGTGTTTGGCAAGTGACCAGCTCTGGGGTGTTTGACAGGTGACTCACTGTCGGGTGTGTGGCAGGTAATCAGCTCTGGGGTTTTTAGCAGGTGACCGACTCTGGGGAGTTTGACAGGTGACCGGCCCTGGGGTGTTTGACAGGTCATCGGCTCTGGAATTTTTGGCAGGTGATCGGCTCTGGAATTTTTGGCAGGTGATCGGCTCTGGGGTGTTTGATAGTTGACCGACTCTGGGGTGTTTGGCAGATAACAAACTCTGGGGTGTTTGACAGGTGACCGGCTCTGGGGTGTTTGACAGGTGATTGGCTCTGGGGTGTTTGACAGGTGACTGGCTCTGGGGTGTTTGACAGGTGATTGGCTCTGGGGTGTTTGGCAGGTGATCGGCAGGTTATAAGCTCTGGGGTGTTTGGCAGGTGATCGACTCTGGGGTGTTTGGCAGATCGGCGGCTCTGGGATTCTTGGCAGGTGATCAACTCTGGGGAGTTTGGCAGGTGACCGACTCTGGGGTGTTTGATTGGTGATCAGCTCTTTGGTGTTTGGCAGTTGACCAGCTCTGGGGTATTTGATAGGTGATCGGCTCTGGGGTGATTGGCAGGTGACTGGCTCTCGGGTCTTTGACATTTGATTGGCTCTGCGGTGTTTGGCAGGTAATCGACTTTTGGCTGATTGACAGGTGACCGACTCTGGGGTGTTTGGCAGGTGACCGACTCTGGGGTGTTTGACAGGTTATTGCCTCTGGGGTGTTTGACAGGTGATTGGCTCTGGGGTGCCTGCAGGTGATTGGCTCTGGGGTGTTTGACAGGTGATTGGCTCAGGGGTGTTTGACAGGTGTTTGGCTCTAGGGTGTTTGGAAGATGACCAGATCTTGGGTGATTGACAGGTGACTGACTCTGGGGTGTTTGGCAGGTGACCAGCTCTGGAGTGTTTGGTAGGTGATCGGCTCTGGGGTGTTTGGTAGGTGATCGGCTCTGGGGTGTTTGGTAGGTGATTGGCTCTGGGGTGTTTGACAGGTGATTGGCTCTCGGGTGTTTGACAGGTTATTGGGTCTGGGGTATTTGACATGTGATCGGCTCCATGGTGTTTGGCAGGTGATCAGCTCTGGGGTGTTTGGCAGGTGACAGACTTTGGGGTGTTTGACAGGTGATTGGCTCTGGGGTGTTTGACAGGTGATTGGCTCTGGGGTGTCTGGCAGGTGATCAGCTCTAGGATGTTTGACAGGTAACTGACTCTGTGGTGTTTGGCAGGTGATCAGCTCTTTGGTGTTTGGCAGGTGACCCAATCTGGGGAGTTTGACAGGTGACCGGCACTGGGGTGTTTGACAGGTGATCGGCTCTGGAGTTTTTGGCAGGTGACCAACTCTGGGGAGTTTGATAGTTGACCGACTCTGGGGTTTTTGGCAGATGACCAACTCTGGGGTATTTGACAGGTGATTGGCTCTGGGGTGTTTGACAGGTGACTGGCTCTGGGGTGTTTGGCAGGTGATCGGCAGGTTATCAGCTCTGGGGTGTTTGGCAGGTGATCGACTCTGGGGTGTTTGGCAGGTCACTGGCTCTGGGATGCTTGGCAGGTGATCGGCTCTGGGGTGTTTGGCAGGTGACCGACTCTGGGGTGTTTTATAGGTGATCAGCTCTTTGGTGTTTGGCAGTTGACCAGCTCTGGGGTGTTTGATAGGTGATCGGCTTTGGGGTGATTGGCAGGTGACTGGCTCTCGGGTGTTTGACTTTTGATTGGCTCTGCGGTGTTTGGCAGGTAATCCCTTTTGGCTGATTGACAGGTGACCGACTCTGGGGTGTTTGGCAGGTGATCAGATCTGGGGTGTTTGGCAGGCGACTGGCTTTGGGGTGTTTGGCAGGTGACCGACTCTGGGGTGTTTGACAGGTGATTGGCTCTGGGGTGTCTGCAGGTGATTGGCTCTGGGGTGTTTGACAGGTGTTTGGCTCTAGGGTGTTTGGCAGATTACCAGATCTTGGGGTTTTGACAGGTGATTGGCTCTGGGGTGTTTGGTAGGTGATCAGCTTTGGGATGTTTGGTAGGTGATTGGCTCTCGGGTGTTTGACAGGTTATTGGCTCTGGGGTGTTTGACATGTGATCGGCTCCATGGTGTTTGGCAGGTGATCGGCTCTGGGGTGTTTGGCAGGTGACCGGCTCTGGGGTGTTTGACAGGTGATTGGTTCTGGGGTGTCAGGCAGGGGATCAGCTCTAGGATGTTTGACAGGTGACCGACTCTGGGGTGTTTGGCAGGTGATCAGCTCTTTGGTGTTTGGCAGGTGACCGAATCTGGGGTGTGTGATAAGTGATCGGCTCTGGGTTGTTTGGCAGGTGACCAGCTCTGGGGTGTTTGATAGGTGATTGGCTCTGGGGTGTTTCGCGAGTGATTGGCTCTGGGGCTTTTTACAGGGGATTGGCTCTGGGGTGTTTGACAGGTGATCAGCTCTTTGGTGTTTGACAGGTGATCGGCTCCATGGTGTTTGGCAGGTGATCGGCTCTGGGGTGTTTGACAGGTGATTGACTCTGGGGTGTTTGACAGGTGTTCGGCTCTAGGGTGTTTGGCAGGTAATCAGCTCTGGGGTTATTGGCAGGTGACCGACACTGGGGAGTTTGACAGGCTCTGGGGTGTTTGACAGGTGATCGGCTGTAGGATGTTTGGCAAGTGACCAGCTCTGGGGTGTTTGACAGATGACTGACTGTGGGTTGTGTGGCAGGTAATCAGCTCTGGGGAGTTTGACAGGTGACCGGCTCTGGGGTGTTTGACAGGTGATCGTCTCTGGAGTTTTTGGCAGGTGTTCGGCTCTGGAGTTTTTGCGGGTGTCCAACTCTGGGGAGTTTGATAGTAGACCGACTCTGGGGTGTTTGGCAGATGACCAACTCTGGGGTATTTGACAGGTGATTGGCTCTGGGGTGAATGACAGGTGACTGGCTCTGGGGTGTTTGACAGTGTAGGAGAGTGGGGTCTGCAATCCTATGGTCACCCCCGATTTTTGCTTTTTGCTTCAACTGGTTTACAACCTTCCCTGGCTGTGGGCCTGCTAATCAGACCCACAGCCTAGCTGTCTCTCTCTAAATTGACAACCATGTACTCTAGGTGCACATCCAATTGGACTGAGTCACCTTATCAGTCCCTGTACAGTGTACCTTAGGTACCCAGGACATAGGTGCACTCAGGGCCTACCAGGGGCTGCAGCATGTATTATGCCACCCCTGGCTGGCCATCCAAATCTGACACAACTGGCTGATCAATCAGCTGGGGCAAGGTGGTGTAATCACCCTTTGCTTTAGATATAGTATCCCTATATCTAACCCTAAAATGGACACATATCCTCCTATCAGTCACTCCTATGGCAGGCCTTATCAATCCTGAAGGCAGAGTGCTTGGAATTATGTGAGATGGTGCTCTAGCATGAGCTGAGCCTGTCTGCAGCTTTCAGAACCAAGTCCTTTAGCTGTTTCCATGATAACGCTATACCATATACTCTTAAGTGCATTATAATCCTCGCGGTTATTGCTAACTTTGGTATAGCATTATCAAAACATGTTGAGTAAGGTGTCATACGAATTGGAATACTACCCCCTCGCCAATTCTGGCGACGGGGGTAGCATTCCACCCTTCTAGAGGGACACGACATGTATGTAACTGTGAACCCCGGTTAAAGTTAACTCGAGCCTCAGCATCACAAAATGGATGCTGCCACCACAGACACAAGTCTGACCTCCTGCTGCTGGGAGTCCTTCCAGCGAGGGAGGCTTGGACAAAGGGTTTCCTGCCTTGGGAAGTGCTAGCACCACCCCAGACAGGATTTTGTGTATTGGGTAGGACAGGGCTGAAAGGAATGAGACATGCCTGGAGCACACAAGGTGTCCCTGTGCATACACCGGTCTAAACCAGTTCCTGGGGCACTCCAGCCCCAGTGCTGGCGCAATACCGGACAAAGGATAGGGGGTGTAACCACCCCCCCTTCCTGGTCCCACCCAGAGGAGGGACCTAGTCGTAATACAGCCCCCTTTAGCCGGATAAAGGTAGGAGCTGGTCCCATTCCAAATTAGATTATCCTGAACAACTTTGCAAGAAGAAACTGTGGACTTCGACGGTCTGCTCCACAGAAGACTGAAGAATCTCCCTTGTGGGCAAGGAATGTCCACCCTGCAACAGCAGGCACCATCAAGCGTCCAGCGGCTTCACTTTCTCGTCTTCCCTCGAGGATCTAGACTTCAGAGCCCGACGAGACCCGGATTCCCGACCTCTCCGACCTCTACCTACATCTGCAGCACAGCTGAGATCCGTGGGTGCGACGAGACACGTGGGACCAGCCATCTTGGAAGAAGCTGCACTTCGCTTCCAGCACAACTTCTGAGGTCACCTCGACTAAGTGCTTTGGGGATTGAGAAGCCCCTACTAAGAGCAGCTTCTGCATTGAAGATCAGCCCTCTAGCCTCCACGAGATCTGCCTGGGGCCCTTCTGCTTGCCTGCTGCTTGACGCGTTGTTTGGTCACTTGCCGGCTGGCTTGTGGCCTCCTAGACGACCATCCACGAAATCCACACTGCTGGTCTGGTTGCTCCAGACTGGCCCTTGCTCCCTTGCAAAAGAGGAGCACCACGGACTCTCCTGGTCCACTCCAGACGCCGTTTCCACTCACCGCGTGGGTTGCCTTTGCCAAGGCCTGTTGAACCCGAATCCGGAGACGACACCGCCGACAGCAAGAGCCTGCGTGGGACAGCTCGTGCCTCCATCCTGGTCGTCGAGGAAACTACCTGGTCCACGTGGCTGCGGAGACAAGCGTCCTTCCTCACCTGATCGCGACGACGACATCTGGTTCCACTCCTGGTTCCACACCGGTCACTGGCTAGTGACTTTGAACATTGTCCCCTCTGCTTTCAGGTCTTCAACATCACCGATCCACCCTTGGATCGCACCGGACATCTTTCTTCAAGGCTCCTTAGACTTCGACGCGGAAACCCGACACACTTTGACACCTATGCACCCGCAGCCCGTGGGTGAGGTAACAAGAGCATTTCGGTGCTCAAGGGTAGCTTGACTCTTCTAGTGTCCAGTTCCATTGTCGTTTTAGTCCTATCTAGTCAGGAACGTCCGTACTCACCTTTTCTTTAAACTGTACTGTCCATAGACGTTTGTACGCATCTCGTGTATGAGTTCACACTCTGCACATGCGCTCCGTGGGCCTCCTATTACTTACCTCAAGTTAGTGTAGCGTGGTCCCAGCGATTCTACAGCCTCTGGACAGCTCCATTCCTTCAATCGACTTTCACATTCCACTTACTTAGTATATGGTTTGTCATGCCCCTAGGGCACCATTGTAATTTGTGCAACTTAAACGTATTTTTCCTAAGAGTTTGTCATGTGCTTAGCCCTCTGATCTCATAAAGAGTTCAGAGGTGTATGTTAGTTAATAAATATATTGTTTATTTTCATAACAACCTGTGTGGTGTCCTTTCATGTGGTATTCAAGGGGTTATATGTGGTAAAACAGCTGGCTTCACATGCCAAAAGAGTTTAGCCTAAGATTGCTTTGTCCATGCTACCATTAGGATAGCTGGTCTATAAGGTTGACTTTACAACCAATCACCATAAGGGTTGTTTGGACTGATATAAGGTGATCACTAGAACTAGTGAGCATCATATATCAGGCCAACTTCTCACAGACAGGTTATTGGCTCTGGGGTGTTTGGCAGGTGATCGGCAGGTTATCAGCTCTGGGGTGTTTGGCAGGTGATCGACTCTGGGGTGTTTGGCAGGTCACCGGCTCTGGGATGCTTGGCAGGTGATCGGCTCTGGGGTGTTTGGCAGGTGACTGACTCTGGAGTGTTTGATAGGTGATCAGCTCTTTGGTGTTTGGCAGTTGACCAGCTCTGGGGTGTTTGATAGGTGATCTGCTCTGGGGTGATTGGCAGATGACTGGCTCTCGGGTGTTTGACATTGGATTGGCTCTGCGGTGTATGGCAGGTAATCGACTTTTGGCTGATTGACAGGTGACCGACTCTGGGGTGTTTGGCAGGTGATCAGATCTGGGGTGTTTGGCAGGCGAACGGCTCTGGGGTGTTTGGCAGGTGGCCGACTCTGGGGTGTTTGACAGGTGACTGGCTCTGGGGTGTCTGCAGGTGATTGGCTCTGGGGTGTTTGACAGGTGATTGGCTCAGGGGTGTTTGACAGGTGTTTGGCTCTAGGGTGTTTGGCAGGTGACCAGCTCTGGGGTGTTTGATAGGTGATTGGCTCTGGGGTGTTTGGTAGGTGATCGGCTCTGGGGTGTTTGGTAGGTGATCGGCTCTGGGGTTTCTGACAGGTGATTGGCTCTCGGGTGTTTGAAAGGGTATTGGCTCTGGGGTGTTTGACATGTGATCGGCTCCATGGTGTTTGGCAGGTGATCGGCTCTGGGGTGTTTGGCAGGTGACAGACTTTGGGGTGTTTGGCAGGTGATTGGCTCTGGGGTTTCTGACAGGTGATCAGCTCTAGGATGTTTGACAGGTAACTGACTCTGTTGTGCTTGGCAGGTGATCAGCTCTTTGATGTTTGGCAGGTGACCTAATCTGGGGTGTTTGATAGGTGATCGGCTCTGGGGTGTTTGACAGGTGATCGGCTCTAGGGTGTTTGGCAAGTGACCAGCTCTGGGGTGTTTGACAGATGACTGACTGTGGGGTGTGTGGCCGGTAATCAGCTCTGGGGTTTTTGGCAGGTGACCGACTCTGGGGAGTTTGACAGGTGACCGGCTCTGGGGTGTTTGACAGGTGATCGGCTCTGGCGTGTTTGACAGGTGATCGGCTCTGGAGTTTTTGGCAGGTGATCGGCTCTGGGGTGTTTGGCAGGTGACCAACTCTGGGGAGTTTGATAGTTGACCGACTCTGAGGTGTTTGGCAGATGACCAACTCTGGGGTATTTGACAGGTGATTGGCTCTGGGATGTTTGACAGGGGACTGGCTCTGGCGTGTTTGACAGGTGATTGGCTCAGGGGTGTTTGGCAGGTGATCGGCAGGTTATCAGCTCTGGGGTGTTTGGCAGGCGATCGACTCTGGGGTGTTTGGCAGGTCACCGGCTCTGGGATGCTTGGCAGGTGATCGGCTCTGGGGTGTTTGGCAGGTGATCGGCTCTGGGGTGTTTGGCAGGTGACCGACTCTGGGGTGTTTGATAGGTGATCAGCTCTTTGGTGTTTGGCAGTTGACTAGCTCTGGGGTGTTTGATAGGTGATCGGCTCTGGGGTGATTGGCAGGTGACTGGCTCTCGGGTGTTTGACATTTGATTGGCTCTGCGGTGTTGGCAGGTAATTGACTTTTGGCTGATTGATAGGTGACCGACTCTGGGGTGTTTGGCAGGTGATCAGGTCTGGGGTGTTTGGCAGGCGACTGGCTCTGGGGTGTTTGGCAGGTGACCGACTCTGGGGTGTTTGACAGGTGATTGGCTCTGGGGTGTCTGGCAGGTGATCAGCTCTAGGATGTTTGACAGGTGACCGACTCTGGGGTGTTTGGCAGGTGATCAGCTCTGGGGTGTTTGGCAGGTGACCGAATTTGGGGTGTGTGATAGGTGATCGGCTCTGGGTTGTTTGGCAGGTGACCAGCTCTCGGGTGTTTGATAGGTGATTGGCTATGGGGTGTTTCACAGGTGATTGGCTCTGGGGCTTTTTACAAGTGATTGGCTCTGGGGTGTTTGACAGGTGATCAGCTCGGGGGTGTTTGGCAGGTGATCGGCAGGTGATCGGCTCAAGAGTGATCAGCAGGTGATCAACTCTTTGGTGCTTGACAGGTGATCAGCTCCAGGGTGTTTGGCAGGTGATCGTCTCTGTGGTGTTTGACAGGTGATTGACTCTGGGGTGTTTGACAGGTGTTCGGCTCTAGGGTGTTTGGCAGGTAATCAGCTCTGGGGTTATTGGCAGGTGACTGACTCTGGGGAGTTTGACAGGCTCTGGGGTGTTTGATAGGTGACCGGCTCTGGGGTGGTTGGCAGGGGATCAGCTATGGGGTGTTTGGCAGGTGACCGAGTCTGGGTTGTGTGATTGGTGATTGGCTCTGGGGTGTTTAGCAGGTGATTGGCTCTAGGGTTTTTGACAGGTGATTGGCTCTGGGGTGTTTGACAGGTGATCAGCTCTGGCGTGTTTGGCAGGTGATCGGCTTTGGGGTGATCGGTAGGTGATCGACTCTTTTGTGTTGGACAGGTGATCGGCTCCAGGGTGTTTGGCAGGTGACAGACTTTGGGGTGTTTGACAGGTGATTGGCTCTGTGGTGTTTGGCAGGTGATCAGCTCTTTGGTTTTTGGCAGGTGATCGGCTCTGGGGTGTTTGATAGGTGATCGGCTCTGGGGTGTTTGATAGGTGATCGGCTCTGAAGTGTTTGACAGGTGGTTGACTCTGGGGTGTTTGACAGGTGATCGACTTTAGGGTATTTGGCAGGTGACCAGCTCAGGGGTGTTTTACAGGTGATTGGCTCTGGGATGTTTGACAGGTAATCGTCTCTGGGTTTTTGACAGGTGATCGTCTCCGGGGTGATCGGCAGGTGATCGGCCCGGAGGTTTTAGGCAGGTGACCGACTCTGGGGTGTTTGACAGGCAATCGTCTCTAAGGTGATCGGGAAGGGATTGGCTCTGAGGTGTTTGGCAGGTGATCGGCTCTGGGGTGTTTGGCAGGTGACCGACTCTGGGGTGTTTGATAGGTGATCAGCTCTTTGGTGTTTGGCAGTTGACCAGCTCTGGGGTGTTTGATAGGTGATCGGCTCTCGGGTGATTGGCAGGTGACTGGCTCTCGGGTGTTTGACCGGTGATTGGCTCTGGGGTCTTTGACCGGTGATTGGCTTTGGGGTGTTAGACAGATATTTGGCTCTAGGGTGTTTGGCAGATGATCAGTTCTTGGGTGTTTGATAGGTGACTGACTCTGGGGTGTTTGGTAGGTGATCGGCTCTGGGGTGTTTGGCAGGTGACTGACTATGGGGTGTTTGACAGGTGATTGGCTCTTGGGTGTTTGACAGGTGATTGGCTCTGGGGTGTTTGACATGTGATCGGCTCCATGGTGTTTGGCAGGTGATCAGCTCTGGGGTGTTTGACAGGTGGCAGACTTTGGATTGTTTGACAGGTGATTGGCTCTGGGGTGTCTGGCAGGTGATCAGCTCTAGGATGTTTGACAGGTGACTGACTCTGTGGTTTTTGGCAGGTGATCAGCTCTTTGGTGTTTGGCAGGTGACCCAACCTGGGGTGCTTGATAGGTGACTGGATCTTGGGTGTTTGACAGGTTATCGGCTCTGGGGTGTTTGGCAGATGATCGGCTCTGGGGTTTTTTTTGTTAGGCGATCGGCTTTGGGGTGTGTGACAGGTGACTTACACTGGTGTGTTTTCAGGTGATCGGCTCTGGGGTGTTTGATAGGTGACCGACTCTAGGGTGTTTGGCAGATGACCAACTCTGGGGTGTTTGGCAGGTGACCAAATCTGGGGTGTGTGATAGGTGATCAGCTCTGGGTTGTTTGGCAGGTGACCAGCTCTGGGGTGTTTGATAGGTGATTGGCTCTGGGGTGTTTGGTAGGAGATCAGCTCTGGGGTGTTTGACAGCTGATTGGCTCTGGGATGTTTAACAGGTGATCGTCTCCGGGCTTTTGACAGGTGATCGTCTCTGGGGTGATCGGCAGGTGATTGGCCGGGAGGTTTTAGGCAGGTGACCGACTCTGGGGTGTTTGACAGGCGATCGCCTCTGGAGTGATCGGCAAGGGATTGGCTCTGGGATGTTTGGCAGGTGACCGACTCTGGGGTGTTTGGTAGGTAACCATCTCTGGGGTGTTTGATGGGTGATTGGCTCTGGTGTGTTTGGTAGGTTTTCAGCTCTGGGGTGATCAGCAGGTGATTGGCTTTGGGGTGTTTGACAGGTGATTGGCTCTGGGGTGTTTGACAGGTGATTGGCTCTGGGGTGTTTGACAGGTGATTGGCTCAGGGGTGCCTGACAGGTGTTTGGCTCTAGGGTGTTTGGCAGATGACCAGCTCTTGGGTGTTTGATAGGTGATTGGCTCTGGGGTGTTTGGTAGGTGATTGGCTCTGGGGTGTTTGGCAGGTGACCGACTATGGGGTGTTTGACAGGTGATTGGCTCTTGGGTCTTTGACAGTTGATTGGCTCTGGGGTGTTTGACATGTGATCAGCTCCATGGTGTTTGGAAGGTGATCGGCTCTGGGGTGTTTGGCAGGTGACAGACTTTGGGGTGTTTGACAGGTGATTGGCTCTGGGGTGTCTGGCAGGTGATCAGCTCTAGGATGTTTGACAGGTAACTGAATCTGTAGTGTTTGGCAGGTGATCAGCTATTTGGTGTTTGGCAGGTGACCCAATCTGGGGTGTTTGATAGGTGATCGGCTCTAGGGTGTATGATAGGTGATCGGCTCTGGGGTGTTTGACAGGTGATTGACTCTGGGGTGTTTGACAGGTGATCGGCTCTAGGGTGTTTGGCAAGTGACCAGCTCTGGGGTGTTTGACAGGTCACTGACTATGGGGTTTGTGGCAGGTAATCAGCTGTTGGGTTTTTAGCAGGTGACCGACTCTGGGGAGTTTGACAGGTGACCGGCTCTGGTGTGTTTGACAGGTCATCAGCTCTGGAATTTTTGGCAGGTGACCGGCTCTGGGGTGTTTGGCAGGTGACCGACTCTGGGGAGTTTGATAGTTGACCGGCTCTGGGGTGTTTGGCAGATAACCAACTCTGGGGTGTTTGACAGGTGACCGGCTCTGGAGTGTTTGACAGGTAACTGACTCTGTGGTGTTTGGCAGGTGATCAGCTCTTTGGTGTTTGGCAGGTGACCCAATCTGGGGTGTTTGATAGTGTCAGGGGTCCCCTGCTCTGCCCCGGCAGGGCTAACCGATTGTCCCTCTCCTCAACAGGCGGATTACTACGGGCCCTTTAAGGATAGCCTTTGTGTTCGTGACGAAGGCCTTGCATCTGGACCACCTGACTTTTTGGACCTATCAGGAGAGGCTTCTCACCATATGAGGGGAGACCCGGAAGACGCTGTGTCTCCGTCGTGGGAGGAAGAAGTGAGACGCCAGGAGAACAACGCAACCGGGAAGGCGGAAAGCACCGTGGAGACGGAGTCCTTGGAAAGAGACGACACCAAGAGCAGAGAAGGTGCCGGGCTGGTGACCGAGGAGAAGCGGACGGAGGCAGCTGTAAAGCCAGGAGGCCAACGACACTGCGTTTCGCTCAGCCACGCGAAGGAGGACGCGTGGATTTCCCAGGTGCGTGCTCGTTTGGGTTCTTTGTTGCACTTTAAGAAGGGAGGGACCCGGTAGGAGACCGTACCAGCACCGGGGCACCTCGTTTAGCAGAGCCGTGTACGAGACACTGAATGTGTATGGTGGTTCTTTCTTATTCCCTCACTCCCTCCCTATTCCATGAGTTTCTAGACAGTGTACAATACACTAAAAGCCACGTTGTTTTCTTTTCCTTCCATGTGCTGGAGTGTCCCGGACCCCGACCCAGGAAGTGCCCCGAGGACCACAATCCTGCCACCGGTCAATTGTTAACGTGTCTGACCTAAGACTTTATTTTGTGTTCAACAGTCTGTAATCCGCAATAAAAATAGATAAACAGTCGCCCTCTAGTTTTGGCTCCTTCCCTTCTTGTAACCGAAAGGTGACAGATAGGTGATTGGCTCTGGGGTGTCTGCAGGTGATTGGCTCTGGGGTGTTTGACAGGTGATTGGCTCTGGGGTGTTTGACAGGTGATTGGCTCTGGGGTGTTTGACAGTTGATTGGCTCTGGGGTGTTTGATATGTGATCAGCTCCATGGTGTTTGGAAGGTGATCGGCTCTGGGGTGTTTGGCAGGTGACAGACTTTGGGGTGTTTGACAGGTGATTGGCTCTGGGGTGTCTGGCAGGTGATCAGCTCTAGGATGTTTGACAGGTAACTGAATCTGTAGTGTTTGGCAGGTGATCAGCTATTTGGTGTTTGGCAGGTGACCCAATCTGGGGTGTTTGATAGGTGATCGGCTCTAGGGTGTATGATAGGTGATCGGCTCTGAGGTGTTTGACAGGTGATTGACTCTGGGGTGTTTGACAGGTGATCGGCTCTAGGGTGTTTGGCAAGTGACCAGCTCTGGGGTGTTTGACAGGTCACTGACTATGGGGTTTGTGGCAGGTAATCAGCTGTGGGGTTTTTAGCAGGTGACCGACTCTGGGGAGTTTGACAGGTGACCGGCTCTGGTGTGTTTGACAGGTCATCAGCTCTGGAATTTTTGGCAGGTGACCGGCTCTGGGGTGTTTGGCAGGTGACCGACTCTGGGGAGTTTGATAGTTGACCGGCTCTGGGGTGTTTGGCAGATAACCAACTCTGGGGTGTTTGACAGGTGACCGACTCTGGGGTGTTTGGCAGGTGATCAGCTCTGGGGTGTTTGGCAGGTGACCGAATCTGGGGTGTGTGATAGGTGATCGGCTCTGGGTTGTTTGGCAGGTGACCAGCTCTGGGGTGTTTGATAGGTGTTTGGCTCTGGGGTGTTTCGCGGGTGATTGGCTCTGGGGCTTTTTACAGGTGATTGGCTCTGGGGTGTTTGACAGGTGATCAGCTCTGGGGTGTTCGACAGGTGTTTGGCTCTGGGGTGTTTGACAGGTGTTTGGCTCTAGGGTGTTTGGCAGATGACCAGATCTTGGGTGTTTGATAGGTGATTGGCTCTGGGATGTTTGACAGGTGATCGTCTCCGGGTTTTTGACAGTTGATCGTCCCTGGGGTGATCGGCAGGTGATCAGCCCGGAGGTTTTAGGCAGGTGACTGACTCTGGGGTGTTTGGCAGGTGACCAGCTCTGGGGTGTTTGATAGGTGATTGGCTCTGGGATGTTTGGCAGGTGATCGTCTCCGGGTTTTTGACAGGTGATCGTCTCTGGGGTGATCGGCAGGTGATCGGCCCGGAGGTTTTAGGCAGGTGACCGACTCTGGGGTGTTCGACAGGCGATCGTCTCTAGGGTGATTGGGAAGGGATTGGCTCTGAGGTGTTTGGCAGGTGATCGACTCTGGGGTGTTTGGCAGGTAACCATCTCTGGGGTGTTTGATGGGTGATTGGCTCTGGTGTGTTTGGTATGTGTTCAGCTCTGGGGTGATCAGCAGGTGATTGGCTCTGGGGTGTTTGACCGGTGATTGGCTCTGGGGTGTTAGACAGATATTTGGCTCTAGAATGTTTGGCAGATGATCAGTTCTTGGGTGTTTGATAGGTGACTGACTCTGGAGTGTTTGGCAAATGATCAGTTCTTGGGTGTTTGACAGTTGATTGGCTCTCGGTGTTTGACAGGTGATTGGCTCTGGGATGTTTGACAGGTGATTGGCTCTGGGGTGTTTGACGTGGAGAAGTGTGGCTCAGGGGTTAGAGGCGGCAGACCCGGAAGCTGAGATCGGCCCTGGACCAGGGTTCAATTCCCCGCCTCGGCGGGTCTTGGGCTCAAAAATTCCACGGACTCGATAATTCTCGCTCCGGTGCCTTCTCAACTCACGGGTTCACACTCTGCGACTCTGGGCAATAGCTTGCTTAATCTCCACAATGGCCCCTCGCGGCGGGATGCCTGGCTTTCACCTTGTGGATACCCTGCCGGGGTTATCTCACAGGGGAATACCAGGACGGGTTCCCTAAGCAAGCGCCGGGAAACCCTTTGTGGGTAGCTGTGCGCTATATAAGCTCAAATACATTTACATTTACATTTACATGTGATCGGCTCCATGGTGTTTGGCAGGTGATCGGCTCTGGGGTGTTTGACAGGTGACAGACTTTGGATTGTTTGACAGGTGATTGGCTCTGGGGTGTCTGGCAGGTGATCAGCTCTAGGATGTTTGACAGGTGACTGACTCTGTGGTTTTTGGCAGGTGATCAGCTCTTTGGTGTTTGACAGGTGACCCAATCTGGGGTGTTTGATAGGTGACCGGATCTGGGGTGTTTGACAGGTTATCGGCTCTGGGGTGTTTGGCAGGTGATTGGCTCTGGGGTGTTTTTTGTTAGGCGATCGGCTCTGGGGTGTTTGACAGGTGACTTACACTGGTGTGTTTTCAGGTGATCGGCTCTGGGGTGTTTGATAGGTGACCGACTCTAGGGTGTTTGGCAGATGACCGACTCTGGGGTGTTTGGCAGGTGACCAAATCTGGGGTGTGTGATAGATGATCAGCTCTGGGTTATTTGGCAGGTGACCAGCTCTGGGGTGTTTGATAGGTGATTGGCTCTGGGGTGTTTGGTAGGAGATCGGCTCTGGGTCGTTTGGTAGGAGATCGGCTCTGGGATGTTTGACAGCTGATTGGCTCTGGGTTGTTTAACAGGTGATCGTCTCCGGGTTTTTGACAGGTGATCGTCTCTGGGGTGATCGTCAGGTGATTGGCCGGGAGGTTTTAGGCAGGTGACCGACTCTGGGGTGTTTGACAGGCGATCCCCTCTGGGGTGATCGGCAAGGGATCGGCTCTGGGATGTTTGGCAGGTGACCAACTCTGGGGTGTTTGGCAGGTAACCATCTCTGGGGTGTTTGATGGGTGATTGGCTCTGGTGTGTTTGACATGTGATCGGCTCCATGGTGTTTGGCAGGTGATCGGCTCTGGGGTGTTTGGCAGGTGACAGACTTTGGGGTGTTTGACAGGTGATTGGTTCTGGGGTGTCTGGCAGGTGATCAGCTCTTTGGTGTTTGGCAGGTGACCCAATCTGGGGTGTTTGATGGGTGATTGGCTCTGGTGTGTTTGGTAGGTGATTAGCTCTGGGGTGATCAGCAGGTGATTGGCTCTGGGGTGTTTGACAGGTGATTGGCTCAGGGGTGGCTGACAGGTGGTTGGCTCTAGGGTGTTTGGCAGATGACCAGCTCTTGTGTGTTTGACAGGTGACTGACTTTGGGGTGTTTGGCAGGTGACCAGCTCTTGGGTGTTTGATAAGTGATTGGCTCTGGGGTGTTTGGTAGGTGATTGGCTCTGGGGTGTTTGGCAGGTGACCGACTATGGGGTGTTTGACAGGTCACGGACTATGGGGTTTATGGCAGGTAATCAGCTCTGGGGTTTTTAGCAGGTGACCGACTCTGGGGAGTTTGACAGGTGACCGGCTCTGGTGTGTTTGACAGGTCATCAGCTCTGGAATTTTTGGCAGGTGACCGGCTCTGGGGTGTTTGGCAGGTGACCGACTCTGGGGAGTTTGATAGTTGACCGACTCTGGGGTGTTTGGCAGATAACCGACTCTGGGGTGTTTGACAGGTGACCGGCTCTGGAGTGTTTGACAGGTGATTGGCTCTGGGTTGTCTGGCAGGTGGTCAGCTCTAGGATGTTTGACAGGTAACGGACTCTGTGGTGTTTGGCAGGTGATCAGCTCTTTGGTGTTTGGCAGGTGACCCAATCTGGGGTGTTTGATAGTGTCAGGGGGTCCCCTGCTCGGCCCCGGCAGGGCTAACCGATTGTCCCTCTCCTCAACAGGCGAATTACTACGGGCCCTTTAAGGATAGCCTTTGTGTTCGTGACGAAGGTCTTGCATCTGGACCACCTGACTTTTTGGACCTATCAGGAGAGGCTTCTCACCATATGAGGGGAGACCCGGAAGACGCCGTGTCTCCGTCATGGGAGGAAGAAGTGAGACGCCAGGAGAACAACGCGACCGGGAAGGCGGAAAGCACCGTGGAGACGGAGTCCTTGGAAAGAGACGACACCAAGAGCAGAGAAGGTGCCGGGCTGGAGACCGAGGAGAAGCGGACGGAGGCAGCTGTAAAGCCAGGAGGCCAACGACACCGCGTTTCGCCCAGCCACGCGAAGGAGGACGCATGGCTTTCCCAGGTGCATGCTCGTTTGGGTTCTTTGTTGCACTTTAAGAAGGGAGGTACCGGGTAGGAGACCGTACAAGCACCGGGGCACCTCGTTTAGCAGAGCCGTGTACGAGACACTGAATGTGGTGGTGGTTCTTGCTTATTCCCTCACTCCCTCCCTATTCCATGAGTTTCTAGACAATGTACAATACACTAAAAGCCACGTTCTTTTCTTTTCCTTCCATGTGCTGGAGTGTCCCGGACCCCGACCCAGGAAGTGCCCCGAGGACCACAATCCTGCCACGTGTCAATTGTTAACGTGTCTGACCTAAGACTTTATTTTGTGTTCAACAGTCTGTAATCCGCAATAAAAATAGATAAACAGTCGCCCTCTAGTTTTGGCTCCTTCCCTTCTTGTAACCGAAAGTGACAGATAGGTGATCGGCTCTGGGGTGTTTGACAGGTGATTGGCTCTGGGGTGTTTGACAGGTGATCGGCTCTAGGGTGTTTGGCAAGTGACCAGCTCTGGGGTGTTTGACAGATGACTGACTGTGGGGTGTGTGGCAGGTAATCAGCTCTGGGGTTTTTGGCAGGTGACCGACTCTGGGGAGTTTGACAGGTGACCGGCTCTGGGGTGTTTGACAGGTGATCGGCTCTGAAGTTTTTGGCAGGTGATCGGCTCTGGAGTTTTTGGCAGGTGACCAACTCTGGGGAGTTTGATAGTTGACCGACTCTGGGGTGTTTGGCAGATGACCAACTCTGGGGTATTTGACAGGTGATTGGCTCTGGGGTGTTTGACAGGTGACTGGCTCTGGGGTGTTTGACAGGTGACTGCCTCTGGGGTGTTTGGCAGGTGATAGGCAGGTTATCAGCTCTGGGGTGTTTGGCAGGTGATCGACTCTGGGGTGTTTGGCAGGTCATTGGCTCTGGGATGCTTGGCAGGTAATCGGCTCTGGGGTGTTTGGCAGGTGACCGACTCTGGGGTGTTTGATAGGTGATCAGCTCTTTGGTGTTTGGCAGTTGACCAGCTCTGGGGTGTATAATAGGTGATCGGCTCTGGGGTGATTGGTAGGTGACTGGCTCTCGGGTGTTTGACATTTGATTGGCTCTGCGGTGTTTGGCAGGTGATCAGCTCTAGGATGTTTGACAGGTGACCGGCTCTGGGGTGTTTGGCAGGTGACCGACTCTGGGGTGTTTTACAGGTGATTGGCTCTGGGGTGTCTGGCAGGTGATCAGCTCTAGGATGTTTGACAGGTGACCGACTCTGGGGTGTTTGGCAGGTGATCAGCTCTGGGGTGTTTGGCAGGTGACCGTAATCTGGGGTGTGTGATAGGTGATCGGCTCTGGGTTGTTTGGCAGGTGACCAGCTCTGGGGTGTTTGATAGGTGATTGGCTCTGGGGTGTTTCGCGGGTGATTGGCTCTGGGGCTTTTTACAGGTGTTTGGCTCAGGGGTGTTTGACAGGTGTTTGGCTCTAGGGTGTTTGGCAGATGACCAGATCTTGGGTGTTTGATAGGTGATTGGCTCTGGGATGTTTGACAGGTGATCGTCTCCGGGTTTTTGACAGTTGATCGTCTCTGGGGTGATCGGCAGGTGATCGGCCCGGAGGTTTTAGGCAGGTGACTGACTCTGGGGTGTTTGGCAGGTGACCAGCTCTGGGGTGTTTGATAGGTGATTGGCTCTGGGATGTTTGACAGGTGATCGTCTCCGGGTTTTTGACAGGTGATCGTCTCTGGGGTGATCGGCAGGTGATCGGCCTGGAGGTTTTAGGCAGGGGACCGACTCTGGGGTGTTCGACAGGCGATCGTCTCTAGGGTGATTGGGAAGGGATTGGCTCTGAGGTGTTTGGCAGGTGACCATCTCTGGGGTGTTTGATGGGTGATTGGCTCTGGTGTGTTTGGTATGTGTTCAGCTCTGGGGTGATCAGCAGGTGATTGGCTCTGGGGTGTTTGACCGGTGATTGGCTCTGGGGTGTTAGACAGATATTTGGCTCTAGAATGTTTGGCAGATGATCAGTTCTTGGGTGTTTGATAGGTGACTGACTCTGGGGTGTTTGGCAAATGATCAGTTCTTGGGTGTTTGACAGGAGATTGGCTCTCGGGTCTTTGACAGGTGATTGGCTCTGGGGTGTTTTACATGTGATCGGCTCCATGGTGTTTGGCAGGTGATCAGCTCTTTAGTGTTTGACAAGTGACCCAATCTGGGGTGTTTGATAGGTGACCGGATCTGGGGTGTTTGACAGGTTATCGGCTCTGGGGTGTTTGGCAGGTGATTGGCTCTGGGGTGTTTTTTGTTAGGCGATCGGCTCTGGGGTGTTTGACAGGTGACTTACACTGGTGTGCTTTCAGGTGATCGGCTCTGGGGTGTTTGGTAGGTGACCGACTCTAGGGTGTTTGGCAGATGACCAACTTTGGGGTGTTTTGCAGGTGATCAGCTCTAGGATGTTTAACAGGTGACCGACTCTGGGGTGTTTGGCAGGTGACCAAATCTGGGGTGTGTGATAGATGATCAGCTCTGGGTTATTTGGCAGGTGACCAGCTCTGGGGTGTTTGATAGGTGATTGGCTCTGGGGTGTTTGGTAGGAGATCGGCTCTGGGTCGTTTGGTAGGAGATCGGCTCTGGGGTGTTTGACAGCTGATTGGCTCTGGGTTGTTTAACAAGTGATCGTCTCCGGGTTTTTGACAGGTGATCGTCTCTGGGGTGATCGGCAGGTGATTGGCCGGGAGGTTTTAGGCAGGTGACCGACTCTGGGGTGTTTGACAGGCGATCGCCTCTGGGGTGATCGGCAAGGGATTGGCTCTGGGATGTTTGGCAGGTGACCGACTCTGGGGTGTTTGGCAGGTAACCATCTCTGGGGTGTTTGATGGGTGATTGGCTCTGGTGTGTTTGGTAGGTGATTAGCTCTGGGGTGATCAGCAGGTGATTGGCTCTGGGGTGTTTGACAGGTGATTGGCTATGGGGTGGCTGACAGGTGGTTGGCTCTAGGGTGTTTGGCAGATGACCAGCTCTTGTGTGTTTGACAGGTGACTGACTTTGGGGTGTTTGGCAGGTGACCAGCTCTGGGGTGTTTGATAAGTGATTGGCTCTGGGGTGTTTGGTAGGTGATTGGCTCTGGGGTGTTTGGCAGGTGACCGACTATGGGGTGTTTGACAGGTGATTGGCTCTTGGGTGTTTGACAGGTGATTGGCTCTGGGGTGTCTGGCACGTGATTAGCTCTAGGATGTTTGACAGGTAACTGAATCTGTAGTGTTTGGCAGGTGACCCAATCTGGGGTGTTTGATAGGTGATTGGCTCTAGGGTGTTTGGCAAGTGACCAGCTCTGGGGTGTTTGACAGGTGACTGACTGTGGAGTGTGTGGCAGGTAATCATCTCTGGGGTTTTTAGCAGGTGACCGACTCTGTGGAGTTTGACAGGTGACCGGCTCTGGTGTGTTTGACAGGTTATCGGCTCTAGAATTTTTGGCAGGTGATCGGCTCTGGGGTGTTTGGCAGGTGACCGACTCTGGGGAGTTTGATAGTTGACCGACTCTGGGGTGTTTGGCAGATAACCAACTCTGGGGTGTTTGACAGGTGACCGGCTGTGGCGTGTTTGACAGGTGATTGGCTCTGGGGTGTTTGACATGTGATCGGCTCCATGGTGTTTGGAAGGTGATCGGCAGGTTATCAGCTCTGGGGTGTTTGGCAGGTGATCGACTCTGGGGTGTTTGGCAGGTCGGCGGCTCTGGCATGCTTGGCAGGTGATTGGCTCTGGGGTGTTTGGCAGGTGACCGACTCTGGGGTGTTTGATTGGTGATCAGCTCTTTGGTGTTTGGCAGTTGACCAGCTCTGAGGTGTTTGATAGGTGATCGGCTCTGGGGTGATTGGCAGGTGACTGGCTCTCGGGTCTTTGACATTTGATTGGCTCTGCGGTGTTTGGCAGGTAATCGACCTGGCTGATTGACAGGTGACCGACTCTGGGGTGTTTGGCAGGTGATCAGATCTGGGGTGTTTGGCAGGTGACATACTTTAGCGTGTTTGACAGGTGATTGGCTCTGGGGTGTCTGGCAGGTGATCAGCTCTAGGATGTTTGACAGGTAACTGAATATGTAGTGTTTGGCAGGTGATCAGCTATTTGGTGTTTGGCAGGTGACCCAATCAGGGGTGTTTGATAGGTGATAGGTGATTGACTCTGGTGTGTTTGACAAGTGATCGGCTCTAGGGTGTTTGGGAAGTGACCAGCTCTGGGGTGTTTGACAGGTGACTGACTGTGGAGTGTGTGGCAGGTAATCATCTCTGGGGTTTTTAGCAGGTGACTGACTCTGTGGAGTTTGACAGGTGACCGGCTCTGGTGTGTTTGACAGGTTATCGGCTCTAGAATTTTTGGCAGGTGATCGGCTCTGGGGTGTTTGGCAGGTGACCGACTCTGGGGAGTTTGATAGTTGACCGACTCTGGGGTGTTTGGCAGATAACCAACTCTGGGGTGTTTGACAGGTGATTGGCTCTGGGGCGTTTGACATGTGATCGGCTCCATGGTGTTTGGAAGGTGATCGGCAGGTTATCAGCTCTGGGGTGTTTGGCAGGTGATCGACTCTGGGGTGTTTGGCAGGTCGGCGGCTCTGGCATGCTTGGCAGGTGATTGGCTCTGGGGTGTTTGGCAGGTGACCGACTCTGGGGTGTTTGATTGGTGATCAGCTCTTTGGTGTTTGGCAGTTGACCAACTCTGGGGTGTTTGATAGGTGATCGGCTCTGGGGTGATTGGCAGGTGACTGGCTCTCGCGTCTTTGACATTTGATTGGCTCTGCAGTGTTTGGCAGGTAATCGACTTTTGGCTGATTGACAGGTGACCGACTCTGGGGTGTTTGGCAGGTGATCAGATCTGGGGTGTTTGGTGGGCGACCGGCTCTGGGGTGATTGGCAGGTGACCGACTCTGGGGTGTTTGACAGGTGATTGGCTCTCGGGTGTTTGACATGTGATCGGCTCCATGGTGTTTGGCAGGTGATCGGCTCTGGGGTGTTTGGCAGGTGACAGACTTTGGGGTGTTTGACAGGTGATTGGCTCTGGGGTGTCTGGTAGGTGATCAGCTCTTTGGTGTTTGGCAGGTGACCCAATCTGGGGTGTTTGATAGGTGATTGGCTCTGGGGTGTTTCACAGGTGATCGGCTCTACAGTGTTTAGCAAGTGACCAGCTCTGCGGTGTTTGACAGATGACTGACTGTGGGGTGTGTGGCAGGTAATCAGCTCTGGGGTTTTTGGCAGGTGTCCGACTCTGGGGAGTTTGACAGGTGACCGGCTCTGGGGTGTTTGACAGGTGATCGGCTCTGGAGTTTTTGGCAGGTGATCGGCTCTGGAGTGTTTGCAGCTGACCAACTCTGGGGTATTTGACAGTTGATTGGCTCTGGGGTGTTTGACAGGTGATTGGCTCTGGGGTGTTTGACAGGTGACTGGCTCTGGGGTGTTTGACAGGTGATTGGCTCTGGGGTGTTTGACAGGTGATTGGCTCTGGGGTGTCTAGCAGGTGACTGGCTCTGGGGTGTTTGACAGGTGACTGGCTCTGGGGTGTTTGACAGGTTACCGGCTCTGGGATGCTTGGCAGGTGATCAGCTCTGGGGTGTTTGGCAGGTGACCGACTCTGGGGTGTTTGATTGGTGATCAGCTCTTTGGTGTTTGGCAGTTGACCAGCTCTGGGTTGTTTGATAGGTGATCGGCTCTGGGGTGATTGGCAGGTGACTGGCTCTCGGGTCTTTGACATTTGATTGGCTCTGCGGTGTTTGGCAGGTAATCGACTTTTAGCTGATTGACAGGTGACAGACTCTGGGGTGTTTGGCAGGTGATCAGATCTGGGGTGTTTGGCAGGCGACCTGCTCTGGGGTGTTTGGCAGGTGACCGACTCTGGGGTGTTTGACAGGTGATTGGCTCTGGGGTGTTTGACAGGTGATTAAGCATGGGCGAATTTTGCGAATCTCGCGTTCGGGAATTTTGCGGATTTGCGAACTCGCAATCCGCAAAATCCGTGAATTCTCGCGAATTTGCGGATTTTTTTTTTGTGTGTTTGCGCGGGTTTCTGCCAGTTCGCGAGGGTTTTGTACAATGTCGCAAATTGCGAACTTACCTGTCGGGTCGCAAGTTTCGCGAACTTGTTGTTTCTACGTGTCCAGCCTGTTTGGGACACTCTTCTTCATCACTGCCACTCTCTGTCACCACTGCCACTCTCTGACTACTCATGCCACCCTCTGGCCCACCCATGCCACCCTCTGTTTCATCACAGCACCCTCTGGTTGTCCAGTCAGTGTACATTATTGTGGCAACGCAAGCACACCTTCCCTGCCTCAAGTGACCTGAATTAATTTGGGGCTGATTAATGTGTCACAGAATATTTTTTTAGCTGGCATCTGCTTCCTTAGTGCTTCCTGATTAGTGATCTTTTGAACTTGCTAAGTGCTTTCATTGTTGCAAAATTAGTTACAACACCTGCCCTGCCCCAACTGACAATAATGAATTAGGGGCTGATTAATGGATTTGAACCTCCAGCCTGGCTCCTGCTTGTCTCCCTTAGCTGTAATTCAGGACCTTTGTGGCATATGTGTAACTATTCTGAGGTTCAGAGCAGGGTCACATAATAGTTGCAACTGGCAACTGAACTCTGGAGGGGCCCCTCAGGAAGCACTACAGGAAATGGCTACTAATGATGAGCCTGAACTTTTGAACCTGGTAAGTAGTTTCAGTTTTGCTAAGATCGTATTTCTGCAATTTTGCACTTATTCGCGGGGCGCGAAGTTGTACTGGGAAGCCGCGAACTCACGCGAACAGTGCGAGCAGTGCGAGCAAAATCCGCTGCTCGCGGATTTGGCGGGAGATTCGCGAATCTCGCGGATTGCGAATTTACCGAAAATCCGCAAAATCCGCGAGCGAAACGGATTTTCCGCCCATGCTTACAGGTGATTGGCTCTGGGGTGTTTGACAGGTGTTTGGCTCTAGGGTGTTTGGCAGGTAAACATCTCTGGGGTGTTTGATAGGTGACTGACTCTGGGGTGTTTGGCAGATGATCAGTTCTTGGGTGTTTGACAGGTGATTGGCTCTCGGGTGTTTGACAGGTGATTGGCTCTGGGGTGTTTGACATGTGATCGGCTCCATGGTGTTTGGCAGGTGATCGGCTCTGGGGTGTCTGGCAGGTGATCAGCTCTAGGATGTTTGACAGGTGACTGACTCTGTGGTTTTTGGCAGGTGATCAGCTCTTTGGTATTTGACAGGTGACCCGATCTGGGATGTTTGATAGGTGACCGGATCTGGGGTGTTTGACAGGTTATCGGCTCTGGGGTGTTTGGCAAGTGACCAGCTCTGGGGTGTTTGACAGGTCACTGACTATGGGGTTTGTGGCAGGTAATCAGCTCTGGGGTTTTTAGCAGGTGACCGACTCTGGGGAGTTTGACAGGTGACCGGCTCTGGGGTGTTTGACAGGTCATCGGCTCTAGGATTTTTGGCAGGTGACCGGCTCTGGGGTGTTTGGCAGGTGACATACTTTAGCGTGTTTGACAGGTGATTGGCTCTGGGGTGTCTGGCAGGTGATCAGCTCTAGGATGTTTGACAGGTAACTGAATATGTAGTGTTTGGCAGGTGATCAGCTATTTGGTGTTTGGCAGGTGACCCAATCAGGGGTGTTTGATAGGTGATTGGCTCTGGGGCGTTTGACATGTGATCGGCTCCATGGTGTTTGGAAGGTGATTGGCTCTGGGGAGTTTGATAGTTGACCGACTCTGGGGTGTTTGGCAGATAACCAACTCTGGGGTGTTTGACAGGTGATTGACTCTGGGGCGTTTGACATGTGATCGGCTCCATGGTGTTTGGAAGGTGATCGGCAGGTTATCAGCTCTGGGGTGTTTGGCAGGTGATCGACTCTGGGGTGTTTGGCAGGTCGGCGGCTCTGGCATGCTTGGCAGGTGATTGGCTCTGGGGTGTTTGGCAGGTGACCGACTCTGGGGTGTTTGATTGTTGATCAGCTCTTTGGTGTTTGGCAGTTGACCAACTCTGGGGTGTTTGATAGGTGATCGGCTCTGGGGTGATTGGCAGGTGACTGGCTCTCGCGTCTTTGACATTTGATTGGCTCTGCAGTGTTTGGCAGGTAATCGACTTTTGGCTGATTGATAGGTGACCGACTCTGGGGTGTTTGGCAGGTGATCAGATCTGGGGTGTTTGGTAGGCGACCGGCTCTGGGGTGTTTGGCAGGTGACCGACTCTGGGGTGTTTGACAGGTGATTGGCTCTGGGGTGTTTGACAGGTGATTGGCTCTGGGGTGTCTGCAGGTGATTGGCTCAGGGGTGTTTGACAGGTGTTTTGCTCTAGGGTGTTTGGCAGATAACCAGATCTTGGGTGTTTAGTAGGTGATCGGCTCTGGGGTGTTTGGTAGGTGATCGGCTCTGGGGTGTTTGACAGGTGATTGGCTTTCGGGTGTTTGACAGGTTATTGGCTCTGGAGTGTTTGACATGTGATCGGCTCCATGGTGTTTGGCAGGTGATCGGCTCTGGGGTGTTTGGCAGGTGACAGACTTTGGGGTGTTTGACAGGTGATTGGCTCTGGGGTGTCTAGCAGGTGATCAGCTCTTTGGTGTTTGGCAGGTGACCCAATCTGGGGTGTTTGATAGATGGTCGGCTCTGGGGTGTTTGATAGGTGATCGGCTCTGGGGTGTTTGATAGGTGATCGGCTCTGGGGTGTTTGACAGGTGATTGGCTCTGGGGTGTTTCACAGGTGATCGGCTCTACGGTGTTTGGCAAGTGACCAGCTCTGCGGTGTTTGACAGATGACTGACTGTGGGGTGTGTGGCAGGTAACCAGCTCTGGGGTTTTTGGCAGGTGTCCGACTCTGGGTAGTTTGACAGGTGACCGGCTCTGGGGTGTTTGACAGGTGATCGGCTCTGGAGTTTTTGGCAGGTGATCGGATCTGGAGTTTTTGCAGCTGACCAACTCTGGGGTATTTGACAGGTGATTGGCTCTGGGGTGTTTGACAGGTGATTGGCTCTGGGGTGTCTGGCAGATGACTGGCTCTGGGGTGTTTGACAGGTGATTGGCTCTGGGGTGTTTGACAGGTGATTGGCTCTGGGGTGTTTGACAGGTAACTGGCTCTGGGGTGTTTGACAGGTGATTGGCTCTGGGGTGTCTAGCAGGTGACTGGCTCTGGGGTGTTTGACAGGTGATTGGCTCTGGGGTGTTTGACAGGTGACTGGCTCTGTGGTGTTTGACAGGTGATTGGCTCTGGGGTGTTTGGCAGGTGATCGGCAGGTTATCAGCTCTGGGGTGTTTGGCAGGTGATCGACTCTGGGGTGTTTGACAGGTTACCGGCTCTGGGATGCTTGGCAGGTGATCGGCTCTGGGGTGTTTGGCAGGTGACCGACTCTGGGGTGTTTGATTGGTGATCAGCTCTTTGGTGTTTGGCAGTTGACCAGCTCTGGGTTGTTTGATAGGTGATCGGCTCTGGGGTGTTTGACAGGTGATTGGCTCTGGGGTGTCTGCAGGTGATTGGCTCTGGGGTGTTTGACAGGTGATTGGCTCAGGGGTGTTTGACAGGTGTTTGGCTCTAGGGTGTTTGGCAGGTAACCATCTCTGGGGTGTTTGATAGGTGACTGACTCTGGGGTGTCTGGCAGGTGATCAGCTCTAGGTTGTTTGACAGGTGACTGACTCTGTGGTTTTTGGCAGGTGATCAGCTCTTTGGTGTTTGACAGGTGACCCGATCTGGGGTGTGTGATAGGTGACCGGATCTGGGGTGATTGGCAAGTGACCAGCTCTGGGGTGTTTGACAGGTCTCTGACTATGGGGTTTGTGGCAGGTAATCAGCTCTGGGGTTTTTAGCAGGTGACCGACTCTGGGGAGTTTGACAGGTGACCGGCTCTGGGGTGTTTGACAGGTCATCGGCTCTAGGATTTTTGGCAGGTGACCGGCTCTGGGGTGTTTGGCAGGTGACCGACTCTGGGGAGTTTGATAGTTGATCGACTCTGGGGTATTTGGCAGATAACCAACTCTGGGCTGTTTGACAGGTTACTGGCTCTGGGGTGTTTGACAGGTGATTGGCTCTGGGGTGTTTGGCAGGTCACCGGCTCTGGGATGCTTGGCAGGTGATCGGCTCTGGGGTGTTTGGCAGGTGATCGGCTCTGGGGTGTTTGGCAGGTGACCGACTCTGGGGTGTTTGATAGGTGATCAGCTCTTTGGTGTTTGGCAGTTGACCAGCTCTGGGGTGTTGGATAGGTGATCGGCTCTGGGGTGATTGGCAGGTGACTGGCTCTCGGGTGTTTGACATTTGATTGGCTCTGCGGTGTTTGGCAGGTGATCAGATCTGGGGTGTTTGGCAGGTGATCAGATCTGGGGTGTTTGGCAGGCGACAGGCTCTGGGGTGTTTGGGAGGTGACCGACTCTGGGGTGTTTGACAGGTGATTGGCTCTGGGGTGTCTGTAGGTGATTGGCTCTGGGGTGTTTGACAGGTGATTGGCTCAGGGGTGTTTGACAGGTGTTTGGCTCAGGGGTGTTTGACAGGTGTTTGGCTCAGGGGTGTTTGACAGGTGTTTGGCTCTAGGGTGTTCGGCAGATGACCAGATCTTGGGTGTTTGACAGGTGACTGACTCTGGGGTGTTTGGCAGGTGACCAGCTCTCGGGTGTTTGATAGGTGATTGGCTCTGGGGTGTTTGGTAGGTGATCGGCTCTGGTGTGTTTAGTGAGTGATCGGCTCTGGGGTGTTTAACAGGTGATTGGCTCTCGGTTGTTTAACAGGATATTGGCTCTGGGGTGTTTGACATGTGATCGGCTCTGGAGTTTTTGGCAGGTGATTTGCTCTGGGGTGTTTTGCAGGTGACCAACTCTGGGGAGTTTGATAGTTGACCGACTCTGGGGTGTTTGGCAGATGACCAACTCTGGGGTATTTGACAGGTGATTGGCTCTGGGGTGTTTGACAGGTGATTGGCTCTGGGGTGTTTGACAGGTGACTGGCTCTGGGGTGTTTGACAGGTGACTGGCTCTGGGGTGTTTGGCAGGTGATCGGCAGGTTATCAGCTCTGGGGTGTTTGGCAGGTGATCGACTCTGTGGTGTTTGGCAGGTCACCGGCTCTGGGATGCTTGGCAGATGATCGGGTCTGGGGTGTTTGGCAGGTGACCGGCTCTGGTGTGTTTGATAGGTGATCAGCTCTTTGGCAGTTGACCAGCTCTGGGGTGTTTGATAGGTGATCGGCTCTGGGGTGATTGGCAGGTGACTGGCTCTCGGGTGTTTTTCATTTGATTGGCTCTGCAGTGTTTGGCAGGTAATCGACTTTTGGCTGTTTGACAGGTTACCGACTCTGGGGTGTTTGGCAGGTGATCAGGTCTGGGGTGTTTGGCAGGCGACTGGCTCTGGAGTGTTTGGCAGGAGACCGACTCTGGGGTGTTTGACAGGTGATTGGCTCTGGGGTGTCTGGCAGGTGATCAGCTCTAGGATTTTTGACAGGTGACCGCCTCTGGGCTGTTTGGCAGGTGATCGGCTCTGGGTTGTTTGGCAGGTGACCAGCTCTGGGTTGTTTGATAGGTGACCGGCTCTGGGGTGTTTGGCAGGTGACCAGCTCTGGGGTGTTTGATAGGTGATTGGCTCTGGGGTGTTTGGCAGGTGACCAGCTCTGGGGTGTTTGATAGGTGATTGGCTCTGGGGTGTTTCGCGGGTGATTGGCTCTGGGGCTTTTTACAGGTGATTGGCTCTGGGGTGTTTGACAGGTAATCAGCTTGGGGGTGTTTGGCAGGTGATCGGCAGGTGAACGGCTCTTTGGTGTTTGACAGGTGATCAGCTCCAGGGTGTTTGGAAGGTGATCGGCTCTGGGGTGTTTGACAGGTGATTGACTCTGGGCTATTTGACAGGTGTTTGGCTCTAGGGTGTTTGGCAGGTAATCAGCTCTGGGGTTATTGGCAGGTGACCGACTCTGGGGAGTTTGACAGGCTCTGGGGTGTTTGACAGGTGATCGGCTCTGGGGTGTTTGATAGGTGACCGGCTCTGGGGTGGTTGGCAGGGGATCAGCTATGGGGTGTTTGGCAGGTGACCAAATCTGGGTTGTGTGATTGGTGATTGGCTCTGGGGTGTTTAGCAGGTGATTGGCTTTGGGGTTTTTGACAGGTGATCTGCTCTGGGTTGTTTGGCAGGTGATCGGCAGGTGATCGGCTCTGGGGAGATCGGCAGGTGATCGAGTCTTTGGTGTTTGACAGTTGATGGGCTCCAGGGTCTTTGGCAGGTGACAGACTTTGGGGTGTTTGACAGGTGATTGGCTCTGGGGTGTCTGGCAGGTGATCAGCTCTTTGGTTTTTGGCAGGTGATCGGCTCTGGGGTGTTTGACCGGTGATTGGCTCTGGGGTCTTTGACAGGTGATTGGCTCTGGGATGTTAGACAGATATTTGGCTCTAGAATGTTTGGCAGATGATCAGTTCTTGGGTGTTTGATAGGTGACTGACTCTGGGGTGTTTGGCAGATGATCAGTTCTTGGGTGTTTGATAGGTGATTGGCTCTGGGGTGTTTGACAGGTGATTGCCTCTGGGGTGTTTGACAGGTGATCGGCTCTAGGGTGTTTGGCAAGTGACCAGCTCTGGGGTGTTTGACAGATGACAGACTGTGGGGTGAGTGGCAGGTAATCAGCTCTGGGGTTTTTGGCAAGTGACCGACTCTGGGGAGTTTGACAGGTGACCGGCTCTGGGGTGTTTGACAGGTGATCGGCTCTGGAGTTTTTGGCAGGTGATCGGCTCTGGAGTTTTTCAGGTAACCAACTCTGGGAAGTTTGATAGTTGACCGACTCTGGGATGTTTGGCAGATGACCAACTCTGGGGTATTTGACAGGTGATTGGCTCTGGGGTGTTTGACAGGTGACTGGCTCTAGGGTGTTTAACAGGTGACTGGCTCTGGGGTGTTTGGCAGGTGATCGGCAGGTTATCAGCTCTGGGGTGTTTGGTAGGTGACTGGCTCTGGGGTGTTTGGCAGGTGACCGGCTCTGGGGTGTTTTACAGGTGATTGGCTCTGGGGTGTTTGACAGGTGATTGGCTCAGGGGTGTTTGATAGGTGATTGGCTCTGGGGTGTTTGGTAGGTGATTGGCTCTGGGGTGTTTGGTAGGTGATCGGCTCTGGGGTGTTTGGTAGGTGATTGGCTCTGGGGTGTTTGGCAGGTGATTGGCTCTCAGGTGTTTGACAGGTTATTGCCTCGGGGTTGTTTGACATGGGATCGGCTCCATGGTGTTTGGCAGGTGATCGGCTCTGGGGTGTCTGGCAGGTGATCAGCTCTTTGGTTTTTGGCAGGTGATCGGCTCTGGGGTGTTTGACCGGTGATTGGCTCTGGGGTCTTTGACAGGTGATTGGCTCTGGGATGTTAGACAGATATTTGGCTCTAGAATGTTTGGCAGATGATCAGTTCTTGGGTGTTTGATAGGTGACTGACTCTGGGGTGTTTGGCAGATGATCAGTTCTTGGGTGTTTGATAGGTGATTGGCTCTGGGGTGTTTGACAGGTGATTGCCTCTGGGGTGTTTGACAGGTGATCGGCTCTAGGGTGTTTGGCAAGTGACCAGCTCTGGGGTGTTTGACAGATGACAGACTGTGGGGTGAGTGGCAGGTAATCAGCTCTGGGGTTTTTGGCAGGTGACCGACTCTGGGGAGTTTGACAGGTGACCGGCTCTGGGGTGTTTGACAGGTGATCGGCTCTGGAGTTTTTGGCAGGTGATCGGCTCTGGAGTTTTTCAGGTAACCAACTCTGGGAAGTTTGATAGTTGACCGACTCTGGGATGTTTGGCAGATGACCAACTCTGGGGTATTTGACAGGTGATTGGCTCTGGGGTGTTTGACAGGTGACTGGCTCTAGGGTGTTTAACAGGTGACTGGCTCTGGGGTGTTTGGCAGGTGATTGGCAGGTTATCAGCTCTGGGGTGTTTGGCAGGTGACTGGCTCTGGGGTGTTTGGCAGGTGACCGGCTCTGGGGTGTTTTACAGGTGATTGGCTCTGGGGTGTTTGACAGGTGATTGGCTCAGGGGTGTTTGATAGGTGATTGGCTCTGGGGTGTTTGGTAGGTGATTGGCTCTGGGGTGTTTGGTAGGTGATCGGCTCTGGGGTGTTTGGTAGGTGATTGGCTCTGGGGTGTTTGACAGGTGATTGGCTCAGGGGTGTTTGATAGGTGATTGGCTCTGGGGTGTTTGGTAGGTGATTGGCTCTGGGGTGTTTGGTAGGTGATCGGCTCTGGGGTGTTTGGTAGGTGATTGGCTCTGGGGTGTTTGACAGGTGATTGGCTCTGGGGTGTCTGGCAGGTGATCAGCTCTAGGATGTTTGACAAGTAACTGACTCTGTGGTGTTTGGCAGGTGATCAGCTCTTTGGTGTTTGGCAGGTGACCCAATCTGGGATGTTTGATAGGTGATCGGCTCTGGGGTGTTTGATAGGTGATCGGCTATGGGGTGTTTAACAGGTGATCGGCTCTAGGGTGTTTGGCAAGTGACCAGCTCTGGGGTGTTTGACAGATGACTGACTGTGGGGTGTGTGGCAGGTAATCAGCTCTGGGGTTTTTGGCAGGTGACCGACTCTGGGGAGTTTGACAGGTGACCGGCACTGGGGTGTTTGACAGGTGTTTGGCTCTAGGGTGTTTGGCAGGTAATCAGCTCTGGGGTTATTGGCAGGTGACCGACTCTGGGGAAATTGACAGGCTCTGGGGTGTTTGACAGGTGAGCGGCTCTGGGGTGTCTGGCAGGTGATCAGCTCTTTGGTTTTTGGCAGGTGATCGGCTCTGGGGTGTTTGATAGGTGAACGGCTCTTGGGTGTTTGACCGGTGATTGGCTCTGGGGTCTTTGACAGGTGATTGGCTCTGGGATGTTAGACAGATATTTGGCTCTAGAATGTTTGGCAGATGATCAGTTCTTGGGTGTTTGATAGGTGACTGACTCTGGGGTGTTTGGCAGATGATCAGTTCTTGGGTGTTTGATAGGTGATTGGCTCTGGGGTGTTTGACAGGTGATTGCCTCTGGGGTGTTTGACAGGTGATCGGCTCTAGGGTGTTTGGCAAGTGACCAGCTCTGGGGTGTTTGACAGATGACCAACTCTGGGAAGTTTGATAGTTGACCGACTCTGGGATGTTTGACAGATGACCAACTCTGGGGTATTTGACAGGTGATTGGCTCTGGGGTGTTTGACAGGTGACTGGCTCTAGGGTGTTTAACAGGTGATTGGCTCTGGGGTGTTTGGCAGGTGATCGGCAGGTTATCAGCTCTGGGGTGTTTGGCAGGTGACCGGCTCTGGGGTGTTTGGCAGGTGACCGGCTCTGGGGTGTTTTACAGGTGACCGGCTCTGGGGTGTTTTACAGGTGATTGGCTCTGGGGTGTTTGACAGGTGATTGGCTCAGGGGTGTTTGACAGGTGATTGGCTCAGGGGTGTTTAACAGGTGTTTGGCTCTAGGGTGTTTGGCAGATGACCAGATCTTGGGTGTTTGACAGGTGACTGACTCTGGGGTGTTTGGCAGGGGACCAGCTCTGGGGTGTTTGGTAGGTGATTGGCTCTGGGGTGTTTGGTAGGTGATCGGCTCTGGGGTGTTTGGTAGGTGATTGGCTCTGGGGTGTTTGGCAGGTGATTGGCTCTCAGGTGTTTGACAGGTTATTGCCTCGGGTTGTTTGACATGGGATCGGCTCCATGGTGTTTGGCAGGTGATCGGCTCTGGGGTGTTTGGCAGGTGACAGACTTTGGGGTGTTTGACAGGTGATTGGCTCTGGGGTGTCTGGCAGGTGATCAGCTCTAGGATGTTTGACAGGTAACTGACTCTGTGGTGTTTGGCAGGTGATCAGCTCTTTGGTGTTTGGCAGGTGACCCAATCTGGGATGTTTGATAGGTGATCGGCTCTGGGGTGTTTTATGGGTGATCGGCTATGGGTTGTTTGACAGGTGATCGGCTCTAGGGTGTTTGGCAAGTGACCAGCTCTGGGGTGTTTGACAGATGACTGACTGTGGGGTGTGTGGCAGATAATCAGCTCTGGGATTTTTGGCAGGTGACCGACTCTGGGGAGTTTGACAGGTGACCGGCTCTGGGGTGTTTGACAGGTGTTTGGCTCTAGGGTGTTTGGCAGGTAATCAGCTCTGGGGTTATTGGCAGGTGACCGACTCTGGGGAGTTTAACAGGCTCTGGGGTGTTTGACAGGTGAGCGGCTCTGGGGTGTTTGGTAGGTGACCGGCTCTGGGGTGGTTGGCAGGGGATCAGCTATGGGGTGTTTGGCAGGTGACCGAATCTGGGTTGTGTGATTGGTGATTGGCTATGGGGTGTTTAGCAGGTGATTGGCTCTGGGGTGTTTGACAGGTGATCTGCTCTGGGGTGTTTGGCAGGTGATCGGCAAGTGATCAGCTCTGGGGTGATTGGCAGGTGATCGAGTCTTTGGTGTTTGACAGGTGATCGGCTCTGGGGTTTTTGGCAGGTGACCGACTCTGGAGTTTTTGCAGATGACCAACTCTGGAGAGTTTGATAGTTGACCGACTCTGGGGTGTTTGACAGATGACCAACTCTGGGGTAATTGACAGGAGATTGGCTCTGGGGTGTTTGACAGGTGACTGGCTCTGGGGTGTTTGACAGGTGATTGGCTCTGGGGTGTTTGGCAGGTGATCGGCAGGTTATCAGCTCTGGGGTGTTTGGCAGGTGATCGACTCTGGGGTGTTTGGCAGGTCACCGTCTCTGGGATGCTTGGCAGGTGATCGGCTCTGGG
Organism: Lissotriton vulgaris; assembly: GCF_964263255.1. Lineage (NCBI taxonomy): Eukaryota > Metazoa > Chordata > Amphibia > Caudata > Salamandridae > Lissotriton > Lissotriton vulgaris. Next base: position 79,660 of record NW_028241034.1, on the reverse strand, counting down.
GTGTTTGTCAGGTGATCGGCTCTGGGGTGTTGGTCAGGTGATCGGCTCTGGGGTGTTTGGTAGGTGACCGACTCTGGGGTGTTTGATAGGTGATCAGCTCTTTGGTGTTTGGCAGTTGACCAGCTCTGGGGTGTTTGATAGGTGATCAGCTCTGGGGTGATTGGCAGGTGACTGGCTCTCGGGTGTTTTACATTTGATTGGCTCTGCAGTGTTTGGCAGGTAATCGACTTTTGGCTGATTGACACGCACCTGTCCCTGTTTTAAGAAATATCAGGCAGTCCTTGTAACAGCCCTATTCTTCCGGTCTTAAAAAAAGGCGATGGAAATACTGATGAAAAAAATGACAGATTCATAGTTGATCTCAGGGAAATTAATAAGATTGTGGTTCCACAGTTCCCGGTTGTCCCAAATGTAGTATCAATATTGTCAACATTGTCACCTGAAATGACATATTTTTCTGTAGTGGATTTAAAAAATGCCTTCTACTCAATTCCAGTAGATGAGGGTAGCATGTACCTCTTTTCATTCTCTGTAAGCGGGAGAACCTTCTATTTCTGTCGTATCCCTCAAGGGTTCACAGAGAGCCCGAGCATTTACAACCAGGCCTTGAAAAGAGAACTAGACACATTAAATTTATCACCTAATTCTGTGCTAATACAATATATAGATGACCTGCTACTTGGTAGCATCTCTGAGACACAATGTACAACTAACACCATTAATTTGTTAAATTTCTAAACTGAACGTGGTCACAAGGTTTCACCAGAGAAAATACAATTTGTTCAACAGGAAGTATCCTACGTAGGACATATCCTGTCGAAAGGGCAGAGAAGATTGGATGATAAGCGCATTAAATTGATTCTTCAGACACCAGTGCCACGTACCCAAAAACAGGTGCGAGCCTTTTAGGTATGGCCAGTTATTGTCGACATTGGATTGCTAACTTCTCCTTGATTTCAAAACCCTTATTGGCCCTGACCCACAAGGACACGCCCGAACCCCTTCAGTGGTTGCCAGAACATGAACAAAGCTTCCTTGCCATTCGGCAAGCTCTCTGCTCTGCTCCTGCTTTAGGCCTACCAGACTATTCTAAGTCTTTCCAACTCTATGTTCATGAGTCTGACGGGAGTGCTCTTGGGGTTCTATGCCAGCAGTTCGGTGACCACAAAAGACCATGCACATATTTCTCTGCCACCTTGGATACTGTAGCCAAGGCTTTACCTTCCTGTATACGTTTTGTTGCAGCAACTGCCTTATCACTACAACGTGCAGAAAGCATAATAATGGGACATGAAGTTGATGTCTATGTACCACATGCAGTAGAGCTGATATTAAATAAGACACGTATGTGAGAAGGTGGCCTGATATGCAGTGCTCACTATTCTAGTGAACACTATGTATCAATCCAGCAACCCTTATTGATGATTGGTTGTAAGTCAGCCTTATAGACCAGCTATCCTAGTAGCGTGGATACGAGCAGTCTAAGGCTAAAGACTCGAGAGGGCGTGTTAAGCCAGCTGTTATACCACATATACCCCTTGAACACCAAGTGAAAGGACACCACACAAGTGTTATGAAAATAAACAGTTATTTATTAAGAATCACAACAGCCCTGTACTCTGTATGAGGACAGGGTACTAAGCACAAACCAAAACTCGTACAAAAATACTTAAGTTAGCACAGTATATACAAATGCCCGAGGGGCACGGAAAACCATATACTTGAAAAGTGGAATGCGAAATTACTAGCAGGTAAGTACAGTACTAATAGGCTTTGGAATCGCTAGGACTTGACTATAGAATCGTTAGATTACTTCTAGGAGACCCAGGGGACTCGGGTGCAGTGTGTGCACTCTCACGCGAGATGCGGGACAAAGTCTATGGTAGCTAGAAATTGCAAAGTTAGTGTTCTCGGGCGAACCCGACCTGGTAGGAAGAAAACGAAAGTGGATTCTGACCCTTGGATACTGAGGCTATGCTGGGGCACCGAAATGCCGAAGTTACCTAGCCCAGGGGCTGCAGCTGCATAGGACTCAAAGGACGTCGGGAATCCTCGTTGACGGACCAGGAGCCTGGAAGAAAGAAGTTGCTGGCAGGCGACCAGTGAAGAAAGTTTGGTGGATCCAAGCCTGGATCGATGGAACTTGACACCTGAAAGCAGAGGGGACCAAGTTCGTGACTACTAGCCAGTAGTCAGTGGGCACCAGGAGGGCACCGGATGGTAGTCACCTCGACAAGGCGTGTGGGTGACGCTGGGCTCGGAGATCTCACGGACCAGGAGGCGTTGTCGGCGACCAGGAAGGAGGATCGAGCTGTCCCAAGAAGATAGAAGCTGTCGGCGTCGCTGGACCCAGGATTGGGCAACAAAGCCTTGGCAAATTCAAGCCCACGCGGTGGACCTAAAATGGCGTCTGGAGTGGACCAGGAGGGTCCGGGGTGCCTCTCTTCAAGAAGGAAGCAAGGGCCAGTCTGGAGCAACCAGACCAGCAGCAGTGATGTCGTCGGGCGTCGTTCAGAAGGCCACAAGCCAGCCGGCTAGTAGCCAAACAACGCGGTGCACAGCAAACAGCAGAAGGGCCCCACGCAGATCGTGGAGATGCAGGGAGGCTGATCTTGGGTGCTGGAGCTGCGCAGGGTTGGGGCTTCTCGGACCCCAAAGCACTCACCCGTGGAGGACACGGTGGGCTTGTTGTAAAGATGTCGTGCAGTCTTGGCGATCGTCGGTCCCTCGAGGTCTCGTCGCACTCACGGTTTTCAGCTTTGCTGTAGAGGTGAGTAGAGGTCAGAGGTGCCAGGGAAGCCGGGTCTCGTCGAGCTGGGTCGTCGGATTCGTGATGAAGGACTTGCAGCAGACCGCAGTGTTCTTTAGGATGGTGCCTGCGGATGCAGGGTGACTACTCCTTAGCCACAAGGGAGAATCTTGATGAAGAAATCGTGAAGTCCTTTCGCAGAAAGTCGTGTCTTGATTCCAAAGATGATCTAATTTGAACAGGGGGCCCGCTCCCATCTTTATACTAAAAAAGGGGCTGACCCGGTGACTAGGTCCTGCCTATGGGTGGGACTAGGAAGGGGGTGGTTACACCCCTCTGCCATGCCGGACTTCCCCAGGCCAGGGGCTGGTGTGCCCCTGGAACTGGTTCAGACCGGCCTATGCGTAGTGAGCACCGGGGTGCCACTCAGCAGTCACCTTCCTGAAAAACCCTGCCTACCCAGGATACACAAAACCATGTCTGGGACGGTGCTAGCACCGCCCCGGACAGGAAACCCTTTGTCCCGGCCTCCCTCGCTGGAAGGACTCCCAGCAGCAGGAGGTCAGACTCGTGTCTGTGGTGGCAGCATCCATTTTGTGGAGCTGAGGCTTCAGTTAACTTTAACCGGGGTTCACAGTTACATACATGTCGTGTCCCTCTAGAAGGGTGGAATGCTAACCCCGTCGCCAGAATTGGCGAGGGGTTAGTATTCCAATTCGTATGACACCTTACTCGACATGTTTTGATAAAGCAATACCAAAGTTAGCATTTAACCGCGAGGATTATAATGCACTTAAGAGTATATGGTAAGCGATATCATGGAACAGCTATTAGGACTTGGTTCCGCAAGCTGCAGACAGGCTCAGCTCATGCCAGAGCACCATCTCACACGATTCCAAGCACTCTGCCTTCAGGATTGTCAAGGCCTGCCATAGGAGTGACTGATAGGAATCTGTGTGCCCATTTTAGGGTTAGATATAGGTATACTATATCTATAGCAAAGGGTGATTACACGACTTTGCCCCAGCTGTCATGCAGCCAGTTGTGTCAAATTTAGGAGGCCAGCCAGGGGTGGCATAATACATGCTTCAGCCCCTGGCAGCCCTGGGTACACCTATGCCCTGAGTTACAGGGTCTGATAAGGTGGCCCAGTACCAATTGGAAATGCACCTAGGGTACATGGAATCCATTTTAAAGAGAGAGCAGTAGGCCTGGGGTCCTGATTGGCAGGATCCCAGGTCGACTATGTCAAAAACCAGCTAAAACACAGGGCAAAAAGTTGGGGGCAACCATAGTCAGGAGGTACCTTCCTACACAACAACGTACTCAACACCTCACAAATGCCAGGCTCACGCAGTATGAGATCTGTTTATTTGCAGCACATGTAACACTTCACAAGTGTAATGTTCTTAACCCTGCCACTCTGTTACCTGTTCCCACTGATGATCTAGTGGACTCAGACCATGATTGTATTTTGTTAACTGAGGAGCAAACAAAAGGTAGAATAGATATGACTGATACACCCTATGCAGATGCTGAAGGAGAATTGTGGGTGGATGGTTCCTGCCTTAGAACAGAGGATGGAAATACATCAGCAGCCTATGCAGTTGTAACAAATAAAACTGTAGTTGAGTACTGTAAGATACCTGAGTTGTCTGCACAAGCACCAGAACTTGTGGCACTCACACAAGCTTGTGAGTTATCTGAAGGGAGGTGTGTTAACATATACACAGACAGCCAATATGCCTTTAATGTGGCACATTCCTTTGGAAGACTTTGGAAAGAAAGAGGTTTTATTACCTCACAAGGCACAAAGATACAGCACGGAGTGCTTATCACCAAATTACTTAACTCCCTGGCACTTCCAAAGAAATTGGCCATAATTAAATGCAGTGCTCACAAGAAGGTTACTGACAAGGTAGGCCAGGGAAATGCATTTGCTGAAATAACAGCAAAACAGACAGCAAGAAATAAATCAGCACTAGTACTAACAGCCCAAGAATTACCTGATGAAGTGAAGTCACTAGATCTAACAACTGAAGGTATAAGACTAATGCAACAAGGAGCAACAGCAGAAGAACAGATGGGTTGGTCAAAGGACGGGTCATTTGTTCAAGGATGTTGGATGAATGACACCAAGAAGAAATATATGTTACCAGACAGGATGGTCTACTCCATGTGTTTGGCCATGCATGGCCCGGCACACATATGCAGGGATGCCATAATAAACTGTATGGACAAGTTCTGGGTGAACAAGAATATAAGGAAAACAGCACAGGAAATATGTCAAAGATGTATGGTATGTGCACAGTACAATGTGGGTAAGACTGCTCCAGTACCCAAAGGCCACTTTCAAAAACCAACAATGCCATTTGAAGCCCTGCAAATAGACTATGTGGAGATGCCACCTACAAATAAGTATAGGTATATCCTGGTGGTGGTGTGCATGTATTCAAAATGGATAGAAGCATACCCGGTAAAACACAATGATGCCATCTCAACAGCCAAGTGCTTGATAAAGGACTTGATCCCACGCTTTTGGGTCCCAAAAAAAATATTTTCAGACAATGGCAGCCACTTCTGTAATGAAATAATAAAATTGACATGCAAAACCTTGGGAATACAGCAGAAGCTACACTGCGCCTATCATCCAGAGGCGGCCGGTACAGTAGAAAGAAAAATGGCGTGCTCAAGAGCAAGATAGCAAAAATATGTGCTGACACAAAATTGACCTGGATGGATGCCTTACCTATTGCCCTAATGAGCATGAGGAGCACACCAGATGCCAAGACCAAACTCAGTGCTCATGAAATAGTCAGTGGGTTGCCAATGGTAGCTTGGGGAGTTCCAGACAAAAATGCTCTGCCTATGATGACGAATGAATTGTTGAATGATTACTGCATGTCACTTACACGCACTCTTGCTTCTATCAACCAGCACGTGAAGGGGGCCCTTCCGGAGACACTGCAAGTTGAAGGACACAAGTTTAAACCTGGGGACTGGGTGCTCATCAAGGCATTCCAGAGGTCCAACTGTCTCCAAGCTCGCTGGAAGGGTCCACAGCAAGTCCTGCTCGCCACTAAGACTGCGGTAAAGTGCACCAACAACAAATCCTGGATCCACGCCTGCAACATCAAGAGGGCACCACCTGACACCACATACAGCCAAGACCCAGGTCAGCAGCACATGCCAACACCGGAATTGATCCAAGAGGAGAAGAGGTACAATTTACGGTCAACAAAGAAGACAGAGATGAAATGTCAATAATATCTATAATTGATCCTCTTCAGGAAATAGATGAAGTGTTACTGCTAGATATCATCCTAACAGATATTTTAACAAATATCTTTGACTTTGGGAATAACGGTGAAGAAAACAACGAAAGCGCATTACTGTACATCCAGGAATCCTTTGATCAGCTAGAATATGAGCTAATGCGAGACTTAAACAGTATAGCATTACGAGAAACTTTAGACAGAGTACTTTCTGACTGAGAAAATTCAACTAGGGTATATTGCACACTACCACCAGGAGTAATTGCTCAGTTGCAGAACAAGAAAAGTATAGCACACTTCATCAGGGAGTTCTTAGTAAAAAGTGGGCCAGTACAACGTTGAGTAGATGAACTGATCCAGGAGGTATTTGCGAGTCCTCCTGTAATTGCAAAGTGCCCGTGCCACTGCAGCAATTAGTAGATGAACTGATCCAGGAGGTATTTGCGAGTCCTCCTGTAACTGCAAAGAGCCCGTGCCACTGCAGCAATTAGTAGATGAACTGATCCGGGAGGTATTTGCGAGTCCTCCTGTCACTGCGAGCACCCGTGCTGCTGCAGCAACCAGCAAATAACTTTTCACAGGTTGGCAGGACAGCCTGCTTTAAAAAGCTACCTTTAGGGTGAGGTACAGTGGACAATATTGTAAAAATTAAGTAAGGTTGCACTAAAGGTTGAAATACGTGACCAAAGGGTCGTGCATTACAAGAATTACATGCATATCTTTGGGAGGCGAGAAGTTCCAAGAAATTCTCAGAGGCCATCTGAAATATTAACGAATAGCTGTTCGCAATATATTCTGTGCTACAGCTTCACCTTATATGTGTTCATGCTTTTTGTGTGTTTAGCTTATATTATAGTAAAGATTCACAGTGATAATACACAACATAGTGTCATCAATAGCACTACATCCACTTAAAGAAAGTATAAGAATACATAGGTATGATTAGGAAATATACAGCTCTAAAAATGAAGAAAAAATGGTACAAGTCTAAAATGTGCATACCTGGGGTGACATTCTGTCTGTTATTGCTAGCATTAATTACTGTATACTTATTGGACGTGTTCTATCCCATGGAACAATTGATACCAACAACAACACCCCCTGCTATCATACCTGCATACACTTTGTCACCTGAAGAAATAGCCCACAGAGAAGATATGCACCACAATTCCTTTGTGACTTTGTTGCATCATACCAATAAGATATTAACAAGGGGAGATTGCTGGATATGTTTGCAATTTCCAGCTTCGGTGGACCAAAGTTTGCCGCTGGTTCAAGTCCCACTGCCTTTTGAAGCATCCTGTTATGCCATTTACATAACAATAGTAAAAATAGAGCTAATAGCCGTTTTGCAGAATTTAAAGAAAAGTACTGCTGGTGCAGGGACAACTAGGGCTCCACCTGCAGGAACATTATATAACAAATATATGGCAGATATTCTGACTCTGGGGAACTGCACGGAAGTAATAGAACAGAATGCAACATTCCCCTGTCTGACATCTTTACTCCGCTCTTTCCAACTCAGAATACAAGCACTGGGATAGCAGGCCCATCAAAAGAGGCAAATAAGAATATACCATTTTTGAAGTTAAAATTAAGAAAACACAACGCAATAGGGAGTATTTGTATAAAGAGTAATGGGACCTATCAGGTGGGCAATAGTACTAATTGTAACATGACATTTGAAATGACGGCCGTAAATATTAGCATTCCACTTTACGTAGGTGACTCCATTTATTTCATTTGTGGAGAGAAGGCTTATACATGGCTTCCAACAAGTTGGAGTGGTTGTTGTCACCTAGGTTTTGTATTACCTGCTATAGCAATAAAAGACACAAAGGAAGTACGAAGGGACATGCAAAGACATGCACCACGGCGAGGCAGGAGAAGTGTGGATCAAAGAGATACCGCATCACAGATAGCGGGTGATATATTTAAAGGGGTGATACCATGGATTGGTCCATCTATCAACTCAGGGGATATACGTAGATTGTCCAGACTACTAGAAGCAACAATAAATGAAACGACAAGTATACTTGAAAATATTACAGTAGAGCTTCAAGCTGTGAGATTAGTTTCGTTACAAAATAGAATGATTCTTGACATGATGCTAGCAGAAAGGGGAGGAGTCTGTGCAATTATAGGGGCGTCCTGTTGCACCTATGTCTCTGACTCCTCTGTTACTGTCAGGGAGGCAATAAAAAGATTGCATCATATAGGTGTAGAAGCACATCAGGATTCTGGTACATGGGATATAGAAGGTTCACTTTGGAGTTGGTTGAGCGCATGGGGTTGGAAGATAGGAATGGTGTTCATAACAATTTTCCTACTAATAATAGGCTGTTGTCTATTAATTAATTGCCTGCCAATGTGCTGTCAACTATTGGGACAGCTGACAAAATGCCAAGGGAGGAGATTAAAGGAAAAAGAAAGAATGCTGATGCAAACAGTCACTACTGAGTTGATGAACATAGACATTTCTGACAATGATAAGAATGGACAATATAATTATTAAATTGTGATATGCTTCGTGATGAAATTATTTTAAACTAAGGTTCAAAGGGTCGTTTTGTAAAAGATGAAAAATTAGTTGGCCCTTTGTTGAATGAATACATTAAAGTGAACCGTAGTTTATATTAATTTATGTCTGTCATCTGCCTGTAAATGATATGAGCCACTCATAATGGAAGGTAGCTCCATGCTGCACAAATGGTTAAAATTAAGTTGTCTGAAATTCAGCTGAAACCAAAAAGAATTGCAAGTGAACGTGTACGTGTCCATTCTGCTGTAACTCCAACTTGTTTAATGATTCACAAGCTTTCACCTGTGTACAGAGCCAGTTCAGCGAGTCAATTCCCAGAAAGGGCTCGCTGACCTAGGACGTGTCAAGTTTGCTCTGCCCTTGCCTGGGTAAGGTGAAGGGGTAAAGTGTTTGTTCAGCACAAATAGCATGTGCGTCATTTGCATGGGGAAAGCAGAAAACACGGGCCTCTGCTGATTAGATCAAACAGTGCACATTGACATTTCAAGATAACCGACCAAGGCTGTAGGTCAGGAGGTAGTGGGGTAAAAGATTAACCAGTATCTGCATGGTCAGATCCGTCAGGAATAATGTAAAGTGTGAACGTAGACATATTTCTGAAATGCACCATGATGTTGTAATGTACACGTGGCTGAGATGGTCACACCACAATGTAGTAGTTAATGAATAATGTGTCAGGGGTCTGTGAAAACATTTATAAAGACTGATTTCCTCTCTGTAAAACCAGATCTCTTTGCACACCTGCAAATTGTCTCAGCTGCAGCTTATTGGCAATAAAGCCATTTTCTTTTGAAACCTTGTATGTGCCCTTCTTGTCCCTATTCACAAATTCTGTGCTTTTACAGTACGCATCTTTCCAGGATTTTGGAAAGATGAGGAAGGTTGGAGTCAGGTCTGAAGTTGTTTAGGCCATTTATGTCCAGGCCTGGTTTTTTTAGCATGGGGTGACTTGACCCACTTTCAGACAATCTGGAACGATTTCGGTTTTTAGGGAGCTGTTTATAATCCTGCACCAGAGTGGAGCGAGAGTTTCAATTTTTTGGTGAGTTGAGCCGGGAGAGGGTCTAGGGTGTGAGATGAAGGTTTAGAGGTGGAAATAAATTTGACTATCTCTTCCTCTAGAATGGGTTGGAAGAGTGACCAGGATTTGGTGGTGGGGGTGGGAGTGGGAGTGCAGCTGAGCACCCCAGCTGGGCTGGTAAGGTGAGGGGAAGAGCAGTTGATGTCTCGTGAGCGCTCGATCTTGGAGATCCTGTCATTGAAGAAGGTGGCGAAGTTGTTGCACCGTTCTTTGGAAGCTTGACCCAGGGACGTATCAGGTTTGGAGGTTTGTTGTCTGATGATCCTAAAGAGCTCCTTGGGTCTGTTTTTTGCGCAATCCAGTGCAGAGGTGAAATATACAGATTTTTTGTTCTTGATATGACTGTTATATTTTTTCCTGATAGATCTGAGTTGATTGTGGTGGGAGGTAGTGGGCATGCTCCTCCAATGTCTTTCTGAGGCCCTTATTTGTCTCTTTTCGTCGTTGATGTCAGAGTCGAACCAGGATCAGGACGGGATGGCTCGTTTTTTTTTAAGTTTCAGGGGTGCTAGTTGGTCCAGCAGTGATACCATATTTATGTTGTATAGCGAGGTGAGGTCATTTGTGGAAAGATCCTTGCCGCTGGGTAGGATCAACTTTAGCCTTTTTTCCTTGATGTCCAGTGGGATCTGGGGGAGGTTTCTGGACCATTTGGGGGGATCTTGAACAGGAGGCAGGGATAGAGCTTTTTTTTTGGTGTGGAATAAGATCATGTGGTAACCTCCCACCACTGTGCCGGTATGTGACTGCACAAAGCAGCTATTGGAGGATATACCACGCTCGTCAAGGTGTTTTAGATTGCCTTTTGATTGTTGTTTTTGAATATTGTCTCTTAACTCGGTTTACACTATGTGTAACATAACGATGGTTTTGATTGCACTTTTGTATTAATGTCTTAACCAAATGTAACTTTTGTAATATAGTTTTTAAAATTCTTTTTATCTGTAATGCTTTTATCACTAGCGCAGTCGAATAAAACTTTTTTCAATTGATATTGACCCATCCTTAAAATTTGCTGGTTGGATATGCCAAATTCCAATCTTATTTGTGCAGTTGATGCATTGGTGGGGAGCTGAAACAAAAATGTTAAAACTTTGGTAATAGCATTATTTAAAGGTCTAGGGTCCTTACTGCAGTAGGGTAGACTGGGGAGCATTTTTGCATTTATTAATTTTAACAGTGGGCGATAACAAGACCCCACCAAGGAACTCTGCAATGTACGAAATGCAATTAGTAGGGAGTTAATTCTCTCTATCAACTCTGCTTTATGTAGACAAAATGAGCCCTTATCGTCGAACAAGAACCCAGGTATTTATAGGTTTTCACTTGTTCTAATTGTCAATTTTGTAAAAACCATTTATATTTATTGCATTTCAATGCCTTGTTATTAACTTCCATTACTTTCGTTTTAACTTTATTTATTACCATCCTGTTCTCCATAGAGTATTTTGATATTTTGTTTATGTTATGTTATGTTAGTATGAACATAACATAACTACTCCATAACATCAGTAGTGGAATAATTCATGATATAAAGAGTGAAGAGCCTGCATATATCCTATAACACGGCGTAATCATGAATGAAAGATACCCTATGACCTTTGGCTCGAATGCTCGGAGCATAAAATATCCAGCCAAATTATCCAAAAACGCAGCGAAAAAGTTTAAACATAATACCCTGAGGAAACACCCAGACACACTGTTCTTTGACCCATACATAAAGGAACTATAGTGAACGACTTAATATTCTTCTCAAACAAAACGGCTAAATGGCGCAATGCCTTCACAAATACGCTTAACATAAAAGCTATGAAAAACATCCCATATGGCACAAAAATAACGACCTCGCCTTCAATAAGTTGTGGAGCAGAACTATGCCTTACTATGTATAAAACAGGGATAGTGCTGATTCAAGCTGCGAACAGCGAACAAGATAAGTTCGACAAGATATTCCCATCCGTAAAAGAACGGCTTGAGGGATCAAGACACCAACCAGATCTGAGCACGCCTGAAGTCACCCCCGGAAACATCAGCACTACTTCCAGAGACGCCACTCAAACAGGAGGTCACCAGGTCCAGGATCCGGCTACTAACCCGAGCTATAGAAATGAAACTGGTCTGACAATATCGAATGAGGATGCTGAAGGGACAGTAAGGTCTACTAGTCACGAGAACAACAAACAGGACCTACTCCTTATGGAGGAGCCGACGCCAATATCAAATGTTGGGACTTCTGGCGCTGGACGCACACCTAGCTTGAAAGAACTACGTAATGAGAATCGGGAAATAAATATGATCGAAGGTAACAATCTCCCGTTACCTCCCTCTAATACCAGTATAGACTCAGGGAGAACATCGCCAACAAAAACACGCCTAGCGTCTCCAAACCCAGATAACACACGCAACATATCAAACAGAAACGGAACAAACAGTCTAACAGTGAACATAGTGAAAAAGACTGCGACAGTAAGATCAGACCAAAATCAGAAAAGAGAAAAAGGCAGAACACGGGCAGACAGGTTAATCATTTCTAAGAAGTCCCCCCAATACCGGAAAGATATCAAAGATCTTCAGAAACTAGTTGGCTAAATGGCACAAGCCAGAATTAGTTCTCTACTAGCGATTGAAAAAATACTGGAAATGACGGCAAGCACTCACTCCAAAATCACGCATATACAAAACCTTGTACACTACTCACAAAGAAGGAGCAACGAGATGGCCATGCCAGTAGCAAATAGGCACAACAGACCAAATAGAACAAAGTCCATGCAGAAGGAGGAAACGCTGGCCTTACTCCGAACGTATGAACCCGCGAAGCATATGAGAGAGGAAAGAATGAAAATAGTACCAGTCGATTCCGAAAGAACATCCAGAAAGAAGGATAGAAAACCGGACCTCAACAACCTACATCAAATCCAGCTAATAACCGAAATCGATAAGACAAACCTTAGCAGCTCTGGGAATCCAATGAACTGCCTCCTACTCAACTGTCGATCGGCAACTAAACATGCATCAGATATAGCAGACCTCATCCTCAATAAGGAAATCGATTTGGCAATCCTCACAGAAACATGGCTTACAGATTCATCATCGCCAACCATGGATTTATTAGTACCTCCCCATTACAAAATTGTTAGACGAGACAGACTGAAAAAGACCGGAGGAGGGATAGCCTGCATTCTTCGATCGGATATAGAGGTCAACCTAATACAATCTGACCCACTCGAATCCTGCGAATATTTAGGTTTCAATATAAGATCAGCAACCAATCAAAGATACAACTTGCATGCGTTTTATCACCCACCCGGAGAGAACACAAAGTTCACAGAACAGTAATGGAGATCATAACGGCCAACTCTAACTCCGATACCAATAATATATACCTAGGTGACTTCAACCTACACTGGGAGGACTCTAATGACAAACTAGTCAACACGCTTAAGGATTTCCTCGTCGAACTAAACCTCAACCAAGCATGCACGCAACCTACTCACTTGAAAGGAGCAACGTTAGACTGGATTATTTCAGGAGCCAAAGACACATCAATCCTCTCAATAGACCCGTATGATTGGTCAGATCACCATGCCATATCTTTCTTGATACCTGTAGTGAAAAAGGGAAAGACCATTCAACCCTTCAAACGCAGAAAATGGATTCGAGACACAAAAGAGGCTAATATGGAGCTACTCGTAGAAAGGTGTGTGTAACGCGGGACGCGTCTCTCAAGGAGACAGACCAGAAGCGGAGTGGTGGCAGTTCAATGATATCGTTTCGTCACCTCATTCCCTGCAGGATTCACAAGACCCTTGGCAAGACTCCGCGGAGGATATTAGGAGCGGCGCCTTTAACTGGATGCAGAATGGAAAGGGGCGACCACTCGGTCCCCCCGAACGTATGGCGGAGTACCACGATCCCCCCGGGAAGCCATCTTGGGCAGGAAGCGAGTCTCGGCTGGTATGCCCAAAGCGGCGTAGCCGGGGCGCGCTTTTTCCCGCCCTAGAGTGGGTTGGCCTAGACACTGACGCGGCTGGCCACGCCCTTGGGGCAGGCAGGGGCGGGTTTACGCCCGCCCTGAAGACGGATAAAAGGAGAAGCAAGACCAGAAGGCATCCTCTTGTTCCTGTGCTCTGAAGCTGCACCTCCTCGCTGCACGTGAGCTCGAGACGGAACGAAGAGCCAATTTTGAACGTTGTAATCGTTCTTGTTTGTTTTTCAGATACTCTGTTGGAGAATGCCGAAGAAGGCGGGAAAGCGCATGACTACTGACCAGATGCTGCGCGTTCTCATGAAAGAGGTGACCGACCTAAAGAGGCGAATGGATAAAGACGAGGAAGGGGGGCCGAAACGTCCTTTGGCGGGAGCAGCCCCGGGAGGGAAAAACAAGAGGCCCAGGAGGGGAGCAGCTGGGGGAGACACCCCGGGTCCCAGTACCCCGCTCGAGGCACCCACTCCCGTGCCGGAGGACGGGAATCCGATTCCCGTTGTGGTCACCCCCGTGTCCGGGGAAGATATGCCGCCCGAGCTGGCAGCACAATTAGCAGCGTGGTTGGGTAAAGGTAGCGAGGGCGCCACGGCTGTCGACGCGCAGGTGCTGATGAAGCAATTGCGTGAGAAACGGGAAGCAGCGAAGGTATCCACGCCGGCTGCAGCAGTAGAGAAGCCACAGGGGACGAGTTCGGCCGCAGAGGCAGCGTCCGGTTCAGGTAAGCGGCCATTGCCGATTGCGAGGGATGAGTCAGCACCCTCTCGTAGGGAAAAGTTGGGTCAGCATGTTCCTTTGGCTATTAAAGAGAAGATATGGGCAGGGGAGTATGTAAACATCTTCTCGTTGCTTACTGATCACTATGAGATGGAGCATGTTAAGGGCCAGAAGGACCTCATGCATCCGAGTGTTTGGCGCGCTAAAATGGCCGCCTTTAAGGTAAATGAAAACATTGGCAATTGGGGCAAAGCGTGGGGGTTTTTTACATCGATCTTGGGGGAACGAAGGCCCGATTTGCTACACGAATTGCCAATTTATCAGTCACGAATCATGGGGTACTCGATATCACACGAGGGTAATCATTGGTTCTGCTATGATAATCTTTTTAGAAAGGCTAAAGAACATGATAAAAACTTAACTTGGGATTGTTATGATTCTGTGTCATGGTCCAAAATGAAGGATACTGGTATGTTGAAATTGCCATTAGTAGGGAGTAACGTTGGCGAATCCTCCCGTCAGTATGCGGGGACGCCCTTTCGATCAGGTGCGGGTACCGACAATTACTCGAGGCCTGCCGGCAATACAGGAAAAAGGGGGGTTTGTTGGAACTTCAACAGGGGTAAATGTACTAGGCCCCAGGGATCGTGCAAATTTAGACACGAATGTAGTGGGTGTGGGCAATCATCCCATCCTGAGTCCACGTGCAGAGCCAAAACAGGTGATAACGGGGGTAGAGGAGGCGCCAAACAGGTCTAACATAGTCCTAGGGGCGCCTTTACCTACCCCGATTGATACCTTGGCAATGATTCCCTGGCTCAGTGAATACCCGGATCGTACTTCTGCTGGGGTGTTGCGGAACGGGTTTTCTTATGGTTTCCGCATCCCAGTGGGGGACTTTCAGGGTGTAGAGAAATGTAAAAATCAGCTCTCGGTCCTGCAGCATACGACCGTGGTACAGGATAAGATCCGGAAGGAGGTTACTCGAGGTCGAGTCGCCGGTCCGTTTAGTGTACCCCCGGTTCCTAACTTTGTTTGTTCTCCTTTAGGAGTGGTCCCCAAGAAGGACCCGGGTGAGTTCCGGCTGATACATAATTTATCAGCCCCACGTTGTCTTTCCGTAAACGAAGCGATAGACCCGGAAGTGTGTTCGGTGCGGTACGCATCCTTCGATGAGGCCGTAGCCATTTTGAATCGCCTGGGGCCCGGGGCGCTGATGGCAAAATCGGATATCGAGTCAGCGTTCCGGTTGCTCCCGGTACATCCAGACGATCAGCGTCTCCTAGGTTTCGTGTTTCAGGGTCATTATTACATGGATAGGTGTATGCCGATGGGGTGCTCTATATCTTGTGCCTATTTCGAAAAATTCAGTAGTTTTCTACAATGGGTCTTCACTAAGAAGACGGGTTTCCAACATGTGATGCATTACCTCGATGATTTTCTGTTCCTGGGGGCAGCTGGGGATCCGGAATGTGGTCAGGCTTTGGCTGAATTTTGTGTCTTAATGAATCAGTTTGGCGTGCCATTGGCACCAGGTAAGACTGTGGGTCCTTCTACTTGCCTCGAGTTTCTGGGGATCGAGTTAGACTCCAGAGAAGGTTGTTTTCGTTTACCAGCTGACAAAGTGTCAAAGTTCAGGGCATCCCTGCAAATGTGTATAAGTGGATCTAAGGTTAAGCTGCATCAATTACAGCAGTTAGTTGGTCAGTTGAATTTTGCCCTGAGGGTTATACCAATGGCCCGCCCCTTTTCCCGTTCGATTGCTCAAGCCATGGTCGCCTGAAGGAGGGCCATCATCGCACAAGGCTCTCGGCAGAGGTCCGCCAGGACATGCGCATTTGGTTGGCATTTCTGGCGGATTTCAATGGTCGAGTCGTCTGGAACAAACCGGCCGTGTCCTCTGAGGAGCTGGGGCTGTGGACAGATTCGGCAGGGAGCATAGGTTTTGGTGCCATCTTCGGCACAAGATGGTCTGCACAAAAGTGGCCGGCATGGTGGCATGACAATGGACTGACGAGTAACATCGCTTTCCTGGAGCTTTTCCCCATTTTGGTGGCCCTGAGAACTTGGCCCGAAGGGTTCAAAGATCACTCTGTGGTATTCTGGTCTGACAATATGACCGAGGTCGAGTGTATCAATAGCCAGGCAGCACGATGCAAATTGATTTTGAGACTGCTCAAGGAAATTGTTTTACTGTGTATGCAATTGAATGTGCTATTCAAAGCAAGACATGTCCCGGGGGTAATGAACCAGGCGGCTGATGCACTGTCTCGTTTTCGTATGCAGGCTTTCTGGGGTTTTCTTCCCACAGCGGACCCGGAGCCGGCACCCTTTCCCGAAGCTCTCTGGTCTCTCGGTGCCCCGAGCTTCGTAACCTCGTGGGAGAGAGTTTAGCACCCAGGACGAGGAAGGCATATGAAGGGGCGTTCCGGTCCTATTTAGCCTTTTTGGGGACTGATAGAGAGGAGCTTTGGGGCCAGGAGGAATGGGTGGTGAATTTTCTGATGTCTTTACATCTGGCTGGGAAATCGGTGGCCACGGCTCAGAGGCATCGGGCTGCCATTTCCTTTGTTGCTAGGGCTCATGGGATCCAGGACCCGACAGCGTCTTTCGTTGTACAAAAAGCGCTACGTGGGTGGCAACGCCTTGAGGGTCGCAGAGTAGATGAGAGGCGCCCGATAGGTTTGGATAGGCTGGCCCAGTTGTTATCCAGACTCCCTGCTACATGTTCATCTCAGTTTGATATAAAAGAAAGAGAGGGGCTCTTAATGACCCAACGGGAAATAGAGCGCCAATATACTTAAAAGTAAAACAAAAGAGTTTTCCCGATGGGGTATATTGTTTCCTGCTCCTAAATCAGGACTTACACTTGACAACCATCACTCACACCATACATTATGTGGACCTGGAGAACACTTACCAAAAAGGAATATGCTCAAACAAAATCTATTTTTTAAAAAAGTATACAATTTATTAAAAACTTAATTGCACAAGATAACTATACAGATCAATTAAAAAACATATATAACGCAGGAATACACAAGTATGAACACAGTTTGAAACACAAATTAAAAACCACCTAGTGTGGACGTGGAGAAAATTAATCTAGAAAGACACTCCTATCTGTCTTTTTCATTTCATTTCGGAACATAGTTTGGCAACAACAAGAGGAATAGTATTCCTTTAGATTGAATTAATTGTTGTCAACGCCGAATATGACTTGTAGGTTTGCGTCGACGCGTTTCGGAAGCAACAACTGATAAAGGCTTCCTTCCTCAGGACAGTTTCTATTTTTATTCTCCACACATGAAGATGTCAGACCGTGGGGGTTCTGTTACTTGTGGCGGTCTATACAATCTGTAGTGATCCACCGATTATTGCCTGTGTAGTCGTCAGGCTTGTACCCTCCGTTCTTAATCTCTGATCATGCGCTTTTATTTCACCATTTGTTTCTTTAAAAATTAGTCCGATGCGAGTCTGGCACAATCCTGATTATTTGTGCAGACGAGCGTACCGGGTAAAGATTTTTCCGATGCGGGTCTGGCACAATCCTGATTATTTGTGCAGACGGGCGTACCGAGTATGGCGTTTCCCTTCTGTTCTTGGGTCTGTGTTTCTTAAGCAACTGATCCGGTTTCCATAACGGGGGTTCTGTGCTGCAGCCGGGTATTTCAATCACACGTGGCTATTGTTTGCGCACGGTGGGGATTCCCGGAACTGCTCAACGTGGCGTCTCATAGATCACCGCTTCTTGTTTTGACATTTTCCACATTCAGACAGGGGTCTGAATGTGGAACAAGTTAAACGGGTGGGGCGTTGGTCCTCCAATTGTTATAAAAGGTATGTGCGGTTGCACATGTTGTGAAGCTGTAACGATGTACTCACGCTTCTTGTTTTTGTTTGGTTTTCAGTTGCGCAAGCCTACGAGGCGGGGCGGACTATGCAGTCGACCCAACACCGGGCCAGCGGTCAGACATCACCGGCTGTGAAAAAGGAGGTGTGGGTCGTGGGCCACTCATACGTGAGGCGTGCCGCGGACGTATTCAAGGCAGGTGACATGATTCACGTGGCTGGGGAATACGGGTACAGTGTGTCCTTCTACGGAAGAGGCGGTCTCTGTATTGACCAGTTTCAATCATTTTTCGAGGGTTTGTTAGGGCGGACGAGGTCACCGCCGTCTGTAGTCATAGTACATCTTGGGGGCAATGATTTGGTCACCACTGGTAGACGACTTCTCCTTGAGGCGATGCTTTCCACTGTAAGTTGGTTAGCGAGGAGAGTTCCAGGGTGCACAATTGCGTGGTCCCATATGATCCCACGAAAAGTGTGGCGGGGGGCTATTTCTGTTCCTGCTTTGAATCATTCTGTTAGAAAGCTTAACAACAAAGTGAGTAGGTTGTTCCGTTCCAAGACACTGCATTATATTTTGCATGGGTGTATTAATGATGACAGTATGTATTTGGGGGATGGTGTGCATTTGTCTCGGGTGGGGAATGAGTTACTCATAGGAGACTTCTTAGCATGGCTAAAAACGTTTTAACATGACCTTTAGGTAGGAGTTTTGTGGGGGGTCCGGATAGCCGGTCAACTATCCGGCCTGTGGCGGTAAGGTCATGATCGGTGAGCACTAATTGGAAGATCCCTATGAGTGGGCGTCACCCAACACGGATGGGAGCGCTCGGGGGAGGTGGCCATTGGCCCCTCAACGGGGAGGCGGTCCCTTCTAAGGATGGGTCGCCGAAAGAAAAGGAAAGGCGGTCAAGGCCCCTTCCTGGGTAGGAGGGGTTACAGCCCCCTCCTGGGGAATTTCCCGGGGCCAGGACGTCTGCGACGGCAGATGTGGTAAGTTGTGTGGGGTTTGGGGGGGGGTCTACGCTACCTTCTAGATACCTCACACGAGTCCTCGTACGACCTCTAAGTGGCGTCGAGTTTTATTGGGGCCCCCGTCAAGTCAAGGGAAATTGGTAATTGCACTTGAGGTACGCCTCTGGGCCGCCCCTCACAAGTGAGGGCGATATTTCTGGGTTAGGGATCTTGACACCGGTTACGACCTTGCCGTTGGCCCTTAAACGTTAGGATGTACAATTTCAAAATTTCAAGTAAATGTTTTGTAGGATGTTAGTTCGGCTAGGAGAACCTTTGTATTAGAGAATCTGTTAAGGTTAGCCAAACATCGCAATGTGGTAATGAAATTGTACATAATATGAAACTGTTGATTTAATGTTTTAATTTTGTTTCATATTTTAATAAATACGGCCGGGAGGGTCACTCCCTCCCGTCTTCCAAAAAATTCAGAACTGTTTCCGGTTTCCCATCCTTGGGGATTGTGTTGAGAGGGGGTGGCGGGTATCTCAGCCATATGGAAAGGGGCGACCACTCGGTCCCCCCGAACGTATGGCGGAGTACCACGATCCCCCCGGGAAGCCATCTTGGGCGGGAAGCGAGTCTCGGCTGGTATGCCCGAAGCGGCGTAGCCGGGGCGCGCTTTTTCCCGCCCTAGAGTGGGTTGGCCTAGACACTGATGCGGCTGGCCACGCCCTTGGGGCAGGCAGGGGCGGGTTTACGCCCGCCCTGAAGACGGATAAAAGGAGAAGCAAGACCAGAAGGCATCCTCTTGTTCCTGTGCTCTGAAGCTGCACCTCCTCGCTGCACGTGAGCTTGAGACGGAACGAAGAGCCAATTTTGACCCACCCACCAGCCCCTGAGGACAGCAAGTGGTTTTGAATAAAGTTGATGGATAACTCTGATTTTCGTTTACAGGTTGTGGTATTATCGTGATGATTTTGAGTATGTAATAAAGAATGGTCGATTTGTGTTATGTTTCGCAAATAAAGAAATTCTGCTTTAGTGTTCATTGGTAAGCATGCTTTTAATAAAGTTGTAGTTGCCACTGTCTTTTTAGTTTAGTCATTTAGTTAGCATTGTCGTATTTATTTTGGTCGGGCGGTAAGGTCATGATCGGTGAGCACTAATTGGAAGATCCCTATGAGTGGGTGTCACCCAACACGGATGGGAGCGCTCGGGGGAGGTGGCCATTGGCCCCTCAACGGGGAGGCGGTCCCTTCTAAGGATGGGTCGCCGAAAGAAAAGGAAAGGCGGTCAAGGCCCCTTCCTGGGTAGGAGGGGTTACAGCCCCCTCCTGGGGAATTTCCCGGGGCCAGGACGTCTGCGACGGCAGATGTGGTAAGTTGTGTGGGGTTTGGGGGGGGGTCTACGCTACCTTCTAGATACCTCACACGAGTCCTCGTACGACCTCTAAGTGGCGTCGAGTTTTATTGGGGCCCCCGTCAAGTCAAGGGAAATTGGTAATTGCACTTGAGGTACGCCTCTGGGCCGCCCCTCACAAGTGAGGGCGATATTTCTGGGTTAGGGATCTTGACACCGGTTACGACCTTGCCGTTGGCCCTTAAACGTTAGGATGTACAATTTCAAAATTTCAAGTAAATGTTTTGTAGGATGTTAGTTCGGCTAGGAGAACCTTTGTATTAGAGAATCTGTTAAGGTTAGCCAAACATCGCAATGTGGTAATGAAATTGTACATAATATGAAACTGTTGATTTAATGTTTTAATTTTGTTTCATATTTTAATAAATACGGCCGGGAGGGTCACTCCCTCCCGTCTTCCAAAAAATTCAGAACTGTTTCCGGTTTCCCATCCTTGGGGATTGTGTTGAGAGGGGGTGGCGGGTATCTCAGCCATACGCTGAGGAAGACCCAACCCCCTATGACGTCATCTGCGCTGGATTGGTGAAAAACCCGGAAACCACACAGCCGGGGCGTGACATCACCGAAGGAGAAGAAGCGAGGAGAGAACGGCGTTACCGGAGAGAAGAGGACGAGACGAAACGAGAAGCAGACGAGCCAGGAGGCCAACGATACCACGCTTCGCCCCGCCACACTCCCGAGGGAGGAGTGTGGCTGCGACAGGTACGGGAAAAGTTCTCGAGCTGGGTGGGGAGGAGGGGTGTAGTTCCCCGCTAAACAGGGGTCACTCTCTTGAAGTCCTCCCTGTAGTCTACCGACCCTCCGTTACCTTTCCCCTTCACGCCAGCCTCACGTATACCTCAGGAAGCACTTGGTCAAGTTTGAATAGCACAGTTCATGGGTGTCCCTGCACTCCCTTGGTTCCTTTGGGATTCATACAGTACGAGGGCGTCATATTAAAACGGTCCTTTTGTTTTTCTGTTTCTTTCGGTATCCACGAGAGGGGGAGCTTCCCATCCCAGCCTGAAACCCCGAAAGCACCCAATCACGGAAGAGGATACCCTCAGCTCATCCAAGACGGACCCCGCGGAATTCGCCAAGGAAAGACTGACATTTCGTCAAAAAAAGCTGTACATGAAAATAAAGCCCTCATTACCTAAACGACGCCTCTAGCCTCTTACTGAATCCCCAGCCACGCCGATACAGTGTGAGAGAGACCTAAAGGTACCTAGCAATCTGCAGAATGTAAATGAGATGACAGATCACTACATAACCTCAGTCGGGAACATCGTCAATGACGCCATGCCACTAAAACTGAAAAGAGTGACCGAGAAGGCAAAAAATCCATGGTTTAATGGATCTCTGAATGAAGATAGGCGCAAATTGAGAATGGCCGAAAGAAAATGGAGACAACACTCATCATCCCAGGAGCTGACAGCCCTCCGAAAAATCAGAAACTAATATAACAAAAAGATCATCAATTCCAAAAGGGAATATATTAGATCCGAATTGGACAATGCCAAAAATAGACCACGGAAACTCTTCGAGATCCTAAAGCAACAATCAAATAAGTTAGCCAAGACCGCTCATGAGAACTCAAAAACCCCTCTAAGTTGTGAGGATTTCTCGAAATTTTTCACGGAGAAGGCCAAAGCATTGGAATTGGAGCTCACAAGCGCAGCGGCTACCCTTCCAATCCAACCATTGACTACGAACAAGTCCGACTTGACTATAGAGCGTAGCAAATCAAAAAACAAAGTGTACTGGGATACATTCGAACTATATGACCAGGAGAAGGTCGCCAAAACACTCTCGGAAATCACAATCACTATCATGACCCCTACCTGCGAAGTGCGTAAGAGAAATCAACTATATTGTGCTCCCAATTTGGACGCAAATAATAAATGCATCATTATCACAAGGGATCCTCCCTGACTGCCTAAAAACAGGGCAAGTTGTTCCAAAAACCTACAGCGGATGCAACAGATCCGAATAACTTTCGCCCAGTGACCAACATCCCTTTACTGGCCAAACTAATTGAGAAATGTGTGCAGTGCCAACTGAGCCAACACATCAACAAGTTCTCCCTACTTTGCTCCAAGTCATCCTGGCCTTGGTCCTCTCCCGCTTGGACTTTTGGAATTCCTTATATCATGGTCTGCCCAAAACCTTGCTCTATAGACTGCAGATCGCTCAGAACCAAGCGGCGCGACTAGTCTTCAGGATTCCAAAATGGCAGTCGGCCAAGCCTCTCCTTGCCAAACTGCACTGGCTCCCAGTCAATCTTAGGGCAGCCTTTAAGATCGGCTGCTTAGTATTCAAATCCCTGACTGGTCCCTCCCCTAGGTTTCTGAAATCCCTTATCACTCCGTACTGCCCCCCGCGTAATCTCAGATCCTCCCATCTTCACCTCCTGGCCACCCCCTCCTTTAAACTCGTGAGGGTTGGAGGTCGGAGCTTCTCACATCTTGCCCCTACACTTTGGAACTCTTTTCCCCTTTCTCTTAAATCTGTCAACTCACTTATCCTTTTCCGCAAGTCTCTCAAAACCTGGCTTTCCCCCCAATCTGGTTAATCTTTAATCTGCTATCTCACTGAAATCCAAATCAGCGCCAGGAAACTCACGGTGACAGTGCGCTTTAAAAGAACCTCCTAACATAACATAACATACTAGATGAATGCCAATCATGATTCAGATCAGGGCATAGTACGGAAACAGCGATCCTCCATATTGTTGATGATGCGTTACAGGCCCTAGACCAAAATCAAGCATGCTTACTAATTCTCCTGGACCTGTCCTCAGCATTTGACACAGTAAATCACGAAGCCTTACTGACCAGGCTGCGGAACAGGTTGGGACTGGAGGGAAATGTTCTGAAATGTTTCGAGTCTTTCCTACGAAACAGAACACAACGATTCCTGGTCAACCAATCAATTTCACCTATATGCCCTAACTCAATTGGAGTTCCACAAGGATCGTCACTATCACCTGACCTGTTTAACCTGTATGCTGAACCCCTTACAGAAATTCTCCGAAACTCACAGATATCCTACCACATGTATGCGGATGACACGCAGATATACATAAAGATCGCCTCCCTTGAAGACATTGAGCTAATGAACGAGACCTTAAAAATAGCATTGCAATGGTTATAGGCCAATCATCTGAAGCTAAATGCCAATAAAACAGAGTTCCTATTAATCTCACCAACAAGGAGCCAGGCAGAAATAAAAGAATGGACCAAGCTGGAGACGGCGCTAAACTGCACCCCCACCCTAGTCAACTCAGCTAAATCGCTAGGAATCACTTTGGACGAAAACCTTGATATGAAAACCCATATTAACTCAATGGCTAAAAGTGCCCGCTTCCATCTGAATTACCTAAGAAAACTGAAACCATTCATCTCAGAGGCCGATCTTAAACTTGCAATCCAATCCCTAGTCATCTCTCGGATTGAATATGGCTGCACCACCTTAGCCGGATTACCAAACACGTCAACAGCACCACTAAAAGCTTGCCTGAACGCAGCGGCAAGACTCATCACGGGATCGAGAAAATTCGACCACATATCCCCGCACTTGAAAGCATTAAACTGGCTACCCTTTGAAGCCAGAATTCAACTAAAGATAGCATGTATCACCCATAAAGCGCTCCAATACAACACGCCAAGATACCTAGCCAAGAAAATTGAGCTATCAGGAGGTAACAGACCAGCTAGGAGTGCTAAGGAGCTGCTGTTGAGGCCAGCCTTCTTCCGAAAGAAAAAAACCTATGACAGAGCGTTCTCAGGAGCTGCCCCCAGAATCTGGAACTCACTCCCTCCAAGAATTAGGAAGATCCAGAATACTGCAACTTTTAAATGGGAAGTGAAGAGCTTCATGATGAAGAAATTCTCTACTTAGGCTCGTTTTGATCACAACTAAGTGCAGTCCGACTACTGAACTTTTGAGACGATATGAGACTGGTGACTTCACTGAGACTAAGCTGTATACAAAATGCTACCTCAAGTAAAGGCGATCGTATATATCCACATCACTATATATTCTATCACATTGCGTAAAACCAGATAAGTCTTACCTTTTATATGTTGGCGTAAACGGAATATGATATAAGTTATGCCTTAACCTATCTCTTAATGCGTAATGCACATTTGGAATGTATATGAGAATGTATATAGATCTATATGCACTCAAAGCCTATAACTTTCTACCTCATATCAGTGTGCTGTTTATTATTGTGCTTACACTGTTGACCTGTAACCTGCTCTGTATGTGAAGCGCTCTGATACCCACGGGTCTTGTCCGCGCTATACAAAACTTTATAATAAATAAATAAATAAATAATAAAATGAATTTGTAGAGCGCACGTTCACCCTGGGGTTTCTTGGTGCTGTGTACCGCTGGGGAACCAGTCCTGGCTTTCCCTGTGAGATGGTCCCTATTGGGCATCCCCAAGGTGAAGCCAGGCATCCCCGGCAGCGAGGGGGCCGTTGTGGAGATTAAGCAAGCTATTGCCCAGAGTTGCAGCGTGGGACCCATGGATAGAGAGGCACCGAGGCGAGATTTATCGAGCCCGCTGACATTGGTTCCATACCCTGCCGGGAATTGAACCCTGGTCCCGGGCTGACCTCTGCTTCTGGGTCTGCCGTCTCTAACCGGTGAGCCTTTATTAGACATTATGATCTTATTTTTGTTTGACTTAATAAAATAAAGCCATCAGCATATAACAGATTTGAAATTTGTCTATCTGGCAATTTAGCTGGATGAGTGATCTTGTTATCTAACACTTCTGTTAAATCTGATAAAAATAAATTAGATGGGGTGCAAGTACGCACCCTTGTTTTAAACCCTGAGATGTTGGAATTTTTCTAGATAATTCTGTGCCTTTAACTAATCATAAGAGGCCAGGGCCGATACCTTGTTTCTCTAAGTTTCGACAGTCAAAAGCGGATTTAAAACCCATGAAACATAAGTACTGCGGTTGTTTCCGGAGTTTGTATTTTTCAATTAGGATTGCAAGTATTAAAATATTGGTTGTTGTACCTTGTCCGTGCATGAACCCCGGTTGATTTGGTGGAATTATCTGCATTTTCGTTGCCCATTCTATTAATTCTGACAGGAGGATTCCTGCAAAGAGTTTGGCTTTCCATATCTAGCAACATTATTAATCGATAGTTTGTTGGATGTTCCCACTCTATGCTTTTATAGATCGTGATTCTGGAATGATCGACTTTGCAATGCTTGGTAAAAAACACTTGTTGGGTAATCTGCCCAAATAGGCACATTTTCTTTATAGAGTGCGGCTGGGATCCCATTGGGACCAGGGGCTCCATCAAATCTGCATTAACACATAAGCTTACATACTTGGTCTTCAGTTGTATGCAATTCATTTTCCTTATTATCCGTCACTCATATTGTATTATGTGGACCTGGGTTAAACTCCTTAATCCAACCAGACTCAGTTAATATAGAGGATGTTGTTGTCCTACTAACTCTATTCAAGTTGTTAATCATTTTTCAAAATTCTCTTCCATTGTTCTTTTTGCTAGTATATAGGGCTTTTGCTCAAAGGGCCTCATTTGATTTCTTTTCCCAAATTAGTTTTCTCACATCTGTACTACATTTTCTTTAATTATCCACCATAATCTTGATTGCCTGGACACTTCTTTACCATTCTTGATATTCTATTATGCTCACTTTTTAGTAGACGGCCTTCAAAGGAAAGTTATACGAGTACCTGTGACATTTTATCTTGTTTCTTTCTTTTTAAGTGTAGTTTGTCATTAATTATTTGTAAAAAGGGTCCACTTTTCAATTGCACGGAGAGTGACATCTTCAAAACAATGTTCAACCATCTCTTCTAATTTATTGTAGTTATGTCACCTTGAAGAATCACATAATTTTCATGTCGTAAACAGTTTAGTTTTAGCTCAATTATATGTTGACTATGGTCACTCCCATTTGCTTCTGCAATCCGGAAAGATTACATCTTCTAAAATAGATTGAGGGATACTACTGAATAATCTTGTGGGAATCGTCCATTTAGAATCCTTAGATCCAATAATGACAGATCTTTTAATAAGTTCTCTCCAATTACCCTTTTTGGTGCTTTACAGTCTTGAATTGTTGGATGGTTAGGGATCACCCATAGACAATCCTGTTGTTGTATTAATTTATTTATAACATATGACCACAGCAAATTCATATTGTAGTCACCTGAAATAATAATCTCAGGTGGCATATCTTTTTTCAATTGCTGTTGTAATATAGCCGTTAAATTACTAGCCAATGTTTTCCTCAAATTAGGATCAGGGTGAATATATATGTTTATTAATAAAAGCGATTGTGTCTAGTTTTTAACTTGACCATTAGACAGTTACAAATATTGAGAACTACTAACTCACTTTCAACTTTTAATTCTATGAAATAAAGGTTGCCATGCCCCACAGGCCGTACCATATTTATTTACTTTCTTAGCAGGTTTGTAATAGACCATAAAGCCTTATAATTTAAAAGGATAGGAGGCCCAGGTCTCCTGGAGAAGAATCATTTTAAAATTGCACGATGGTGTAGTCAGATGCTAATTTTGAGACTTTGATTATGTGCCTTTTATATTCCAATAGCACATATCTATCCTTTCACTTCAATTAGATACCTCTTCCTGGACACCGTTAAGTTGATTTTGTCAATCTTGGTTTGCTCCATGTAGGTCTGCTGTCAGCCACTCAATTGTAGTTCCTCCACTACTTCTCTTTTATTTTCCGTAGTTAATATAGAACCTTGGCCAATAGTTCTACCAATAGGATTTTTCAGTATTGAATATATCTGCTTGTTGTCTGACCCTCTACATTGACCCTCTAGTTTTTTGGGGAAATAAATGTCAGTTATTGGTTATCGACTTTATTGGGTAAAAATTCAATTGCTTCTATATCTTCACTTCTAATTCCTTCAAATGAGGGAATTACCTCACAATGTTTAAGGATATTACCCCAGTTCAAGTTATCATGCTTGCCCCGGACAGGTATTTTAGTTTAAAAAATAATTGTATCTCTCCTTTATGTATCTCGTTTTTACTTTCAAGTGCTTGAATTGTACCAATTTTATTTTGCAGAAACAAATTAGTCAATACCAGGTCTTGGGATTTTCCGGTTTGGTTTTCTAACTTTTGGTCCCAAGTCCTTAGTATGGTTGGTTGTTGACTCTTAATTAAACTTTCCAACGTCTAATGATTCTTGCTTCCATCAATAACCTGCTTCTGCGGTACCTCGATTTTCCACTTATTTTCCGGTGTGCCCAAATTATCTTGATCAGTCATAGTACCCTTAATATTAGCTTTATCCTTTCCTTTTTGCAATAATTCCAGTTTTGCCATCATTTTATTTCCATCAACTTCTAGCTTGACAATTTGGTATTGGTCTTCAAGTTTTTATATTTTAGGTCGGTCTGTTAGATCATTAATGGCGTTACTTACGTCTACGATGTTATCTTCAGGCGTTTTTTTATTGAACAAAGGGAAAAGGGGTTTCTTACTTCTGTAACTTTATCAGGCTGGTTCTGAGTTGCTTTAATATCTTCGTTTAAATTCTGTAATCAATTTTCTATTGCTGCTTTTAGAGGAGATAAAGAAATTAACCTTATTCCTCGCTCTCCGTTGTTTTTTCCTCTGTCTTTTTGACATTTGGGGTACTGGGGATGTTACGAGAGAAGCTGATTTCTCTTCTTCTACCTCCTCCTTCTTTTTGTCCATTAAAACCATGTTATTTTGAAGGATTAAATTGTTGCTTGTAGTTATTTTTTTTGTGCTACATCCTCAATCGAATAATCTTTATTTCCATTAATTTGTAAACGTCATCTTAAATCCTTGATTATTGTATTTAATATTTCTGGAATTTCAGCCAATGTATTAATCAACTGTGCACAATTACAATCTGGATATGGTGCTACTGGTTGTGCCTGAGCCCATATTACTAGGTTCTTTAATGTGGCTAGCTTCTGGTGAATTCCCACGACTAAAGATGTTATGGCATCGAGAAGTTGTATTTGCATCTCCATTTTATTCGACTGGTACTTTAGTGCCTCTAATGTCAGTTGCACATTTTTGAAAAGAAGGTCCCAGATTGCCCCCGAGTCCCAATTTCTAGAGGCTAGTGTTCCTGGGAATTGTCAGCTTTCCATAGGGTGCTGTTTATTATTCTCACAAAAGGGGCTTAGTTGTTCTTCCTCTTTTCTATTTAACTGTGCATGTTGCGACCTGCTGTTATGATCATTATTTTGGCAGGGTGTTCTCCAACACTGCAGATTGTCTGATTTCAAAATATAATTGTGCCTATTATCTTGATTTCCATTACCTAGCTTATGACTCTCCAGTCTCCTATTTTGTTTCATATCGTTCAAAATTATATTAGTATTTATTTGAAGAGATTGCGATAAGTTATTGGTTCCAATAGTTTTTTGCGGATCAACCCCTATAACGGGGCTACATTGATATACCTGGTTTGTTTGAGTTAAGGGTATAGGTTCCACTCCAGAGTTTACATTTTTAATTTTTACTGACACTTCAATTGGAAGTGGTGCACACAATGACAATAACTGTTGAGCAACTCCCGACAATAATTCAGATGAACTTAAGTCCCCGGGCTGCAAATGTGAGGTTAAGGGGACAGTTAACATTTCCAAATCAGTTATTTGCCCCCATTGATTGGCCGATTCTTCCTTTATTTTAGGTATTTGATCCCCTCATATTCACCTAATCCTTGATTTGATCTTGTTATTCTTGCCTCACTCAGCGGTTTCATTGGAGTTTGTAGTTTACATGAATCTGGTTGTATTGTTAACATGCCTCCCATTGGGTCCTTCGTGAATTCAAACTTATTTGGAGTATTCTTTGGTTTCCCAAATATACGTATCATTGGGGATATTAACAACTGATTTTTCCCGGATAGTTTTACTTCCATTTTATTTAGAGATGTTGAGGGTTGGTGTTTTTTTCCCCTCTTTATGGGGGGAAAAGGTGGCCTCTCCTTGCCTGATCACATAGTTCCCCTAACCTCTTACAGGGTACAAAACTCCTTTCAAATACCTTAGGTCTGGGCACATTTTGGAAGGGGGCCTGTACCTCAAAGGGCTCAATGGGCTCTTAATTTCCCTTCAGTAATTCAGATCAATCCACAAGAGCCCCTCAGGAAGCCTGCAGCAAATCCACACTGTTGTGTTATACTGACCGAAAGAGACGGGTTCACCAGATGAGATCACAGGCTGCACCCGAACCTAGTCGGGCCACCTCCGCGGTCCACACGTGCTCTCGCTCAAAAGCCATCAGCTATTGGTGGCCGCTCTCTTCCTTGCTTCTTGTGATCCTCACAAATCAGCTACAAGTGCCAGACCCAGGCTCTAGACCAAAATCCAACCAAGCAAAGGTGAGGGCAGTCAAAGAAATGGCAAGCTGCGAGCGTCGGCGGTAGATAGAAGCAGATTTACTCAAGAAAATTAAACAAGTAAAATGAATTCCTCACCGTGTTCGTTCGCTTGGGTTGCTCACTCGAGTGGCTCCTGCAAGCAAGTCTGCCTCTTTCTCCTCTTCATGCGGCTCCAGATGCCGAAGCAAGCAGACTCTAACTAGCACAGGTGCAATGCAGAGCGCGGAACCCGCATTGTCAATCAATGAACGGCAGCAGCGGCTGTAGAGAGCAGAAATGACGGGATTGGCTATTCTGAGTACTCCTAGAAAAATCTCCTGCGGAGCCTCAACACACTGCCGAACTACACTCTCCACTGCTTGCCGCTGCCTGCTGCTCCTTCAGCGACTATCCTCACCGCTTCGCTGCCTCTCTGTCTTTCTGCGTCGCAGCCATGCTCCCGCTGCTCTTTGCCGAGGCAGAGAACCACTGACTCGTCAAATGGAACTGGAACTAAGCGCAAGCAGTACAAGCTTTCCTCCCTCGTCCAATGTTATATAATCAAATATTGAAAAGAGTTCACAATATTCAGATTTGCTTCTTCTTTCGAACATACTTTATTCATTTTTATATATTAATTTTAATATTATTTAATTTTGTAAAAACTATTGCCGACCTCCTGAGTACGCCTCACAGACACCCTGGGGTCCTCAGACCTAAGGTTAAGAACCACTGCATCAGATAACTAAGTAGGGAGGGACAATACATATAAAAGAGAGTCAAACTACTATCCACAAAATTAAAGATAGATGACTAAGTGTATTTAATGAAATTAGACTACCATTGTGCTATTTTAAAGCCGCTTATTCACAGAAAAAGAACAAGTGGTTTGCAAAGAAAAGTTTTGAATGTGGAAGCTGAAACCAATTAGCAGCTCTCAGAATGTTCTGTTGTTGCAAACCTTTAGGAAGCCACTGAACCCCTAGAGGAATGACCTCATGAAACAGGTACGATCAAGTCTAGATTGTTTCATGTGTCGTGTAGTACCTAGGAATCCCAAGGACCTGCGCGTTTTGGATGACCTAAACTTTCGAACCCCCCCACAGGATATGTCAGCCAATAGACGAGCTAGCTCTACAGTGCCACTACCACCCCCCAACAGTGGTGCATAGTAGTCTCTGGCAACGACTGAACATGACAACCATGATTTCTCAGGGATCGTGGTAAGCAGTGCAATATGTTTCGCCCAGACACTCTTGCTTGCTTTCTCTCAGGAAATACACAGGATGCCGATTATGACTTTTCAAAAAGAATCTATTGGTCCAGTGTCAGCCTTGTTTAAAACATATGTGCTGCAACAATCAGGAGACAGAAGCATACGAAAGAGATTGCTAGTATCAATATAGTAAATCGGAGCTACATTTCTACCATAGTGCTAATGAGATGAACATAAGCACTTCAGATAAAAATAGTAGCACTTGCATATTCCTAAAATGTGCGCCTTAAGTTGTTTGCCTAAGTGTACCTAGCCTAGTCTGGATGTGTAGGTGTTTATGTACATGCGAATCTCTAAATGTATCTGTAGCCAAGAAACCTCTAGGGATGAATCCACCCCCTCACCTGATGGTTGCGAATGAAGGACCCCGTCTCTGCCTCGAGGATGACACCTCGCAAGGGCAGATAATGGATAGGATCCCAGGTGGCTCTGCAGTCAGCAATAAACAGATAGGATCTCGGGTATGTCACCTAGTTGGTTCCCCTCCAGACCGCAGGGGACCCAACTAGGTGAACTACTGTGAGGAGAACTCCCGCCAAAATTAGGAATACGAGAACCCTCATCCCCCCCAAAACCATGGGGCACAATTTTGCTACCTTATAAATACTACGTGACAATGCTTGATCGTATGTATTAACGCATGCCTATTAGTTGTAGCGCAGTCTCATTTTTCATTTCCTTTGATTACGTGAATATAGGTCTTTTAGGAGCGGCATACACAGGGCTGGTCCCTGTGTAGTCCTGACGAATAGCTCTGGGGAATGCTCGAAACATGTTGTCATATACTAGGGATTCCTAACCCATTATAGCTAGGTTTTTCCAATATCTTACCCCGTTTTTAGACATACCAACTAGGAGCAAGAATAAAATATTTCACCCACTAGCTAAGTATTTTTAACTTACCTGTGTCCACTCCACTTCACTTTTGCACCACACATAGTCTTCACTAAAGTGCTCCTACGTAATTCTGCAAGTCGCAGCACGCCTCCGTTCGTAGAGGACTGAGATGGCCCCTATGATGAGGCATGTCACCAAGGGGGAAACCCTGGGGAGCGAGGGGACTCAAGAAAGAAAGTTTTCTTTCCTACTGATTTCCTGACTCACATTGAGTGAGAATCCGCTCCACCTTTGGCTAGGTTCTTCACCCGGTATCTCGGGTTTTCAGGTTTACCATTGCATTTAGGAGGGTGGACCTAGCATATACCTCTACCTCCCCCTTATTTTTATGATTCAAAGAAGAGAAGAGCCTGCCATGGGTGTATAACTGTCAGTCGACTGCAGTGTTAGGAGAATTGAAGATGAGAGAGCCTTAATTGAGAGAGACTATTGCACAAAGAAAATGAGACCACAACAAAAGAAAAAGTGCCAGGAAAGTAGCAGTGAAACAGAGGAAACAGGAGCGGAGATAGCTGTAACTATGGGACACAGTTGTGCAAAGCAGAAAACACTTTTCAGAGTTGGTGACCAGGGAAGACAGCAGTTGACAGAAAAATAACTGGATTGAAACAGTATTTATTGAGACAGACTGCTGTACAGACGAATAAAAGTATCTTCCCAGCTTAGCAGTTCAAGAATTTCCCCACAACAGTTGTAATGCCTTTGCGAATACAATTCATGCACTGATTAAAAGATTGCTTAAATTAATTCGAAGAGA
Organism: Lissotriton vulgaris; assembly: GCF_964263255.1. Lineage (NCBI taxonomy): Eukaryota > Metazoa > Chordata > Amphibia > Caudata > Salamandridae > Lissotriton > Lissotriton vulgaris. The sequence continues at coordinate 46,785 of NW_028241034.1, read as the reverse complement.
GCATTCTAGGCAGTGAGCCTCTGTTCCTCTTTGTGGTCGTAGCACCTTACCACACTTGGCACTGAAATATTTACAACAGTAAAACGTAAGTCAATCAACTGGACGGCCCGCTCGTTTTATTAACACTGGTGTTCCTTATCTTTTTTTAAAATCTAAATTGTACTGTAAAGAAATCGGTGCTTTGAATTACTAATGTGGCTCCTCGGAGTAGTGTTGCAGATTTGGCTACCATTTGTTTTGGTATAAAGCAATTTAGGACTCTGTTAAAATAAGGATGATCTGTAGTCCATAGATGTATCCAGGATCATAGCTTTATTGTTCACTTAAGATCCTTAGTACAAGATGTTATGTAGATACAAGAAACAGACCCCACCAGGAGCAGTTCCACTGCTCAGCCCCTCATACCAACTGACATCTCCTTACTGTTCAACCCTCCCAACATTCCGATGACATCCTCAAGGGCCAAGCAGTAGAGCAGGGGCAAGCATAGGGAGGATGCACAAGCTACATTACAACACATCCCCCTTTCATCAAAATCAACCAATGAATCATAAGCACACATGCAAAATAATTCACAAAAAGTAAATGTGCAAAGATGAAAAAGCACAAAGGTAATGTCAGAAAGATTCAGAAACAAAGAGCCAAATAACACAGCGATTCAACATCCAAGTCCTAAACCTTCTAACACTCCAAACACATTCAAAACATACGAGTCATAATGTAGGTGTACAATATAACTCACAATAAGTCAAAGTGCAAAGATGAAATAGCACAAGAAGAATGCCGAGAAGATTCAGAATAAAAGGTCAAATAACACAGCGATTCAACCTTCAAATCCTAAACCCTCTAACACTCGAAACACATTAAAAATATACGAGTCATAATGTCGGTGTACAATATAACTCACAATAAGTCAAAGTGCAAAGATGAAATAGCACAAGAAGAATGTCGAGAAGATTCAGAATAAAAGGACAAATAACACAGCGATTCAACATCCAAGTCCTAAACCTTCTAACACTCCAAACACATTCAAAACATACGAGTCATAATGTAGGTGTACAATATAACTCACAATAAGTCAAAGTGCAAAGATGAAATAGCACAAGAAGAATGTCGAGAAGATTCAGAATAAAAGGTCAAATAACACAGCGATTCAACCTTCAAATCCTAAACCCTCTAACACTCGAAACACATTAAAAACATACGAGTCATAATGTCGGTGTACAATATAACTCACAGTAAGTCAAAGTGCAAAGATGAAATAGCACAAGAAGAATGTCGAGAAGATTCAGAATAAAAGGACAAATAACACAGCGATTCAACATCCAAGTCCTAAACCTTCTAACACTCCAAACACATTCAAAACATACGAGTCATAATATAGGTGTACAATATAACTCGCAGTAAGTCAAAGTGAAAAGATGAAATAGCACAAGAAGAATGTCGAGAAGATTCAGAATAAAAGGCCAAATAACACAGCGATTCACCCTTCAAATCCTAAACCCGCTAAGACTCGAAATACATTTATAAATAATTCCATAATCGAAGACCCACACAAAAGTCCTAAGGCAACTCAGGTATACCATACACAGAGACATATTGTATAGGGCAAATCACCTCCCTAATGGGGAAAACACCACCCAAAAACCTTGAAAGAAACAATAAAGGCAACGTAGCCTATGTGGCAGGACTAGGGATACAACATACTCCCCCTACTACACACCAACCAAAAACTTATGTGGCAGGACTAGGGATACAACATACTCCCCCTACTACACACCAACCAAAAACTTATGTGGCAGGACTAGGGATACAACATACCCCCCTACTACACACCAACCAAAAACTTATGTGGCAGGTCTAGGGATACAACATACCCCCCTACTACACACCAACCAAAACCAATAACGATAAAGGCAGACATTGCCTATGGGGTGACAGACCTATGTCACCCACAACCAAAAGAAGCGGCAGGACGAGGGATTCACATATTCCCCCTACTGCACAGCAACCAAAACCAAAAGTGCAACATGTACAGCACATAATGCAGGACACACTTCCCCTTTTCCATATATAAACAACACTGTCCAAAAAGCGTACAAGCACAACAACTCCCAATACACTTCCAATATGACCCCAAATACACACAATAATGCCCAAACATGCGCACTCTCAAACAGGACAGGACAGGAACATACAGTGAATGCTAAGCACAAACACACACTTAAAACATGCACTGATATGTTAAGTACATTAAAACACATGCAAATCACAGTATAAATCAATTAAAGGTGAGAGAAGGTGTGCGTGTCACCGTAGACAAGCAGAAAAGATGGCCCACTCTGTTAGATTCACTAACAGCATGGCAAGGAAATGCATCTTTGAAAAACAAACAGTCACTCAACAGTACCTCTACGAAAGTCCCAAGTACCTGCGCCAAGCTGAAATGTTAATGTGCCACAAAACCACAAGATGGCACTGTTGATCGGTTTTGAAAATATCCAAAGTTGCTCCAAATAAACTCCAAATGGGTTCAGAGTTCTGCCAAGGAAAGGTTTGCATGAAGAAATGTTGTCGTTATTGTTCCGGTTGTAATGGTCATCTCTATGGTAACAAAGATGGTGGCAAGTTCAAGAACGTCATGCCGGGTGGTTACCGGCTTCAGCGTGCTCTCAAACATGAACAAAAAACAGGACGTCACAAAAGCTTTGCCAGCTGTGCTGCAAGTAGTGGTGAGTAGCGCGTGATAGCGCAAGCTGATTGAATTTGAATATTTGAACGTTACGCAAAGAGCACAGCCACATGACAGTTGCTTAACGAAAAAACCTCACAAGTGCTTAAATGTAAAAGAAAACCACACATCTCTTCCTCAAAGTGCGATGAAACGAGCATTTAATTACGTGTTATCCCTGTGCTTCTCACTCCTCTCCGCTCCTCTCTGCCACATCGCACTTCATTAGCACAGTTCCAGTTTAAACACGAGCAGGCAACTTTGCCGTTTATTTTTTTAAGACAGCCAAGACCTCCAACACTGCTGCTATATTTCCCCGATCCAGAAACTCCAAATCCCTCGAGCTTCACAGTAGATAGTCATTCATCAAGACTAAATTAACATCGTGTGAGCAGGGTGTTAATTTCCGCTCCGTTTGCAGAAACAGAGCACAGCTCTCAGACAATAAATCTGCTTTTAGTTTTCACACGCCGGGCAGCATACTGTTACAAAAATAAACTGCGGTCAAAAATTCACGAGCATTACATTAGTAAGCATTTTGAAATGGCTTTGTTGATTTATAGGCTGTTAACCAAACATGTAAAGCACAGCAAACCAAACGCTTGACTCATTTGACATATTTCTTCCGATTCGAACAGAGAGACAAAGAGTTGATTGTGCCATCCCACAACACCAAGACTTGTTGATGTTTTCTCCTCACCAGATTTGTACAGAGTCAAATACCGGACATGAAAAGCTTGCAGATCCTAAATAGTGAGACAGGCCAGAAATGAAAACCACACTTTTTTTCCTAATGAGTACGGGGCTCAAATTTCCATGTCATTCTCTTTTTTTTTTTTAGCACCAGGGAGCACACTCTAAGCATTAAACACAGTACCCTCTATCCAAACAGCTTGTAGTAAATTACAGCAGACCAATGTTGTTAAGTAAAGTCAGTGAAACAGAAACTGGCACTTACATGAAAGGGCGACCGATGATGTGGTCACTGGTGGGGTCTTTGCAGTGCCAGGTTTCTTCAAATCCAAATTTGCTTTAGGTTCCCTTAGTCCAAAGTCCATAAAAATACACGCAGGTTCATAAATCTCGTCGCCAGTGTTAAAATAAGGATGATCTGTAGTCCATAGATGTATCCAGGATCATAGCTTTATTGTTCACTTAAGATCCTTAGTACAAGATGTTATGTAGATACAAGAAACAGACCCCACCAGGAGCAGTTCCACAGCTCAGCCCCTCATACCAACTCACATCTCCTTACTGTTCAACCCTCCCAACATTCCAATGACGTCATCAAGGGCCAAGCAGTAGAGCAGGGGCATGCATAGGGAGGATGCACAAGCTACATTACAACAGACTCCTCCTTCTAAGACCTCCTTTCTGCCAACCCTCTGAATTTTCCAAGCGGAAGCTAGCCCATCCTCTTCTCACTTTTTGACTTTTGATATAATTGGAATTCTATCCCCTTGCATCATGACTTATGCACATCGTCACTTTAGTCTAGCGCAGAATCCCGTTCCTGGACCAACTTAGCTCTGCAACCCAGACGGCCTAAACTATAATGTGGTGCTGTCGGCATCAAGCATGGTATCCTCCGTTAAGTGGGAGAAGTAGAGAAATGAGCAGGAAGGAGGAATGGGCAGAATGCAGATTCAGAGCATATCCGTTTGTATGTCAATGTTGGAAGAAAATATGTACCAGATAGGGACTCATACATGCATTTGTGAAATAAACATTCGTCCAATGGTTTTTTGGCGCTGTATTACAAATGCACAGTACCCAACTCAGTGGTACACATACTCTGGTGCTTTATTTTCCTTAGGGGTCTTATTTTTAATAACAGCTTAGATTTACTTCTGCTCCCATGCAGAAATCCTGGTATTGCTAACTGTCTTTTGAGTATTCGGTTTATGTGATTGGTGTTTACGAAGTGCTGGTAGTAACTACTGCTGCCTGCCTGATAGGAACTGTAAATATGAAGAGCAATTTGGAGAAATCACATATGTGTGTGAAAGAACAGGAGAGCATATTTCGAAGGTGCACACAAAGAAGAATGCAATATCTTACATTTTTTGACAAAGTTGGTTCATTCGATTTACTTTAAAAATGTAAGAAGGGAAATGTCCCTCCTAAAGGTAAAGAACAGCTTGTCTGAGATGAAGATTATTTTATGGCAGTCATTTTGAACCGCGTTAATTTTTTTCCAGCTTGGTATTTCTCTACCTCCCTGATTAAATGAAGTTGAACATCTCACTATTATAAGCCGGGGCTTTTGCAGTAGCAACATCTTTTAAATACAAGCATGTCAACAAAACAGCTTGTGCTTTTAATATAAAAGTTGTGGTACCCGCACAAACATGTTACTTATTTTCACACTGGCATGATGTGTAAATCTTGATTCTGCTAACGAAGTTTCAAAAACAGTTTATTACTATATTTTCTTCTGTGAATGGTGATAGTGGGGCGAGAGAGTCACACCTTTTCAAGGCTTGTTCAAATCAAGAGTCAGGAAGAAAAATATGACCCTTAGTCTACATTCATTAGCAAGCCATCAAGAGCACTTCTCCTGTCAGCAGGAAATAAAGACAACTTCACTTGGTATGTCAGTAACTTTCAACAGTTTTACAAATTTGGAGAAACTGTTTCTAATAACGCTCATTAATGAAACAACAGAAATCCTTGAAGGATAAATTGTTGGAAGAGGTTACCCCAGAAGGACTAAAGCAGGCGAAGAAGAGGCCAAGAATCATAGAGACAACCTCCTGCACCCTTATTCATGAGTAAGAGAAGAAAGCATGGCCGTGGTTCTCATGTATAATCCATTAGCAAATTGTATTAAACGGATTATAAAAATAAATTGGAGAATTTTGGAGGTTGGTGAGACGAAGCTATCACTGTACCCCTCTGTTTGAACAGAGGTCAGAACCTCAGGAACCCTCACTACAATGACTGACATACCTGGGGCAGTTGGTGTAAGTACATCAGACAGTCCGCCCTACTTATGGTAGGCATTCTGACCTACGTGTTTCTCTTCAGGAACATAACAAAAGACTGGTTGTATCAAACAGAAAAAATCTATGAAAAATGACCTAGACTCCCTTGTAGAAACCTCTCAGGATATCAAGTACCTGATTTATTGGTTTTACAAAGAGCAAATTCTCACTTAAGGAGTAAAACCAAAATGTCTGTTGTGCAACCGTGTGAAAAATGGCAGACACTCACCAAACTTTAGGTGCTTTTAGAGGAGCTCCTGTTGCTCCTTTGAAGACACAGGGATAGCCAGGTTGGTCGAGATCGCTAAATATGGTGGACGGTAGTCTAACGGGGTAGTGGAAGTTGTTACACCTGTTCCTCTGGCAGACAGTGGACCCCTGTCAAACTATGAATGAGCAGGACAGTCTTCAAATGTAACTCAAAATAGAAAAATCACTAAAGATAGGCGGGTTGGATTTAGGGCAACAATGCAACAAAGCTTTACACCAGCCAAACCAAAGGCCCACCCACCATCCTTGTTTAGAGTTGAACAGATTGTCAGCCTTTCATCGGAAATCCCATCGAGTCTGTCAATGGAAAACTTCTCGAAGGGCCCGAAGAAAACCCATCAGACATTATTAGATAAAGCAGTGCTATATAAGAACCTTAAAAAAAGAACAATTTTGTATTTGCCAAATTCATGTTTAAATCCCTGTGGTATTTTTATGGATTATTACCAAGAGGACTGCCAAGATACAGACATATTTTAGCTTTCCTAAATAAATCAGGTATTGATTGGGTAAAAAAGACTGAATTAAGTTCCCAACACAGCTGTGAATCCCAGAGCTCAGTATTACTGGTAGCACTTCTCTCTTCATTAACACAGAAGGAGAGGTAGTACCACCTCAAGCAAAGAACCGCTTCTCACTCTGAGAGAAGGCCCACTGGTGAGAATAGTCCCCTCTGATACCACCTGCACCAGACTCCCAGCTGAAAGCAGTCATGCTATCGAGATTTGACCCCTCTATTACCAAATCAACTAGGCTTCTTGCTGACATCACAAATTATCTTTAAAGTTTAGGGAATAAATCGCATCTAAGATCGCCTTATATACACTCAGCAGTCAAATACCATGAATTCAAATACATTTGTTGTTTTATTATGTCTAAAAACATAAATTTTTTATTAACATGTAACATCTAGTCATCATTGTGTACATTTCATAGCATCATGATTGTTCTTGCTGTATCATAATTTAGTTCATGTTAATGTTAAAGCAAATCCTGGTGCACACCTCTGTAGTGTGGTTTTTAAAGGCTCTTGGATGTCCATACATGGGTGGTGTTTGGTTATGTATCATTAATACAGATCTATAAAGTATTGGGTTTCAAATGTATTATGCCACTAATGGCCGTGCAAACCACTTGTTCCTAAATATAAATTCTCCAGTTTAGAACTTGTTGCTGTTAACGTGAAAGTAAAGTGAGTTTGACCCTGGAGCAAACCCCTGGAGTGTGTTATATATAAGGATGGGTGTGCTGAAGAGCAGTCTTGTTGCTGTTCCTCACTGGCTGGGTGGTGTGGTTTTTTTCCCCCTTGTGTGTTCGCTGGTGCCTCCGGAGGGCTGATAACTGACTGAATTTCTTCATACATTCACTGCACTGGAATGGTTTTTCCCCTGTGTGTGTTCGCTGATGACTCCTGAGAGTTGAGGAATGACTAAAACTACTTCCACATTCATTGCAATGGTAGGGTTTTTCCCCTGTGTGTGTTCGCTGATGACTCCTGAGATTTGAGGAATCACTAAAACGACTTCCACATTCATTGCAATGGAATGGTTTTTCCCCTGTGTGTGTTCGCTGATGACTCCTGAGACTTGAGGAATCACTAAAACTACTTCCACATTCAGAGCACCGGAATGGTTTTTCCCCTGTGTGTGTTCGCTGATGTGATTGGAGAGTTGTTAACTGACTAAAGCTCTTCATACATTCAATGCACTGGAATGGTTTTTCCCCAGTGTGTGTTCGATTATGTTTTTGTAGGTCTGATGACCTACTACAGCTCTTTCCACATTCATTGCACTGGAATGGCTTTTCCCGTTTGTGTGTTTGCTGATGACTCCTGAGAGTTGAGGAATCACTAAAACTACTTCCACATTCATAGCAATGGTATGGTTTTTCCCCAGTATGTGTTCGCTGATGTGTTTGGAGTTGTGATAACTTACTGAATCTCTTCAAACATTCACTGCAATGGAATGGCTTTTCCCCAGTGTGTGTTCGCTGATGACTCCTGAGATTTGAGGAAGTACTAAAACTACTTCCACATTCACTGCACTGGAATGGTTTTTCCCCTGTGTGTGTTCGCCGATGACTCCGGAGATTTGAGGAATCACTAAAACGACTTCCACATTCATTGCAATGGAATGGTTTTTCCCCTGTGTGTGTTCGCTGATGACTCCTGAGATTTGAGGAATCACTAAAACTACTTCCACATTCATAGCACTGGAATGGTTTTTCCCCAGTGTGTGTTCGATTATGTTTTTGTAAGTCTGATGACCTACTAAAGCTCGTTCCACATTCATTGCACTGGAATGGCTTTTCCCGTTTGTGTGTTTGCTGATGACTCCTGAGAGTTGAGGAATGACTAAAACTACTTCCACATTCACTGCACTGGAATGGTTTTTCCCCTGTGTGTGTTCGCTGATGACTTCTGAGATTTGAGAAATAACTAAAACGACTTCCGCATTCATTGCAATGGAATGGTTTTTCCCCTGTGTGTGTTCGCTGATGACTCCTGAGATTTGAGGAATCACTAAAACTACTTCCACATTCAGAGCACTGGAATGGTTTTTCCCCTGTGTGTGTTCGCTGATGTGATTGGAGAGTTGATAACTGACTAAAGCACTTCATACATTCAATGCACTGGAATGGTTTTTCCCCAGTGTGTGTTCGATTATGTTTTTGTAGGTCTGATGACCTAGTAAAGCTCTTTCCACATTCATTGCACTGGAATGGCTTTTCCCGTTTGTGTGTTTGCTGATGACTCCTGAGAGTTGAGGAATGACTAAAACTACTTCCACATTCACTGCACTGGAATGGTTTTTCCCCTGTGTGTGTTCGCTGATGACTTCTGAGATTTGAGGAATAACTAAAACGACTTCCGCATTCATTGCAATGGAATGGTTTTTCCCCTGTATGTGTTCGCTGATGACTCCTGAGATTTGAGGAATCACTAAAACTACTTCCACATTCATAGCACTGGAATGGTTTTTCCCCTGTGTGTGTTCGCTGATGTGATTGGAGAGTTGATAACTGACTAAAGCTCTTTCCACATTCATTGCACTGGAATGGCTTTTCCCGTTTGTGTGTTTGCTGATGACTCCTGAGAGTTGAGGATTGACTAAAACTACTTCCACATTCATTGCAATGGTATGGTTTTTTCCCAGTATGTGTTCGCAGATGTGATTGGAGATGTGATAACAGACTGAAGCTCTTTATACATTCACTGCACTGAAATGGCTTTTTCCCTGTGTGTGTTCGCTGATAACTCCTGAGTGTTGAGGAATCACTAAAACTACTTCCACATTCACTGCACTTGAATGGTTTTTCCCCTGTGTGTGTTCGTTTATGTACTTGGAGGTCTAATAACTGACTGAATTTCTTCAAACATTCAGTGCAATGGTACGGTTTTTCCCCAGTGTGTGTTCGCTGAGGTGTTTGGAGTTGTGATAACAGACTGAAGTTCTTCGCACATTCATTGCAATGGTATAATTTTTCCCCTGTATATGTTCGCTGATTATCTTTTAGGAGTGTTAACTGACTAAAGTTCTTCATACATTCATTGCAATTGCACGTTGCTTCTCCTGTGTGTGTTTGCTGATGGTTCTTTAGTAGCGATGACAAACTAAAGCTCTTGCTGCTAGTGTATGATTTTTCTTTCTTGGTTAGGGTCTGTGGGTCAGGTTTATAATTGTCTGCATCCCATGAGTGCGTTTCCTGAGGAGCTAACATGGTGATAAAGCACTATTCTAACATTCCCGGTGTGTGTGTGGTATTTTGGGATGGTTGATTTCAGATTTCACAATGAAATACAAGACTCACCAACTACATATATTATTATTTTGGCAAGTAAAGCTTCTTTGTAGGTGGGTATGTCTTGAGATTGTATAATAGTTTTGTGTGTTACGGGTAAAGATTAGTCTTCCTCCTGGTCGATGCAAATTAGCACAGTCTGTTGTAGATCAAAGACCCTCTCTTTCTATTACCCTTCAGTTGTCTGGCTCCACTACCTTGTGTTTTTCTCGTGCTCATGTGGTTTGGCCAGAAAGAGTTTATAATACACCTAGCGTGCTCAATGGTGGTCTGCCATCATTACAGGAAGCAGAGCAATGCTGTATCTACCTCATACCGAACACATGATCAAAGCTGGTGGTGGAGGCCTGTTTATACAGGAGGTGGTTTGTCAGTGTTGTTGCCTTAATTTTCTAGAGGTCATTTCTTAGTCCTGTTGCGTGCATCCACTGATATGCTCTTGACTACTTCTTCCAGGATCTATCGGTTTATGTTCAGGGTCCTCAGTCTCGGACTGTGCAGATCTTTTCCTGAATATTGGAGCTCATTTTTTTTACCACTTTTTTCAGAATTGCACGATTACTGTCATTATTCACGATCCTTTGTGCATTCAAGGCAGGTTTCCTATTGGATGTAAAGAGATTTAAAATCACTAAATGGAAATGTAAGAGAAAAAGAATACACAATATTTAACTAGTTGTAAAAGATATCTCTTCTTTACCATTCATGAAAGTTACCAAGAGATATTTCACCATACACAGATATTTAACTAAATCTTCCATTGAACAGGTCACTCTTACTTACTTCAGAAAAGGAGGTGATTTTCCAGTGTTCACAGAGTAACTTAGTACAGAAAGAGCACACACGGAAGGGCCTGAAAACGTGGTTGTTCGCTTCCTAGATTTCCTTATTTTGCTGACCCTGCTTTTCTTTTAATCTGCGTGTTGTGTTTGTCTTTTTTCAGGTTGTCAATAAAGCGCCGGGACACTCTTGAGTAGCCGAGCTCTATAAAAGACACAAAATAACATAACATAACATAACACGGAGCGCACTCTTGCTAGAGGTACAGCTTTAGGAAGATGCAACATGGGCAAGATTTCATTTAAACAAGAAGAGATTGTGGTAAAAGAGATGGATCAGGATGTGCTGCTGTCACTTCAGTTTCAGGAAGTGTATAACAACAGTAACCCTTTCAAGAACCATATCACAAACAAAACTCTTTAGGAAGCATATAATAAAGGTAACGCTCCAGGAAGTATATAAGAAATGAAGCTCCATTCACTTCTTGACAATACTTTCCTGTTCACACTCGAGCAGCTGAAGTTCCAACTCCTGTCTTTTCTTTTCTGTTTGTTAAGTTATCTTTGCCATTTTCCTGGGGTTGGTTCAAGCATTTGTGGGAAGATTACAGCATTGATTATAGAGATTGCATCACAACCTGTAATATACCTGCAATATCTCTGCTGTCAATACATGTCTTCTTTTTGTCTTTTTCTACCTTACCATGGCATCTGACTTAATGTTTTCCGTTTGGTGCCAGCATGCTACTCTGTGGGTGGATGGAGCGTGGGCAGAGTGGGATAAGATGTCAGTTGCAGGTGTGTGCAGCATTTACACCTTTGGGCATTTCTTGAAATCAGCTTCACCTTACTCCCTGTTCATCGCCTTCCGTACTCCCTTATGTCAGTGTACTCGCTCAGCAGGGTTCACTCACAGCTAAAGCAGAGGAGTGACTCGATGCACACAGCAGACATCAGGTAATGATCTGATAGACAAACAGCCATGCTTGGCAGTACCAGGATCACAAGCGTCATTAAAGAGGCTCACCCGGGACATACAAACGGAGAAAGTGCACAGGTAGCTACTAATGAGGTACAAACAGAGGTGGTGAACATGTAGGTACATGCTCCTTTTTCAGTCTGTTTCAGACTTCTACTGGGCTGGGTATTGGTGTGCACTATATCTTATTCCTGCGGCTGATAGAAGCACTGCTGCAGGGATGTTACCACTTTGACCCTTTACAAGAAGAGAGCAGAGCCTTAGAAAGCACAACACCTGGAGACTGCCTGCCTCGAGGGGAAGGTGAGGGTCCGGGTGTGAGACAATATCAGCAAGGGACATAAATGGATCCTATGAAACACAGCCGCAGAGAGGGGAAATCGTCAGCCTAGATGGAGAAGAACTGGGTCTTCCACTGTTTCCGGATCAGTAAGTGATATTGACTCTATCTAAGGTTAGGAGGCATAGAATTCCATAGGGTCAGAGCTAAGACATGGAAGGAGCAACCTCCTGTTCTGGCTCTGCTGTGACGAGGGATGAGGGCCTTGTTTAGATTGGCAGAGCGTAGTGTTCTGGAGGGCTTGTAAAATTGCATCCAAGCAGCTAGGCTGGGTTCTCCTTGCTTGCACGGATTTTGTGGGAGATGGATAGGGCTTTGAACTTTGAAAGCTTTCCAATAGGCAGCCAATGGAACTTGCTCAAAAGTTGGGAAGAAGAGCTGAATCGGTTCAGAAAAGATTTCTTTGAGCCCAAAAGAGATATTTGCAAAAGTCCAGGAGCAAAATGACAAGGGATTGTACAATCAGTTGGCAGGATTGCTAGGAAAAGTATCCTATAATTGGATTGAGGTTCCTTAGGGTGCCAAAACAGTTCCCCTGCTAGAATCTTGACTTCGGTTTCAGAGGATGAAGAGCTATCCATCCATACCCCAAGGTTTTCTACCACCAATTTAAGTTTGACGGGTACATAGTATTTTTGGACATCATTGATCACTCCAAAGATGGGTATGCCTGCCCAGCAGAAGTTAGGTTTTAAACAATTGTTGTGTATCTATGCCACCACCGCTGTTAGACAGTTTCTATATTTGAAACAACCGCTGGTCAACTCTGCTGACAGGGAAATAATTAACAGAGTGTCGTCTGCATTCAACACTGGTGAGATTTCAAGGGAATTAACTACCATTACCAGAGGTCTGATGTGAATATTAAAAAGGGCAGGACTGAGCTCCAAACCCTGGGAGATGCCAGGAGCCAGTCCTCTATGTGATGAGACGAAAGGGGGGTAGAACTTGAAAGGACCACTCCTTTAAAAAGGAGGTAAACCAGGCCAGACCTTTGCCCTGTACCCTCAGGTCAGTGAGGCGAGTTAATATTATTGCATGTGAGACAGTGTCGAAGGTCGCACTTAAATCTAGAAGTATCAGAGCCTGGGATTTGCCGGCATCTGCAGTACTGCAAAGGGATTTGGTAACTGTTAAAAGAGCAGTTTTGGTGCTGTATGATCCAGATCCACTTCGGGAACAATCTAATATTTGATATTGTTCTAATATTTTGGTTAGGAGATTGTTTACATGTTTCTCCACACACTTGGACGGAAATGACAGAAAAGAAATGGGTCAATAGTTTTCTGGCTGAGTGGCATTTAGTGAAGGATCACCTTGGCGTGTTTCCATATTGATACTTCTGTGCTCAGCGTGAGTTTGGCTAGTTCTAGAAATATGGGTGTGACGCTCTCCTGAAATTTTAAAATATTATCAGGTTTAAATGGGTCATCTGGAGATCGAGATTTCACTTGACCCATTAAGGTGGAAATAGAATCTGCGTCATGTAGAGCCAATTGGTCCAATGGAGCCCATTGCGAGTGGTAGGTCCCTGTGTCAAGAGAGACAGGTTTGACTGTTTTCTCACCCCTGTTAAAGTAAAGATAAAGATCATTGACCAAGCTTGTTGCAGTGGCTGTTAGAAGCTTCCGCTAATCCAGGAGTGGAGGTGGGTTTAATCAGGTTGTTCAGAACAGAGCAGATTTCCATGCTTTGGTGGAAGTCTCCGCTCGTTTTACATTGAAGTCTAATAGAGGCACACTCCTTTCGACAAACCTTGAAAAGGCAGATGGGTCTAGTTTATGCCACTACTTTCTCATTGTGGGGTTACCGGTAATGTTTTTTCAATGCTAGGTTTATCAATAGTCATAGGCACCAAATAATGGTTTGACCAGGCCACTGGAATAGGAGGAGCAGTTTGAAGGGTTTCCAGGTTGGATAAACAGGGTCCCGCTGATGGCCGGCCTCATAGTTGAATGTTTTACTAACTGAGCTAAATAGAAAGTGGCCAGGTCATTAGTAAAGTCCTGGATTTCTTTATTGTTGAAAGATTTAAGTCTCCAAATATGCTCAAGTTGGACAATTGAAGTGAGTGCACTCTATTAGAGATTCCCTGGGGACGCATTGGAGCAGAGCCGTGGCACTGAATACAGTCCCTAGGCTCCACCGCATGCCGCATCACTCTTCCTGCGCCCGGAGGCGCTTAAAGGCAGCAGTGAGGTCCCACTGTGGGGGACACATCAGAGCAGAGCCATGGCACTGACTAGAGCCCTAAGGCATCACCACACGATGCATCACTCTTCCCGCGCCAAGAGGCGCGTAAAGGCCGCATCGGAGCAGAGCCGGGGCACGGACTACAGCTGCTTAAAGGCAGCAGCGTGGTACCTCTGCATGGGCCAAGGGCAGACCCATCCATGCCCGTCGGAGCCCAGAGGAGGCTGGGCCCCCCCTCTAACTTCTACACTCCCCCGCCTCAGGCCCACCATGGGCAAGAAAAAGCTGAGAGCAACAGAGGAGGTAACTGTTACCTCTTTAAATACCTTTCTTGCCAAGGCAACATCAGCATTAGAAGAATAAATCGCACTCACAGAAATGAGAATTTCGTTAGGGTTAGGGACAGGGCAGTCATCTAATCTAGTTGTTTCTCCAACTAAGGCGGGGTGTAACAAAACTATATGGGGTTTTTCTTCCAGAATTACCGGCAGTCCCTGTACCAACCCCCGAACATTCCTAGCCTGCCTCTACATTTAGTGGAAAACCAACTGACGCTACCTCCGTAAATGGTAAATGAAAAAGAGGTTATGAGTCACTGCCCTCCAAGTGTCCTGCCAAAAAGATCAGAAAGGTTTCTATGCCAGCGAGTTCCACATGTTATGAATAGCCAGCAACTTTCAGAGACTACGGGCCCGATTCACAGAATGAACTTAAGACTGAATCCTACTACTTTGGTATTCACTGAATGCACTTACTACTTTTGGTATTCACAGAAGTTAGGATTTTGTCTTAAGTCTGTCTTAAGTCAGTCTTAAGTCTGTTTTAAGACAAACTTAAGACAAAATCCTAACTTCTGTGAATACCAAAAGTAGTAAGTGCATTCTGTGAATAACAAAATAGTAGTAAGTTTAGGATTGAGTCTTACGTTCATTCTGTGAATAGGGCCCTGTATTTTCCTCATATTGGTGTGATCTTCTTGATAACTTTAAACCACCTTTGCAACCGATCTATGCCTGTTTAGATTCTACAGATAGCACCTACGGTCATCCTTCTGAGGTCTGTAAAAAACTCTTAAAAAATTATAATTGTGAAACTCATAATTCGCGTTTTAATTGTGAAAACATGATCCCTGGTCGTGAGTTAGCTAAATCGCCCTCTAATTCTATTGGTCATCCTTGTGTTTAAAATCAGTGGCACCCAGCAGGGATCCTACAGGTCCAAACCATGTAGATTTGGTCCCTAGGTGTTGCTCACCACAGGTGACCATACAAGAGTCTATGGGTAAGGGACAATCACACGACTTATCAAGACCACAGGTTAAGGTTAATCCCCCGTCTACTCAGGCCCATAGCAGACCAAATCAACAATACATGGACCTCCGTCCTGCAGCTTGTCAGTATGTTCAAATTTTAGTCAATGTGCCTTTTAGTATGTCCCAATCTTAAAAATTCTTCACTTCAGCTGATGGCCAAGACTCAACACTGGATGACTCAAAACTCTAATGAAGGTCATCTCATCCAAAATCATTTAATAATGGCCAAAAGAACGCAGTGAATTAGGTCTGATTTAAAACTAACCAATAATGGCTGGTTATTTTAAACTTTATTTATTTATTAGTTATTTGTAGAGCGCAACACTCATCCCTAGGGATATCAAGGCGCTTATACCAGTGCTGGTAATTCTGCGGGGCTGACGTTAAAGCGGGTACATTAGAGTTTGGGAAAAAGGTATGTTTTAAATTTTTTCCGGAACTGGAGGTAGTTGGCGGTGTGTCTTAGGTCCTGAGGAAGCTCAATCCATTTCTTGGCTGCTAGATAGGAGAATGAGCGACCTCATGTCCTTACTTAATATATGCGTCTTGTTCTGGCGAGGGCTGATTGGAGAGATCGAAGATTTCTTGTGGGGACATAAAATTCGATTTTCTCCTGGAGTATTGAGGGGCCAGTTTTATAAAGAGCTCTGTGAGCATGGCTAAGCAGTTTAAAAACTGCTCTCTGACGCATTGGTAGGCAGTGCAATTTTTTCACACAGCCTGAAGCAGACTCAAGCTTTCCTTTGTTGCAGACAAGTTTTGCCACTGCGTTCTGCAATTCTTAAAGGCGTGTGAATAAATGCTCATTCATGCCTACAAATAAGGCGTTGCCATAATCCAAGAGACTGACCAGCAGAGCTTGTGTGATCGAACGTCTGCAGTCGAGTGGAATCCAAGGGAATTGTCTAGCTAAAAGCTTCAAGATGGCGAAGCCTTTGCCACAAAGAGATCACACATGATCCTTAATTGGTCGGGGCGTCGTCCATGAGGACGCCCAGGTTTTTAGCGTGTTGTTTTGGGATGGGGGCCATACCTAGAGTGGGTGGCCACCACGTAGCGTCCCACACTCGTTTGGCGCCGCCGAACAGAAGAATTTCGGATTTGCCGGCGTTCAGCTTCAGGCAGTGCGTATGCATCCACTGTGCCATTTCAGAGAGACAGTTATGCAGTTTAGATTTGGTGATGTCTGGTTTTTCGTCCAATGCCACCATCAGTTGCGTATCATCCGCATAGTAGCAGATGCCAATGCCCCACTTCCTGCCAATTTTAGCTAAAGATGACAAATAGACATTAAAAAGGGTGGGGCTTAATGAGGCCCCTTGGGGGACACCGCCACTGATGGGGCTGGGTTTAGAATGGAATTGGCCCATGTGTACTGCTTGGGTGCGGTTGCTCAAAAATGAGTATAGCCAGCTTAGGACAGTAGAGTGGACGTTCAGCAGGCAGTTATGGGAGACGGCATCGAACGCTGCTGACAGGTCAAGCAGTATCAGGGCTACCGCCCCCCCCTTGGTCGGTGCATAATCTGATACTGTCCGACACTGCCAGCAGCGTTGCCAACGTACTGTTATTGGCTCTAAAACCTGTCTGAGAGGGGTCCAGGAGATGATTAGTTTCCAGGTAGCTGGTCAACTGGCCATTCACCAATTTCTCCAGAACCTTAGAAAGGTATGGGAGCTGGGAAATGGGACGATAGTTTTCTGGGTTGTGGATGTCTGTCCCAGCTTTTTTCAGAAAGGGAATCACTGAAGCATGCTTCCATAAGTCCGGGAAGATGGCGGTTCTTAAAGATTTGTTAAAGAGTTGAGTAATCAAGGGGCAGAGCGTGGGGCAATTTTTGAGAAAACAAAATGGGGACAGGGGTCAAATGGGGAGCCAGATTTTACTGTACTCATAGCTTTCAGAACCTCATCTGATGTGAAGGGCTTGAAGCTGCCCAGGGTTGGTGTGGCTTTCGAGTCGGAGACGGTCCCAATGATCTTTACTACGTTAGTTGTGATAGGGGTGTTTACTACGTCAGTTATACTAGGGGGGCTCTGGGGACTAAAAGAAGAGTAGATTTTTCTGATCTTTTCAGTAAAGAAGGCACTGATTCGTTCACAGGCCTCTACCGAAGTGGTGAGGGTTTGAGTAGTGCTAGACGGTTTGTTAAGTTCCTTAACGATTCTAAACAGTTCTTTGGCCAAGTTACAATTTTCATGGATAATGAATGGCTAGTGAGAGACCTATCAGGGAATTTACCTGTTGCCCCTTCACTCCATTCTCATATTTATGCAGTCTCGTTGGGCTTTTTTTATAGATCCGCACCAGTACGTAGTTCCACCGTACTCACTCAGGGCCTTTCTTTAGTGAGAACTGGTCATAAATGTAAAGGTAAATGTAAATGTACAGGAATTTATATAGCGCAAATCACCAAGCGGTTTCTAAGCGCTTGCTTAGGGAACCCGTCCTGGTATTCCCCTGTGAGATAACCCCGGCAGGGTATCCGCAAGGTGAAAGCCAAGCATCCTGCCGCGAGGGGCAGATTAAGCAAGCTATTGCCCAGAGTCGCAGAGTGTGAACCTGTGAATCATGTAGGCACCAGAGCGAGAATTGTCGAGTCCATGGACATTTTAGGACTCAAGACCCCGCCGAGCCGGGAATTGAACCCTGGTCCCGGGCTGACCTCTGCTTCCAGGTCTGCCTCCTCTAACCAGTGAGCCACACTTCTCCACCATAAGCCTGCCCAGATGGCTTTTGATGCCCTTGCCCTATCAAATAGGTACTCATTGTTGGAAGATATGGAGGCATGTGATTGACTGATCTTTCCACTAACTTATCCAAAGAGGGGGGAGAAGGAGGGTACATCTAGGTTCAACCTCCTAAGTTTTAAAGTATAGTACAGAAAATCACATATGGTGGATCGTGGGAACCTAGCCAGTGAGAAAAATTACAGGTTATCCCTAAACTTTGGGTTCGCCTTACCAGAAAAGAAAACGTATTTTCTTGAGTCCCCTCACTCACCCAGGGTATTGTTGTTGAGGATACGGTGGAGGTCCATAGAAGAAGGGTGGGTTATGAAAAGGGGGTTGGTAGGCGGGCCAGCCATATCCTCCCTGGCCTCTATTCCGCATTCTACCTCTGAAGTTTGGGTGACCCCTTGGGTTCTTCTGTCCCCCTGTGCTGTTATCCGAATCATTGGGCTAGTTTCTAAACCATGTCCGTGTTATATCCTGGGTTCCTACCTGTGAGCTGGTAGTCATCTCTGGTGTATGGGTAGGCCTTCTTGTGACTTAAGTTTTTCCCATCTTTTTTAAATTCTTAAATATTTTTATCTTTGAGTGATAGTTCAAACTCTGTTGTCGTTTCCAACAGAGTCTACTGGCCCCTCCACCCTGGCAGACCATGGGGCATATAATTGCTAACAAAAAAGTATGTCTCTTTCCCAAAATAACCGGGAATAAAAATAAATGTTATATGTTGCATGTTATGTCAGTCAATGTAAGTGTACGTCAAAACAAGTGCATGGAAGATATGCTTTTAACAGAATCCTTTGAACAGGAACACCAGGAACAGACACAGACGGAACGCAATCCCCTGTTTGTGATTATATTTTCTTTATTTTAGGAGCACAAGAAAGAACACACACTATTGCTTTGTTGATATTATATAGGCACTAACCTCACTATTGTCGAAAATAACGTGGCCTGCCCTGTAGTGCAGGCAATATGTATTAACCTACAAACTATTTTTCTCTCCCTATCACAGGTACTGCGGGTACAACGTTAACCGTATGTATAATTAAGAGACACACACACTAGGTATGTTCTGTACTTATTTAAAGTAATTTTTGGTTCATTTACAGGAGTGGCATACATGGGGCTGGCCCCCATGTTGTCCTGAAGAAGAGGTGTGGGGAACACCTTGAAACATGGCGACAGGACATTAGGGACTATGACCACATAAGTTATACTTCCTTTGTCTAACCCCCTTTTTTAACATACCAACTATTTTTTTTTTTTATTTGTTTGCATTTATATGGCGCACAGCTACCCAACAAAGGGTTTCCCGGCGCGACAGATCCCAGTGTCAATGCGGTTACAGGAATTAGATGTTGAATAGCCATGTTTTTAGGGCTTTCCTGAATTTGATGTAGCTTGGTTCAGACCGCAATGTGTGTGGCATTGAATTCCAAAGTAGAAACAGGAATAAATAATTGAGCTCACTAGCTAGGTATTTTTAAATAGCACTAATCACCACTCCACCATACACTGCATCACACATAGTTTCACAAAACCAGTGCTCCTCCGTATCCTTCGCAAGTCGCAGCACGCCCCAAGCAGTAGATGCTCGGGATGGCCCCACTGGGTGAGTGAGGGGACTCAATACATTTTCTTTTCTGGTAAGGCAAACCCAAAGTTTGGGGATAACCTGTAATTTTTCTCACTGGCTAGGTTCCCACGATCCACCATATGTGGATTTCTGTACTGATCTTTCCACTAAATCATTTGCCTCCTCAGTCTGTTCTTTATAACTATTATCAAATGTTTTCTGGTTTGGTACCCGTGGAGAGGGTTCAGTTGGACATTTTAGATTCACAAAGCAGTATTACATCCTAACCAATTGACCCTACATCATCCATCTCACCAGTACCGACAGCGATTTGGTCGCAGGAGTCCCTAAGTGATATAAAGATTCTCTCTAGGAATATAGCAGGCTATGAAAACAAAAAGGATAATCAAAATTGGTATAAAGTGTTCACTGATATTATCTGCCTTCAGGAAAATTGGGCATAGCAGTCGGTCTATGTAAATGGCTACAGCTCCTTTGTTACGCCAGCAGTTCCATCAGCAGCAGGTAGATCTAAGGGGGGCTTACTCAGAATTGTAGTAAACACGATCACCCTATCTAAGGTGACCTTTATCAGTGACTCGCCCCATTTTCATGTTATCGTCGCAGAAGGTTCTGGGAAAATTAATTTGTTACGCATTCATTTTTATAATAATAATTTTAAGAATTATACACAGGTGACAGATTAGTTTTATTTGAGCTGGAGATTTTCATGTGTACTGTAGCCCCAATTCGGACCAATGTATTTGTGGGGTAACTGACACTAATAATTCGTTGCTAGTCCATTTTATGCATCATAACTACGGAAGCATTTCAAACATTTTTTCATTAACTTGTGACCTAGTTATAATAAACCTGTATCACCGCATGACTGGTCAACCCCTCCTCACCTTTCATCGTACAGAAGTTACCTCGACATCTGATTTTACAATTATTCAGACTAATTTTAAGAGATGTATTAAGTCCTCCATAGACGAGTTGACAGAGTTCAGTGATCATGCTTTCCTTCTTTTTTTGTTCTGTTTGGCCTCTTTCTGCTAAGTCAAGCTCTATATTTACCCCAAAAAACTATTCTGAGTGAGAGAAAATGAACCCTATTTCCTTCCTCCCAAAGGTTGTAAAGGAGGTGTTACCTGACATTGAATCCTGCTTAGACACCAACACTGATAGTCATCAAGTAGTAATAGCATTTAGTAAAATTTTAATATCTATAAATTCTAATCTTTTACATCCAGCTACAAGAAACACTCCATCGATGATAAGGGGGTTTGAGACAAATTGCACAAAGGCCTCCAAAAATCTTTGCACTGCTCTTAAAACAAGTCCCAGAAACAAAGATATGATAGGGAGCTGACTGTAAGACAGCTAGGGTGGTGAGAAAAAGGAGTTACGGGATGAAGCATGGGTAAATTTGTGTGAGGCTTCGAGGAGTAAAGCTATCAAGGCATTTTGGAGGGTGGTAAATGCCCCTTTTCTGCAGGATCAGGGGGGCCTCTCTCTTGATATTCATATAGATCAATCGACCTGGGTGTCTCTCTTCCAGGGCATTTTTAATGTAGAGATGGATAGCGCTACAAAAAAACCTTAGGACTTGATGACTGCCCATCTGAGGATGGAATTCTCATTAGAGGAAATTGAGCTTGCACTCTCTCAATCGCCTGCCCTAAAGGCAGCAGGGTCAGATGGGGTCCCTCTGGATATTTTCTTTGTACATAAAAATGTATGGGCTCCACCATTGACCCAAGTTTTTAATACTGTTTCCAAAGTGCGACCCCCGGTATCTTAGAACAAATCTGTGATTATCCCCATAAATAAGAAGGGGGATCCCTTGAATCCTGCAAATTACCGCCCAATCTCCCTTCTGGATAGCGCTGCCAAACTAATGGGGAGATTGCTCCTAAATAGACTGGAGGAGTGGGCATTTGTTATATAATGTTTTAGCTGAGACACAATACGGGTTTAGAAAGAGGAGGGGTACGATCGACCACGGACAAAATTCACCCTTACTTGCAGCAAAATATGTTTATGCAAAAAAGGGCCAGTTTTAAATGGCTTTTGTGACTTGTCCGCGGCCTTCGACTGCGTAAACCACTCAAAATTGTGGGTTCTTTTGAAATCGATGGGAGTAAACAACTCCATGATTCTTTTTACTAGGGAGACTTATAGAGAGGAAGGGGCAGTAGTCAGGTGTGGTAAACAGGAGGAATGTTCGGAAATATTTAAAAGTAAAAAGGGGGTGCGACGGGGTGTGTCCTTGCCCTCTTTCTTTTTTTCCTTGAACACCAATAAATGTAATGAAGTTTTGACCGCGCAGGGCAGAGATGTTCCCTCAGCAGGAGGCTTATGGCTGTCTGCTCTCTTCTATGCAGATGATGCGGTTTTGATGGACAGGACACCTCTGGCCCTACAGCGCTTGCTTGGCTCTTATTCCACTTTCAAGGCAGAACTGGGCCTGCTTGTTAACAAATCAAAAACCTTTATTATGATAGTGGGACTGGGAAGGAAAAAGTGTTTTTCATTCCATCTAGATGGGTGTTCTCTGGAACGGGTAGAGTCCTTTATTAGGTTGAGCCTGAGCCAGCGTGCAGGCGCTGCTCTGCGGAGATCTGTGGTAGTTCCGTACGGTTCGAAGAGAAGCTTCGCTCTTGTTGCCATTTATATCCTCCCATCGATACAACTAATGTCCCGCATTTACATTCCGGTGTTGAAGAAAATTGGGCTTCTCTGAGGAACAAGGCTCTCCAGCTAATTAATTCTAAAACTATATCGGGTGGACCACTATTTGGGAGTTTTAAAATGGAACGTAGAATTAACTGGATAGGCAACTCGAGGAAAACAAGCATAGTGTGTGGTGGTTAACTTCGGTTCCCCCCACCTAGTCAAAACAATCCTTGATAGGGCTGGCTCAAGGTACATGAGCGAAGAAGGTATAAATATTGTCCCATTGGGGTTTTTCTACCAAGAAACCTGGCCGCCAAAAATGCCTACGGGCTATTGTAACTTCGCAACCCAGGCACAGGGGATGTATGAGTTTTCTGTCCCGACCTGTAACAGATTTGAATCATTTACTAACCTGGAGGACATTGATTGACTGGGCCCGGTGATTGCACTAAGTAAAGCCTATCAAAGACGGGTCCCGGAAGGTATTGTCAGTCAAGTGTCTCATATAAGTAATGGGGGCGACCTAGAGCCGACTGTAAGTGGCCCCTGGTTTCATAGCAATACCAGGGGTTTGTGTTAATGTTGAGGCTTCTTTAGGTATGATTAACAACCATATCCCACCTACTCCATTACCTAACCCTGAGATAGGCCAACCCAATAATGTACGAAGGGAACCCTGTCCTACTGATGTACCAATGGAGTCCCGTGTAGCTCTTAAAATAGTTTCATGGAATATAGCGGGGCTTGTAAGCAAACTTGCTACCACTGAATAGATCTCATTCATTGATGAGCTAGATATTATATTCCTACAAGAAACATGGGCAGTGGACCAGGTATTCTGTGAGGGTGTCCTTAACTTCTCCAAACCAGCGGTACAGGGTGAGAGGGGTAGACCAAAGGGGGTTTACTAATCTGGGTTAAACAGCTGCATTCTTACCGACTAAAGGAGATTGCTATTGACTGTCAGGACATTCTCATTGTCAAATTATCGCATGACAACTCCCCGGATATTGTACTGATTAATGTTTAATCTAGGGGTCTGCAAGGCGGCCAGCCTTCTGAAACGATAGATCATTTAGATCTTTATTTAACGCATCACAGAGGCAAAAGTAATATTATAATTGCAGGAGATTGTAATTGTATTTATGAACCGTTAGATTGTGAGGACTTGAATTTTAGTTTCGAGGAGAACGAACAGTGGTCAATTCCACCACTGGAACTACATCCTATAAAAAAATGGACCAGGGCAGCACTCCAATTAAAAGCCTTCTGCTTGGAACACGGGCTACGAGCAGAAAATGGCCCTAATTGTAGAGAAGGCATGCCCATTTGTGCAGACTTTGTAGACGGCCTCTTAACTAATGAAACCAGACGCCTTAAATGGTGCAAGGTTGTACTTGATCCTGAGAAACTCCTAGTCATGAGTAATCTAGTAGCAAATACTACTGCTACTCTCCAGACAGAGGCTGAATTTGGGTTAGCTAAGGACATGATTACCCAGACCCCGAGCTTTTTTTTTAAACAATTGAAAAGATTTTTTATTGTTAAACCCAAAAAAGGTCCAGCTTCATCCACTACCAAGGTGGCACCTTGGTATTATTCTATTTCTCGCTCTGCCTATAAGACCTTGGCAGCTGCAATTAGGAGTAAGGATCAGGCCTCTATAAAAGGAAAAAGGCAGGCATATAAGGCAGCCAAAACCAAAGCAAAACGAGATTGGGATGAGGCGCATTGGGCTGAACTACTCGAGGCCTGCTCGGGGAGGGACATGACGCATTTTTGGCACCTGGTCAAATGGATTAGCCACTATAGAGGCCAATTTGCAAATGACCCGGGGGTCCAGGACTCCTTTGAAGTGTCAGTGTCTGTGCATTCTCCTCCCCTTAATATTACCAATAAGGAAGTAGAAGCAGCCCTTCTACAAGTTCCAAAAGGTAGGGCTCCAGGTATTGACCGCATCCCTGCAGACCTTTTTATACAAGACCAGGCACTATGGGCAACGTATATCCAACTTTTAATGAATGCCATTGATAAAGGAGCAGCGATTCCCACTTCCTGGGCAGGGGCAGTTATCCTTCCTATTTATAAAAAGGCCCAGCGGTATGGATTCCGTGAGTTACTATGTCACACACAGGTTGAGCCCACCAGCGCTGGCAATAGAGCTGATGCCAGTCAGAGTCAGCAGCCTGTCCGGCTGCCAGAGTGAGTACTGTCACCACAACACACACAAAGGAGTAGGAAAGTGGATAATAAAAGTTGGCACGTGCTCAGTGAGAAAAAACTGCCCTCACTCACAAAATTGTGACATGCTTCATCATTGGGCTTGCTTACTAACAACCCTGTGTTCCATGATGCCCCCTTGCCCCATGAGCATCTATCTGAGAAAAAAACGAAATAATATATGAGAAATACAAAGAACTGTGTGGCTACAGAAAAACTTGATGAAGGAAAACGTAGGAGAGACACAAGTTAATGTGAACCTTAGGAGTAAGAACACAGAAGTACCATTAGATGCCAGAAATCCAATACAAAGTTTACTACACACTACCTAGAGGAACACCACACATTAAATGACTTATCCTGGACGGGCCTGGACTAACCCAGAATCAGACCATCTACAGGAGATAAAAAGGGATTACTCCTGATGAGGGAACAGAAGTGAGTGTACATAATAAAAAGCCATGTGTTGGGATTGACTGATGATATTCCTTGGAACACCCTGAATATATAAAGTTGACCACTATATAGACTCTAGTTTTGATTAGTGGCTCCCTTGGTAACTTGAGAAATAGACAAGCATCCAATAAAGTTATCTTTCCAATAACCTGTAAAAAATCACAGTATAGATCTGAAGATCGGACACCTGATGCCGTAGACGTTGAGATCATGTGACTCCTATGTCCCCCACGTTACCTGAACTTCTCCTGTCTTAGGGTAGGAGGAGGACTGCAACTCGCACCTATATGGCGAGAGTTGGAGAATGTCCAGAAAATGTACCCACCTTGAAGAAGTAAGGAGCTAGGGGTGGGGTCTGGGACGGAACATCTAAAAGATGTGAACATAGATTACGGTACTGGGTGTGCAGTTACACCGACAAAGTAAATACGTGATCGCTTACTTTAATTTTGACTATGTGTGGTGGTATACGTAAGTATATCTTGAACTGAAGCATTTCCACTGTAATCCAGGCATTCTTTCAGCGGTTATGACCCTTACGACTGTGTGAAGTGGCACTATGAGTTGCTTCCAGATTTATTGATTTTCCCCATTTATACATACCAAATAATCAGGCCTATTTATAACACCATTATGTATATGCTTTATCTCCTTATAGAGTTTGACTACTGAGGGTCCCTCCCAACCCCTCGCTAATTCAAGCGATTCGATTGGTGAAACTCGGTGAGTGATATTTTCTTGCGCAGCATTAGTGATGGTAAAAGCGTTTTCCTGAGTGTTATGAGGTGTGGACACTGTTCCACGATGAGTGCTTAGTACGATGTGGATGCAATGCTCGAAATATTACTCCTAGAGGGTACTGTGAGCTTTGAGGTGGTCCGTGGATGTGGTGCAAAGAGGACTTAAGCACCCAGGGTGTATATTTTCCACTCCTTGATACTTTGTGGAGGGTCAAATGGCAATCTAGTAATATTTCTCTCCCCTCCGTGTGCTTTTCCCACAGATTATGAAGTGTACGTGAACTAGGGAACCCCAAGTTGGAAGGAATGCATTCCATGGATACCTATGCCAGGATCAGAGGGTACTACGTTTTGGGATCGGGAGGGTCCTGATGAATGCCGGAGTGACCCGACACTGTGGGCACGATTTAAACAGCAGAAACATGTCAACACCATCGCAGTAAGGAGGGGTGAAGGCATCTTAATCTTCTCCTGTCACCACGACCCTTCACATTTTAAAAACTAGCCCGATGACCCATGAATAAAGTATTGAGTGGGTACACATCGGAGCTAGTTTTAACTTTCACTACCTGCACTTTTCTTCGGTGATCCCAAATTGTCATTGTTTGTATTGTTATCCCCTCACCTTTGCTCCACACCAGGCGTTGTGTTAGTAAGCAAGCCCAATCATGAAGCACTTCACAATTTTGTGAGTGAGGGCAGTTTTTCCTCACTGAGCATGTGCCACATTTTATTATCCACTTTCCCACTCCTTTGTGTGTGTTGCATTCATAAATTGGGGAGGTCGGAGTAGAGATGTCACCTCTCCCCCCTTCAGGTTGTGTTAAAGTGAGTGCTGTCACCACCAGTGTGTGTACAGTAGCTCAGGACCATGAATCATGCAGGGGTGGTGTTGGTTGCACCACAGGCCCGGGAGTCCACGACGAGTTGTTGCAGGCTGGCCATGCAGGGGGTCCGCCTGTTGCAGCAGCGCCAGTGTTCCGATGTAGAAGTAAGTACCTGAGAGCGAGCCAGCATTCTTCCGTCTTCATTTAAACCTGTGCTATATCTGTGATTTGCTTTTAAAAGACTATCCATACATCGCTACCAAGGTTTCAGGTTGCGATGCGTGACATTATCATATTCTTATTGTAATTATGAGTGACATTTCAATGACTATGAGTGACACTTATTTCTAGTATTTGTAGAGCGCGACATTCATCCCAAGGGATATCAAGGCGCTAAAAAGAAAAAGGGACTGCTGAGATTGTGCGGGGGGAGTTTAGTTTTTAGGGAAAAGGTGGGTTTTGAGTTTTTGCCGGAATTGGAGGAGGTTTGTAGTGTGTCTCAGATCCATAGGTAATTCATTCCATCGTTTGGCCGCCAGGTGAGAAAAGGCTCGTCCACCTGTCCTTGTTTTGTAGATGCGCTTGGGTTTTGCTAGGGCTGAGTTATTGGATCTTAAGTTCCTGTTTGGAATATAGAACTCAATTTTTCCTTGCAGGATTGTAGGGCCTGTTTTGTGGAGGGCTTTGTGCGTGTGAGAGAGCAGTTTGAATGTGGCACGCTGGCGCATTGGCAGCCAGTGGAGTTGTTTTAGGCATGCTGATGCTGAATCTCGTTTGCCTTTGTTGCATACCAGTTTGGCTGCCTGGTTTTGAAGGACCTGTAGGCGGGAGAACAGTTGCTCGTTCATTCCTTCGAATAGGGCATTGCCATAATCCAGGCGGCTGACTAGGAGGGCCTGGGTAATCGTACGTCGGCAGTCAAGTGGGATCCAAGTGAAGATTTTGGCTAGGAGTTTCAGGATTGCAAATCCTTTGCCCCAAAGTATGCGTACATGATCTTTCATGGACAGTGCGTCATCCATCATAATGCCAAGGTTTCTGGCGTATTGTTTCGGGGTGGGGGCTGTTCCCAGTGACGGTGGCCACTACGTATCGTTCCACGATAGTTTGGCTCCTCCGAACAGTAATATTTCAGATTTTCCGGCATTGAGCTTAAGGCAGTGGTTGCGCACTATCTCCATCACCACTGACCAGAGTCACCTGATGTCACCGGCATGATGCAGATAGATATAAAATGAGCATTTGGGCGTGGCATTTCTTGAGACCAGTTGTGAGTAGCCCCGTAGCTTGTCCCATTTCTCCTCAGTGAATTGTTTGCTCTATGTTTCCTTCCATGTTCTACATTTGAATCACCTGGTATAATTCGGTCACAGAAATACATCCAGTGACCAACCTACAGGTGGGCTTACTGGTGGGCTTTTAGTAGGGTATTTGTGAAACATAAAATAAAGGCATTTTTTGCTTCAAAATTCTTGAGTATCCCACCAGAATCAGGTCTGTTGATATTTATGTTTCTGTTCATTGGTCAGCGCATTCTGCCACATCGTCTTCCATTAATTTTGACCTTCCTTGAAGCATGACCTGGTACTTGTGTGTCCTTCCACTGTTTGGGTTGTGGGATCTACTTTTCCCTGCTCCCTTGATGTCTGCTTACAAATCAATCAATCAATCAATCAAGGAATTGCAAGCCTGCTACTCACCCGTGAGGGTCTCAAGGCGCTGAGGTAGGGGGGAGCCCGCAGATCTGTTTAGCCAAAGAGCCAGGTCTTGAGGGTCTACCTGAAGGTGTTCAGGGAGGGGGCATGTCTGATGTCTGGCAGTAGCTCGTTCCAGGTCTTGGCTGCAATGTGAGAGAAGGATCTTCCACCTGCTCTGGCTCTCTGGATGTGCTAAGTTTTGGCAAGTGCTAGTTTGGAAGATCGGAGGTTTCTTTTGGGTACGTGGAGGTTGATTCTGTCATTGAAGATTGTTGTTGTGTAGGCATTTGTAGGCGTGAGTAAGGATTTTGAAAGTGACTCTTTTCTGCACAGGGAGCCAGTGGAGACTTCGTAGGTGTGGGCTGATGTGTTCGTGTCGGGGGATGCCGAGGACGAGTCTGGCGGCGGTGTTCAGTATTGTCTGGAGTTTGTTCATTAGGGACTTGTTGATGCCGGTATAGAGTGCATTTCCATAGTCCAGTCTGCTGGTGATAAGTGCATGGGTGACTGTCTTCCTTGACTTGAATGAGTGATTAATCAAGTACGATGCCAAAGTTCTTGGCGTGGTCTGAGGGGGTAGGTGGGCTTCCGAGGGCGGTTGGCCACCAGGTGCTGTCCCATGCAGAAGGGGTGGCACTGAGGACGGGGACTTCTGTCTTCTCGGCGTTGAGCTTCAGGCAGCTGTAGGACATCCAGAATGCAACGTCTTGCATTCCTTTCTGGAAGTTGATTTTGGCAGTAGTGGGGTCTTTGGTGAGAGAGAGGATGAGCTGGGTGTCGTCGGCGTAAGATATGAGGTTGTGGCCATGTTGTCGGACGATGGCTGCGAGGGGAGGCCATATAGATGTTGTAGAGGGTGGGGATCAGTGATGAACCCTGTGAGACTCCGCAGGTGATTTTCGTGGGGTCGGAGAGGAAGGGTGGGAGTCTGATCCTTTGGCTTCTTCTGGTGTGGAATGATCGGATCCAGTCCAGGGCTTTACTTTGTATGCCGGCGTCGTGTAGTCTGGCGACTAGTGTGCTGTGGGAGACAGTTTTGAAGGCCGCTGTTAGGTCGAGGAGGATGAGGGCTGCTGAGTGGTTTTGGTCCATGATGGTAAGGATGTCATCTGTGGGGGTGAGTAGGGCAGTCTCTGTGGTGTGTATGCTTCGGAAAACGGATTGGGACGGGTTGAGGCGGAACAGTTTTAGCCTCACAGGCATACTCAGTGTGAATGTATTTCGTTACCAGAGGCTTTTGTTTCTCTTTTTAATACTTCATTCAATAGTTTTGTTTTAATGATATTCACATATATATTTTAAACTTGCCTTGTAACTATGCCCTTTGCAGATGCACATCCAGACCGCATACTTTAAATACTTTCCTCAACATTCTTTGTTTATTTCTTAATTTCAATGGCACCTACACTTTAAACTCTCCCTGTGACTGTATGTATTTTCAGTATTCGTGAATGTTTACAAATAGGCCAAGAGGTGACGGGTTGTTGGCCATCTTATCGGGTTTCCAAAGTGCAGAGATTCTCAATCATGTGTTGTCCGTACTAGTACTAGTACTGACCAAATATTTCTATTATAAAAGCTACAAAGTCTGTCTTGTGATAACAAATATCTATCTTTATGTCTTTATTAATATAGTACAGAATGCAAGGAATGCACTGCTGAAGTTCAGTGGCTGCAACTTCAAAATGGATTGAGCATTTCTAGTTAATTTGCCAAAATACTACGCTCAGATGATGCGCTTTCTTGTATCAATTTACACATAGAAAACCAATGTGTCCTCAAACGAACTTCTGTCCGAAAACATCAGAATTTTGAGTCATTCCTATTTTTAATACAGGAAACACTGTCATTCAATTTAGAGCGATTCCAGTCTGGAGCCTTCAGTCCTCAATAAAGGCAGCTTGAAAACCAGGGGTCAGAGTTTATATGTGGGAGACTGGGACTTACATAGGATTGTTTAAGGTTATGATTAAAGCCAGCAAAATCATACACTGCAAACACATTGTTTGCATTCGTTATGCAAACAAATTACCTAAACCCTTTGGTGAGAGTCCTTCATAGATTGTCAAGGGGAGCCGTCCCTATCGATTAGAGGAAATCCCAGCCTATATTCAATGTATAGAATTATTTGAACCCCACTCCTGCAGGTACAGTGTTTTGGCAAGCTGAGTGTCAAAGGTGGATAAATGCCTTACCGAGGAACTTTCTCTGTTCAAATAAAAGGTAAATGTTTTATTATTTCCGCTCTGAGCCTAACAAGCAAACAGCGATAACGCCAAGAAGTCTAACTTTTACCATGTACATGGAGAACTTTATTTCAATGCATAAGGGAGAAGGGAGCAACATATATGGGCTTATGCATGTTGATACTGTTATAACAGAAGCACTGGTTTCATCGTTAAGTATGTTTTTATTGTCACCTGTAATGCGATACCTGTGAAAATGTACAAACATACATATAAACTGAGTAAAAATAAAACATAAAAAGGGAGAGGGGTAGAGGGGTAGTAGAGATGTAGAGGGGTAGAAGAGGGTTAGTTTGAGTAGAAGAGGGTTAAAGGGATAGAAGTAGGGTAGAGGAGTAGTAGAGGGGTAGTGGGGTAGAATGTTAGAGGGTTAGTCGCGGTGTAGAAGGGGGTTAGTGGGATAGTAGAAGGTTAGAGGGGTAGTAGTGGTGTAGAGGGGTAGTAGAAGGGATGAGAGGTAGCAGAGAGTTAGAGGGGTGGCAGATAGCTTTAGGGGTAGAAGAAAAGTAGTAGAAGGGTAGTAGAGGTATAGAATAGATGGACAAAGGTAGAGTGTTCAAGAGGTAATAGAGGGGTATAGGACTGTAAGTGAAGTAGAAGAAGGTTAGTAAGGAGTAGTAGAGTGTTAGTAGAGGGATAGTAAATGTGTAGAAGGGTATTGGAGGTGTAGTACAGGTGTAGGATATCTGTAGAAGGATAGAGGAGTATAAGAGGGGATGAAAGATAGAGGAATAGTAGAGGTGTAGTTGAGGGGTATTGTGGTAGAAGTGTAGAATGGTAATAGACAGGTAGAAGAGGGTTATTAGGCTATAAGAGGTGTAGAGGGATAGAATAGGGGGATAGAGGTGGAAGAGTGGTAGAGAGGTAGCATAGTGAAATAGAGGGATAGATGGTTAGTAGAGGGGTAGTAGAGGGGTATAATTGGATTATAATGTTAGAGATAGAGGGGTAGTAGATGGTTAGAGGAGTATTAGATGGATTGAAGGATATAAGATTAGATGAGGTGTAGAGGGGTAGTAGAGGGTTAGAAGAGGGGCACTAGAGGGGTACTAGGGTAGAGGGGTATAGTGGTAGCAGAAGGGCAGAGGAGCAGGAGAGGGCAATTAAAGCGTTAGTACAGGGGCAGTAGAGGGTTAATAGAGGGATAGAAAAGATGCAGAAGGGTAGTTGAGGGGTAGTGGGGTAGTAAAGGGGTAGAAGAGGGCTAGTAGGCTATAAAATATGTAGAAGAGGGTTATAGAGGTAGAAGAGTGTTAGAGGGGTAGAATAGTGAAAGAAAAGGGGCATAGGGTTATTCGAGGGGTATAATAGGTGTACTGGGGTAGAGGGGTAGTAGATGGATAGAAGGCTAGATGAGGTGTAGAGGAGTAGTGAAGTGGTAGAAGAGGGGCAGTAGAGGGGTACTAGGGTGGAGGTGTAGAGTGAGAGCAGAGGGGTAAAGGAGTAGGAGAGTATAAATATGTTAGTAGAGGGGTAATAGAGGGTTAATAGAGGTATAGAAAAGGTGTACAATGGTAGTTGGGATATAAGAGGGGTATAGAGGTAGAAGAGTGGTAGAGGGGTGGAATAGTAGAAAAAGGGGTATAGGTATTTAGAGGTGTATAATAGGTGTACAATGGTACAGGGGTAGAAGGGTAGTACATGGGTAGAGGGGTAGTACATGGATAGAAGGCTAGAAGGCTAGATGAATTGTAGAGGGGTAGTAAAGTAGTAGAAGAGGGGTACTAGGGTTGAGGTGTAGAGTGAGAGCAGAGGGGTAACGGAGTAGGAGAGTATACAAATGTTAGTACAGGGAAAGTAGAGGGTTAATATAGGGATAGATTGCTAGTTGAGGGTATAGTAGAGAGGTAGGAGATGGATATAAGGATAGAGGTTTAGTAGAGGGTTAGAAGGATCAAGGGGTAGTAGATGTGTAGAGTGGTACATGTGTAGAGGGGTATTAGAGGGGTAGAAGGGTAGTAGATGGATAGAAGGGTATATGTGGTGTTGTGGTGTAGTCGAGGGGTAGAAGAGGACCATTATATGGCTATTGTGGTAGAGGTAAAGAGTGGTAGCAGAGGGGTATAGTACTAGAAAAGACGTAGAAGAAAGGTAGCACAGGGTTATTAGAGGGCTATTAAAGGTGTTGAAGGTTATTTGACTGCTAGTAGAGTGTTAGGAGGTGTGTTTGAAGAAAATAGGTATAGAAGAGGGTTTGAAGAGGTTTTTAAGAATAGAGGGGTAGTAAAGATGTAGAGGGGTATTGGGATAGAAGTATATAAGGATAGTAGAGGGGTTGAAGAGAGTTAGTGGTTTAGAAGAGGTGTAGAGGGATAAAAGAGAGGTAGAAGAGTGTTAGAGGGGTAGAAGAGGTAAAGAAGAGGGGTAGTAGAGGTGTGCTACAGGTGTTGATGTGTAGATATGTAAAAAGGTAGAGGGTTATAGGGGTAGAAGAGTATTAGAGGGGTAGTAGAGGGGTATTACAGTGGTATAGTGTTAGAATGTTAGTTGGGTATAAGGATAAAGGCGTACAGTGCTAGAAGAGGGTTAGAGGGGTATTTGAAGGGTAGTAAAGGGTTAGAGGGGTTATAGAGGGGTAAATGTGTATACGAGTAGAAGAGGTTTAGAGGGGTCGAGGGAAAGAAGTGTGTTAGTAGATGTTTAGAGGTGTAGTACAAGGGAAGATGGGTATTACAGTGGTAGGCTACAAGAAGAGGCATAGTAAAGGGGTAGGGTTGGAAAAGGTTTTATGGGTAGTAGAGGGATGTTCGAGGTGTAGATGTGTAGCTAGGTAGATGGATTGAAGGGTAGAGGGTTATATTTGTAGAAGAGGGTTATAGTGGTAGTAGAGGTATAGTAGAGTGTTAGTATAGAGCTAAAGGGGTACAAGAGGGCTAGATGTATGTATGTTTAGAAAAGGGTTAGTAGATGAGTATTAGAGGGGTAGAGTGGTGAGTAGAAGAGTTTTAGAGAGGTTGAGGGTAAGAAGACGGTTAGTAGAGGTTCATAGTTGTAGTACAAGGGAAGATGGGTATTACAGAGGTAGGCTACAAGAAGAGGGGTAGTAAAGGGGTAGTGTTGGAAAAGGTTAGAGGGGTAGTAGAGGGCTGTTTGTGGTGTAGATGTGTAGCTAGGTAGACGGCTAGATGGGTAGAGGGTTATATGGATAGAAGAGGGTTATAGTGTTAGTAGAGGGATAGTAGAGTGTTAGTATAGGGTTAAAGGGGTAAAAGGGATAGATGGATTTGGGTATAGAAAAGGGTTAGCAGAGGAGTATTAGAGGGGTAGAGTGGTAGTAGTGGTGTAGTAGAGAGGTGGAGGGGTATAAGTGTAGAAGGGTAGTAGATGGGTAGAACAGGAGTAGTAACCTATAAGAGGTGTAGAGGGATAGAAGATGGGTAGAGAGGTATAAGAGTGTTCCATGTATAGAAGAGGGAAAGAAGAGGGGCAGAGGGGTAGTAGAGGGGTATTAGAGGGGTATAATAGGTGTAGAAGGGTACAGGGGTAGAGGGGCGGAGGGGTACTTGATGGATATAAGGATAACAGTGTAGATGAGGTATAGAAAGATAGTAAAGGAGTAGAAGGGTAGGTATAGTAGAGGGTTAGTAGGGGTGTAGATTAGATCTAGAAAAGTAGAGTGTTAGAGGAGCAATAGATGTATAGAAGGGTAGATGAGGTGTAGAGGGGTAGTAGAGGGTTAGAAGAGGGGCACTAGAGGGGTACTGGAGTAGAGTGTTAGAGTGGTAGCAGAGGGGTATAGGATTATAAGTGGAGTAGAAGAAGGTTAGTACAGGGTTAGTAGAGGGTTAGTAGAGGGATAGTAAATGTTTATCTGGGTAGTTGTGGTGTAGCAGAGGGGAAGTAGATGGGTAGAAGAATAGACGTGTAGTAGAGGGGTAGAGGAGGTGTAGAAGGATAGAGGGGTAGTAGAGTTGTATAGGTGTAGTAGAAGGGTATTGGTGTAGAAGTGTAGAAGGGTAGTAGATGGGTAGAAGAGGCCTAGTAGGCTATAAGAGGTGTAGAGGGATAGAAGAAGGGTATAGAGGTCGAAGAATGGCAGAGGGGTAGAATAGTGGAAGAAGAGGTGTAGAGGGTTATCAGAGAGCTAGTAGAGGGATGTAATAGGTGTAGAATAGTACAGGCTATAGAGGTAGTCTATGTGTAAAGGGGTAGTAGATGGATAGAAGGCTTGAACGGTAGATGAGATGTCGTGGGGTAGTAAAGATGTAGAAGAGGGGCACTAGAGGGGCACTAGGGCACTAGGGTAGAGGGCTAGAGTGAGATCAGAGGGATAAAGGAGTAGGATAGGAGTATAAAAACGTTAGTACAGGGGTAGTAGAGGGTTAATAGAGGGATGGAAAAGTTTTTGAGGGGTAGTAGAGAGGTATAAGGATATAGGTGTAGTAAAGAGTTAGAAGAGGGTTAGAATGATAGAGAGGTAGTATATGTGTAGTGGGGTACATGTGTACAGGGGTAGGAGAGGTGTAGAGGAGTAGTAGATGAATAGAAGTTTATAAGGTATATGTGGTATAGAGAGGTAGTATAGGTGAAGAAGAGTGGCACTATAAGGGTACTGGGGTAAAGCTTAAAACTGTTAGCAGAGTGGTATTGTATTATAAAATAGGTATAATAAAGTTTGCACTGGGGTAGTTGAGACTTATTAGAGTGATATTAAAGGTGTGGAAGGGTATTTGATGGGTAGTAGAGTGTTATGAGAAGGGTAAAATGATAGATAGGGGTATAGAGGTAGAAGAGTGGTAGAGTGGTAGAAGATGTAAAGAAGATTGGTAGATAGATATTAAAGGGGTGCAAAAAGGGTAGATGTGTAGATGGCTAAAAATGTAGAGGATTATAGGGGTAGAATAGGATAAGAGGTGTAGGATAGGGATATTAGAGGGCTGGTATAGGGGTAGAGGGGTACAAGGTTAGATGTGTAGAATGCTAGAGGCATATAGGGTTAGAAAAGGGTTAGATGGGTATTAGAGCTGTAGTACAGGGCTAGAGGGGGTTAGAGGAGTTAGTAGAGTTGTAAAAAGTAAATGTGTATAAGAGTAGAAGAGGGGTAGAGGGGTTAAGGGTAATAAGAGTGTTATTAGAGGTTTAGAGGTGTAGTACAAGGTTAGTTGGTTATTAGAGTGTTAGCAGGGAAGAAGAGGGGTAGTAACTGAGTAGTGTTGTAAAAGTTTAGCGGGGTAGTAGAGGGATGTTAGGGGGTTAGAGGTGTAGCTAGATAGATGGATAGAAGGGCAGAGGGTTATAGGAGTCGAAGAGGGTTGTAGTGTTAATAGAGGGATAGTAGAGGGTTAGTATAGGGCTAAAGGGGTGAAAGAGGGCAAGATGGACTTATGTTTAGAAAAGGGGTAGTAGAGGAGTATTAGAGGGTTAGCAGGGTAGTAGAGGGTTATATGTGTAGAAGGCTAGTAGATGGCTAGAACAGGGGTAGTAAGCTATAAGAGGTGTAGAGAGATAGAAGATGGCTAGAGAGGTATAAGAGTGGTATAGGTGTAGAAGATGGAAAGAAGAGGGGTAGAGAGGTAGTAGAGGGGTAGAATAGGTGTAGAAAGGTATAGGGTTAGAGGGGTCGAGGGGTATTAGATGGATATAAGTATAGACGGTTAGATGACTTGTAGAGAGGTAGTAAAGGGTAGAACAGTGGCATTAGAGGGATAGGTATAGTAGAGGGGTATTAAAGGTGTACAACAGGTGTAGAAGTGTAGAGTGTTAGAGGGGCAGTAGATGGATAGAAGGGTAGAAGATGTGTAGAGGTGTACTAGAGGGCTAGCAGAGGGGCACTAGAGGGGTACTGGAGTATAGTGTTAGCAGAGGGGTAACAAACAATGGGAATTCTGTTTACAACAAACTGAACGCGTTTCATCAAGCAGAAGATTAGGAATTATACATTACAAATGTATACATAGACTCTATTATACCCCTGTCCGTATGCATAGATTTCACCTGCGAGACACCGACACCTGCGATAGATGCAATGCCCCCGGGGCTGACTTCCTACATTTGGCATGGGAATGTGGAGGAGTGCAAGATTACTGGCGTCAGGTATTCGTTGCGGTGTCCAAGATGATACATACAGACATGGCGCCCTCTCCAATAATCGCTCTAATAGGGTATGCGGAGACGATACCGCCGGCACACCGTAAGTTTATTGCGCTGCCATTTTTGGTAGCTAAGAGAAGGGTAGCTTGCAGATGGGGAAGAGGCAGAGCCCCTTAATTTAAGAACTGGTTACACGATCTCACATACTGTCAGGAACAGATTGCTACATATTCTGAACTACTGCTGGTCTCCTCTAGGCCGGCCGATATCTGGGCCCCATTGAAGTGTTATCTGTTAGAGAATGATGACCCCCACAATGCAGGCATGCCACCTTCCTCGCATATTGGGTGTCCGAATGAGAGGCCCTCTGAACATGCGGGAGCCAGGGGGGAATTGCAGTCCTGAATTTGGCTGACTGACAATATACTACAGAGCGCTCTACCTGGCCTGCAAGGCACGGGTCGATTTGACTGATTGTTATCCCTGTGGTCCCCTCTCGTGTTAGGCGAAGGGGCAGGGCGCTGTTCTAGGTTAACCCGAGACAATTGTATTACTGAGTAATTATTATTGATATTTGGCCCCTGCATTGTAACTTGAACATTGATCCACGAATGAAGGCATGTTCCAGTGGCTCCATGGTTTATATTGACATGTAATTTGTATCTCTTATTGTTGGTCCAGAAACATGTACGCATTGCTGACTATGTATTGTACTGTATGACTATGAATGCACCATTTTTGTTGTTCCTCTGCAAACTTCAAAAAGAAAAGAAAAGGGGTACACCTCGGAGGATGACTCGTGGGAACCCAGCTCCGGGGTGCATGCCCCTAGGGCGGTGCGATTGTTTTATGCTCGCCATCCCGGGAAGCCGGGTTCTAGGAGGTGCTTGGGAGGAGGGTGTACTGTCAGGATCTGAAGCGGTATCGCGCCTGCAATGCATTGATAGAACTACCAATCCCAGAAGACCTTGCTCCAGGAAGGCGGATCTATATAGACTCCTCAAACCCGGAAGTCGGGTTGTATTTGATTTTGTAGTCTGTACCAGAGCGGAGCGGCTGCCCCCTACTTTCAGGAGTTCTGTGGTACTTCGCAGACAGCTCTGCTGAAGACACGGACCCTAGCTGTTGGTTTCATGGAGCGCAGTGGTTGCGCTGTCTCGTCCTATACGCGATTCTGAAGGGGTGAGACCTTTGTTTGTTCGCGGCTGCGAACAAGGAGAAATTCTACCGTGGAGGAACTGTTTCCTCGTTGGGGAACTGATGTTCGAGGTTCAGCGGCCGCTGGATCTCGTTCCTGGACCTTGTTGTTTTTGTCCTACAATCTGCCTTACACCACCGTATTGAGTGCCGAGGACCCGTGCAGATTTGCCATGTCTGCGGAGGTATAGGAGCCTCGGGCTCAAAGGAATACGGGGAGTCCAAGAACGCGTAGGAGCCCAGAGGTACTGTAGACTCTGAGTTGTTTTTTGGTGCTTTGGACAAGGATGGCTGTATGGGGGATACCACGTCACTGGAACTATTTATGTTATTACTTTTGGTCCCTTACTGTTGTGTTACGGTGCTAGCTTTCTGAGGAGCACGATTAATTCTGTGGAGTGAACAGAACAGCGTGCTTTGGATTACTCCGCCTTTGATATCAGGGATGCCTGCTCCTGTGGGGGGTATTTGGCCGTTCCTTTTCAGCTGTATGGGAAATGAAACTGGGTATGTATGAGGAAGGGGAGTCCAGACGGTTGAGGGTGACTTGAGTGGTTGATCAGAGAACTAATGTCTGCTTGTTTTTTATAGGCTATCCACCAGGTTGTTCCACGTTAGGAGAGTCCGTTCGGAGACAGGGTTACTAGTCCCCGCAGCAAGATAATCAAGGTACGTGAAACAACGCTAGTAAGAATGTATATAGAGCAGGGAGGATGTAACTCCAAACAGAGCTCCGACACTAACCACCTAAAGTGCATCCTGCTCAACACCCGCTCGGTCCACAGACACGTCATTGAACTTTGGAACCTACTCGACACCACATCGCCGGACGTCGCCTTTCTTACAGAAACCTGGATGAACGCCTCATCAACGCCCAACATCGCCATAGCCATCCCGGACGGCTACAAGATCATCCGAAAAGACCGCATCAACCAAACAGGAGGAGGCATCGCCATCGTCCATAAGAACACCATCCGCATCACAACCAGTTCCGACGATAACCTCGCAGCCGCCGAACACCTTCACTTCCAGATCCACACCGACCCCAAGACCACACTCAGAGGCACCCTCATCTACAGGCCACCAGGACCCCGCACACAATTCATCGAAGACATCACTGACTTAATCAGCCCACACGCCCTCCCCTCCGAAGACTACATTCTACTGGGAGACATCAACTTCCACCTGGAAAAGAACAACAACAGCAACACCACCACCCTTCTGGACAACCTCGCAAATCTCGGACTCAAACAACTTGTTGACACCCCCACCCACTATGCCGGGCACACGCTCGACCCAATCTTCACCTCCAGCAAGCACATCTCCTTCAATCACACCACAACTCTCACTTGGATGGACCACAGCTGCGTTCACTTCAACTACAAAAAGACTACGACCCACAACCACCCACAACCAATTCCCCGCAGAAAGTGGAACAAAATCACCACCGACCAACTCTTCCATCGCTTCACCAAAACCCTCCTGCCAAATCATCAAACCCAAACCAAGCAGCCACCAACCTCACACAATGGATCACCCACAGCGCTGA
This sequence comes from Lissotriton vulgaris, assembly GCF_964263255.1. Classification (NCBI taxonomy): domain Eukaryota; kingdom Metazoa; phylum Chordata; class Amphibia; order Caudata; family Salamandridae; genus Lissotriton; species Lissotriton vulgaris. The sequence continues at coordinate 7,441 of NW_028241034.1, read as the reverse complement.
CGAATTAGCACCCTTGAAAAACCATCAAATCAAGCAAAGTAGCAAAAAAGCCCCCTGGTTCAACGATGACCTTAAGAAATCCAAGAAGATCTGTTGCACCCTCGAGAAAGCCTGGAGAAAAAACCCAACCACTGACAACCTAGCTACCTTCAAGAATGCCACCCACAAATACCACCAACTGATCCGATCCACCAAGAAATCAGCATTCAAGGATCGACTCGACAACAACGCCCACAACAGCAAGGAACTATTCAACATCGTCAAAGAGTTTACCAACCCCACCGCCGGCACCAACGACATCACTCCCTCCCAAGACTTCTGCGACTCTCTAGCCTCGTTCTTCCACAACAAAATCGCTGACATACATAACAGCTTTGGAGACCAGTCCGGAGACCAGTCCACCCCACCCACCTCCAAACTAAAACCCCCTTCCAACAACCTTTGCGCCTGGAACAAAATCATCACTGAAGACACCATCCGCCTGATGAACTCCATCCACTCAGGATCGCCAACCGACCCATGTCCCCACCACATTTTCAACAAAACAGACTCCATTATCGCACCCCATCTCCGAGACGTCATCAACTGCTCCCTCAAATCCGCTACCTTCCCAGGAAAACTGGAAACATGCCGAGCTCAGGACCCTCCCGAAGAAACCCACAGCAGACCCCACTGAACTAAAGAACTACCGCCCCATTTCGCTCCTCCCATTCCCTGCCAAAGTCATTGAGAAAGCCGTCTTGAGTCAACTCGCCGCCTTCCTCGAATCCAACAAATCCCTCGACCCTTCACAGTCCGGCTTCGGAGCCAAACACAGCACCGAGACCGCCCTCATCGCAGCAAAAGATGACATTCGAACTCTACTGGACAACGGAGAAACAGCTGCCCTCATCCTACTTGACCTCTCCGCAGCCTTCGACACAGTCTGTCATAACACCCTTATACAACGCCTCAGCAACGTCGGAATACAAGGAAAAGCATTGGACTGGATCATCTCGTTCCTTGCCGGAAGAACCCAAAGAGTCCGCCTCCCCCCTTTCAGATCAGAGGCCACCGAAGTCATCTGCGGTGAACCACAAGGATAATCACTCAGTCCCACCCTCTTCAACGTTTACATGAGTCCCCTTGCATCCATCGTACGCCAACACAACCTCATCTCCTACGCAGACGACACCCAGCTGATCCTCTCCCTCACCAAAGACCCAAACTCCGCCAAAACCAACCTACACGAAGGGATGAAAGAAGTAGCCGAGTGGATTAAGAACAGCCGTTTAAAACTGAACTCGGACAAAACGGAAGTCCTCATCTTAGGATCATCCCCCTCCCCTTGGGACGACTCATGGTGGCCACCGGCCCTGGGAAACGCACCCATACCAACGGACCACGCACGTAACCTGGGCTTCATCCTGGACTCCTCCCTCTCGATGACCAGACAAGTCAACGCCGTCTTATCATCATGCTTCAACATCCTACGTATGCTCAAAAAAATCTTCCGTTGGATCCCCACCGAAACAAGAAAGACAGTCACCCATGCACTGGTCACAAGCCGACTGGACTACGGAAACACCCTCTACGCCGGAACCACAGCCAAACTACAGAAAAAACACCAAAGCATCCAAAACGCCTCAGCCAGACTTATCCTAGACATCCCCCGCCAAGCTCACATTTCCGGTCACCTGAAAGACCTCCACTGGCTCCCCGTCAACAAGAGAATAACGTTCTGTCTCCACACCCACGCACACAAAGCCCTCTACGACCTAGGACCCGAATACCTCAACACGCGCCTGTCCTTTTACACCCCCACCCGCCAACTACGATCCTCCAATCAAGCCCTTGCCGCAATTCCACGCATCCAAAGTTCCACCATGGGGGGAAGATCCTTCTCCTACTTAGCGGCCAAGACATGGAATTCTCTCCCCATCCACCTCCGCCTTACACAGAACCACCTCTCCTTCAGAAAACAACTAAAAACTTGGATATTCGATAAGTAATCTACCTCCCCTCCCTCAAGCGCCTTGAGACCCTCTGGGTGAGTAGTGCGCTATACAAATTTCTAAACTTAAACTTAAACACCTTAGTAATGGGTTGTCTCTTGTCTTTCAGGTTTCCTAATCCAACGCAGCACCTTCCCTACCCCTTTTTTCCCTCACCTGATCACCTCTAAGCTCTGGGTATATTCAAGCAGAGTTTGGTGAGGTCTGGAGGTGGACCCTTAAGAGCATCAGCCGGATCCCGAAGAGCACGGTGCACCTGACAGAACCTGCTTCAACACAGCAATGGTTACAACATTCCATATTATCTGCAGTTAAACCCTTGCATGCTCATGAGGAGCTCAGCTCGTCACGAGGCACAATGGAGCTGTGCTCATGACGAGCTGAGCTCTTCATGACTGCCGCTGCCGGCCCATGCGGGGCTAATTCCCCGCCTGTGCGGGCGTTCTAAAGGAGTGGGCGGAGTCATGATGAGCTCAGCTCGTCATAAGCACAGCTCCACCGCGGCGGAATTAGCCACGCGTGGAAGGGGTTAAGGAACATCTACATTTACTTTCTGATTACATGGATTTACAAGATTTCTTGTTGGGTCCTAGGTCACCACATATTAAAAGATTCATCTACACCACTTACAATGAACTGTGGACGCCGCTGAAAGCTTAAGATTAATATAAATTGACAGGATTATCTTGGAAAATGCATTGGCTGTTGTGGACAATGGCAAGACAGCATGGCTAAATCATATATAATCTTTAAATAATATTGTATCTTATGCATTCTATGTTACACTGGCACTTCTCTCTTACAGCATGGACAAAGTCAACTGAGAACGAATATGGAATTGAGTGGAAATTGCAGGTTTTAAAATCAAAATGTGTGCCTTAGAAACACAACAGAATTGTATTTGCCTTTAACACACACACAAAGACTCATGCAAACAAGCATTTGCAATGCAATAGGTCTCGCATTAGGAAAGTTTGAGCTATTGGTATTGTAAATGACACATTTTTAGGGCTCGCCTGCTGTGCGCATGCGCATAGCTGGCGAAGCTCTAATGTGGCTTATCCAGAGGTTAACCACCACTGGCGATTCCACTGGCGATTGCATGCAGTGCATGTGCTTTTTAGGCGATTGCACAAGCGCAAGTCCTAAAAAGCGCGTGCACAATGCCACTAGCCGCCTGCCTGCCTACCTCGCATTACCACATCAAAGACAGCCCAGCCCCCTCCCACAAGCTTCTCAGCGTGTGCTCTGCCTCAGGCCGGCATTTCTTCTCCCCTCTGGCAAGCAGATAGCCGCAATAACACCCTCCCTGCTCAGCTTTCTTCTCAATTTCTCTCCGTCTCCACTTCCCATTAGGAGCCCTTCCTCCCCCCACTTCGTATGCTAGCCTTCACTCTAGCAATGGCAGTGCAGTGCAAGATCACAGCCGACCAGCACGCGACCTCCCTGAGCATGAACCCCCCCACCAGCACAACGGACCCAAGCCAGGCGGCCACCAACCTCACTAAGTGGATCAGCGACTGCGCAGACGACCTCGTCCCCCTGAGGACCCCGCCTAGCAGACCCGGCAGCAAGAAGGCCCCATGGTTCACCGACGAACTCAAGAGCTCCAAGAAGAACTGCTGAGCCCTAGAGAGAACCTGGCGCAGAGACCCAACTCCGGACAACATGGCTGCCCTCAAGCTCGCCACCCGAAAGCACCACCAACTCATCCACGCCACCAAGAAAACCGCATTCAAGGAACGACTGGACAACAACGCAAACAACAGCAAGGAACTCTTCAACATCGTCAAAGAGCTCTCCAACCCCAACGCCGGAAACAACGACATCACCCCTTCGCAAGACCTCTGCAACTCCCTCACCTCCTACTTCCACAACAAGATCGCGGACATACACAACAGCTTCAGCACCTAACTGATGCAAGCCACGACCAAACCACCGCCCCCCACCACCACCCTCCGCGCCTGGACCCATATCAGCACCGAAGACACCGTCCGCACGATGAACTCCATCCACTCCGGATCTCCGACCGACCCCTGCCCTCACCACGTCTTCAACAAGGCCGACACTGTCATCGCACCCCACCTGCGGGACATCATCAACACCTCCTTCAACACCGCTACCTTCCCGGAGAGCTGGAAGCACGCCGAACTCAGCGCCCTACTCAAGAAGCCATCAGCCGACCCCACCGACCTCAAGAACTACCGCCCCATCTCGCTGCTCCCGTTTCCTGCAAAAGTCATCGAGAAGACCGTCAACAAGCAGCTGGCCGCCTTCCTCGAGATGAACGGATCCCTCGACCCCTCACAGTCTGGCTTCCGGGCCAACCACAGCACCGAGACCGCCCTGATCGCAGCCACCGATGACATCCGAGCGCTGCTCGACAACGGAGAAACAGCGGCCCTCATCCTCCTAGACCTCTCCGCAGCCTTCAACACTGTCTGCCACCGTACCCTAGTACAGCGCCTCAGCAACGTCGGAGTCCAGGAGAAGGCACTGGAGTGGATCATCTCCTTCCTCGCCGGAAGGACACAGAGAGTCCGCCTCCCTCCGTTCAGATCTGAAGCCACCGAAGTCATCTGCGGCGTTCCTCAAGGCTCCTCGCTCAGCCCAACCCTCTTCAACGTCTACATGAGCCCCCTCGCAGACATCGCACGACAGCACAACCTCAACATCATCTCCTACGCCGACGACACCCAGCTGACCCTCTCCCTCACCAACGACCCCGCCACCGCTAGAGCCAACCTTCACGAAGGGATGAAAGAGGTAGCCGAATGGATGAAGAACAGCCGCTTGAAACTGAACTCGGACAAGACGGAAGTCCTCATCCTGGGATCCTCACCCTCCGCCTGGGACGACTCCTGGTGGCCCCCCGCCCTAGGCAGCGCACCCAAACCAGCAGACCACGCACGCAACCTGGGCTTCATCCTGGACTCCTCCCTCACCATGACCAGACAAGTCAACGCCGTCTCCTCGTCGTGCTTCAACATCCTGCACATGCTACGTAAGATCTTCCGGTGGATCCCCACCAAGACCAGTGTCGTAATTTGACGATGGCTGGGTTAGCGCTTAGCTTTGCTACACGTTACTACTCTTATCTTGGCCTTACTTGAAAACGCCATTTTGAATGTCACGGCGGCCATTTTAGAGAATGAGCGGCCTCGAGGTCAGCGTGGCCTTTAGTCCTTTGTCCGTGCCACTGACCACTCGAGTTTGCCCAGCAACAGGCTATTTTTGGTAACGGTCAAGCCCGCACATGCGCAGTTCCGACTGGCCAGTCACCCCTTAGGAATGTTCCGCCAAACTGACCAGTGGTGTTGTAACCCCTCCCATGAGTTGGCTGTGTTCCAAAAATGACCATATATGTACTTAAAACTCTGTAACCATGTACCGCCTACCTTTCTTATGTTTGAAAACTGTATAAAAGAAGGACTCGCACCGATATTCGGTGTGATACTTCTTGCATTGCCGAAGGGTGCTGTAGGAATGTACCACCACCCCATGGGGTCTTAATAAACTTGTCTTTTGCATTTTCTAGTTTCCGTGCCAACAGTTCTTACGGTGTAGTGGGTATTCTGCGGAGTATGTAGGCCTGAAGAACCCAATACCACAAATTGGCGACCACGAAGGGACTCATCGGCGATTCGGATGCCCGAAGGAGAGGTCGTGACGAAGGATTGGAAACTCGCCATGGACGCGTACGCTGTCACTGAGTGACCCGAGTCTTGGCACCCACGGTGTTTTCTTCCCTTCCTTCTGATCTGACCTTCCAGGTGGCGCCGGTCTCCGACTGAGATCCTGCTCGTCTGCGCTGCTGTACAGTGCCTGTTTGGCTGATTCGATCAAAGACCTTGGCAGTTGGAATCTGGATATTTGAGATTTGGCTAAGATTTGTGATCGGTAAGGTAGTCTGCGGACGCTTACTGGAGTTCTATGAATGGGACTATGATTTGAGTTAGCTAACATTTTGACTTTGTGAAATTGAACACACATGTGCAGTGCACTTCACATAGGCAGGCATGTAGAGATGTTTCTCTAACTTTGTTTGTACTCTGAGCGGCACATTTGTGTGAAGTATCGTAAGTGCCATTTTTTATGGTATCACGTTTTCGTGGTACTTTTTGAACATGCCTGTTTTAAGCACACTCCGAGGGATGTGCTGTCTTGGAAATGGTACTACGTATAGGTTAAATGAATCTCAGCCGGCTCCCCCAGAGGGGACCCCTAATCGCGATATGTATGTGAAATTTGGCCTTCCCCCTATACTGTACAGTAAATTATGGAACAAATATACCAAATCTGATCCCGAGTTGCAATGGCCACTACATGGGTCGTTTGATTTACGAAAGGTTCAGTTTGTGGAGCAATGTTTGTTTCAGCGCAGGTCTAGACAGGACATGTTCGATTGTGTGCGAATGTGGGAGAAAGCAGTGCGTGAACGAATGAAGCGTGAGATTGCCTTGGCGGAAAAAGAGCAGCGCAAGGCTGCTCGGGATAAAGCTTTACAGCTGGAGGAGAAGGAGTCGCAGGAGAAGAAAGAGAGGGAGGCACGGGAACGTAATTTGCAAACGACCGGTCAATTTCCTATTCGACGTCCGCTTTATCCTGTCCTTACTAACGAAATTGATGATTTTTCATTACTAGATCAATCTCCGCCTGCGTATGTTCAGCCTACGGCCCCGTCCGAGGATTCTGGTGATGACAGTCAGGATAAGACGAGTACGAGGTTAACTGCGCAGAGAGCTTCGGACTTACGAGGGTTTACTAGAAAATTGAATTTGAATAGAATTACTTTGTCAGAACTTAATGCTGAAAGGAAAATGTGGTCGGAACGAGAACAGATGTGTTTTTTAGGTACCTTTGCGGAGGAAGTTATTGAGCGGTTTCATAAGAATTCAGAGGAGTTAGAACCTAAGGATGTATCAGTTTTTCATGAGCAAATGCGTAAAGGTTTATTTGATATTTCAGATGCGGATAACTTTTTCCAACGATTGGTCCAGCTACGGGATGAGGCGTCCAGATTGCGGGAAGCACAAAAAGCCGCGGAGGAGTCCTTGCCAGGGCCGACGGGATCCACCAAAGAGTGTTCTATCTTTGGAGCAGATAGGAGTTCTAAAGTGCATGTTATGCCTATGCGTGAAGCTGCACCTTTGTATGTTCCCCCTAAAGGGCAAGGTACAGACGAAGATAAAATGTCAGCAGATGCAAAGGGGTATTTTATATATAATTGGGTGTATACGCCTTGGAATAGAGCGGATGTTATGGCGTTGAAAAATGCCCTACCTGATCCCCGTAAAAATCCGGCAGCTTTTTATGAAGGAGTAGAGGGGGCTATTTCTTCTTGTGTTATGACGCTTGTGTGCTGCACCCGAATCCCGTGGGCTTCTCCCGACTTCAGCATTGCTAGTCCTGACTGCTCCCAGCGATTCCCTAGGCCTAACCACTGT